>NC_044989.1:14780468-15100111 GCF_008728515.1 Papio anubis | reverse complement strand
TGTCACACTGCCTCTCTAAAATAATAATTGGTTGCAGCCGGCACCAGGGAAAGACAGTTTCCTTATAGATAGAAAAAAAAACCCTGAAACTGGTGATCAGCGCTTCCTGATAAGATCTCAGGAGTTGCCCAGTAAGCTCAAGCATGTTCACTAAGCGGCAAAATGGCAGAGTTTCACCGGCATATGACCTGTGAGGGCATTCCACTGGAAAAGGGAAGAACCCTGCCGCTGAGCTTGCATACAACTCCTGTAAACACACTGTGCATGCTCCTCTCCCATCGCCAGCAGGCCATTGCACGTGTGCACAACCCACCCCAAGGGAAGAGTCAGGAGAGAAGGGACACAAGAACCTGGAAGTATGCCAGGATATGAAGCTCTAAGCCAAAGGTCAAACCCCGCACTTGTCCTTCAAATCCCTCACTTGGGCCTCTTCCAGGTGTATCTTCCTTCCTTTCATTCCTGCTGTAAAGCTTTTTAATAAACTTCCACTCTTGCTCTAAAACTCGCCTTGGTCTCTTTTTCTGCCATATGCTCCTCAGTCAAATTTATTCTTCTGAGGAGGCAAGAATTGAGGTTGCTCCAGGCCGGAACATAGACACCGCCTGTAACAATTCATTACGTTGTATATCAGTTTTTTTCACACTTGATCACCACTTCTGAAACCATTGCATCCTTTTGAAACTGTTTGTGAAGTCCTGAAGTAAGCCTGTTACCAAAGCTAATCATTATGAAAAGGTAATTTTCTTTTTAAAAGTACTTTTTAAATTTCAAGCCTACATTGTGATGAGAAGCAAATTTAAAAACATATCTCCTTTACAGCATAGCCTGTTCTTGTTTTAGATTCTTTATCAAAGAGTGAATTTCCAGATCCATCATGAAGGAGGGGAAAATATCAGTGCTTCACCATTAACTAGTAAAGCAGTACAAGAGGTGAGTTAAAATTAGGAAGAGGAGTTTGAAAGGTGGCTGAGAGTGGAATAAAATGGGATCACCTAACCTTGTGGATGAGAGGCGTTTTGTGTATGTGTGTGCAGACCACTTTTCTCGCTTTTGTGTGCGTGTGTGAAATATAACATTCATATAAAAAGTATACCAGAAAATGTTCAGCTCAATAGACTATCATAAAGAAAACACCCATGAAACTACAGGTAAAGAAGCAGTACCTAACCGCCTTCCAAATCCCCCAGACCCTCTCCTTATTAAACAACTTTTTTTTCGACGGAGTCTCACTCTTTTGCCAGGCTGGAGTGCAGCGGCGTGATCTCTGCTCACTGCAGCCTCCACCTCCCCAGTTCAAGGGATTCTCCTGCCTCAGCCTCCCGAGTAGCTGGGATTACACACCACACCCGGCTAATTTGTTTACTTTTTAGTTGAGATGGAGTCTCACCATGTTGGCCAGGTTGGTCTCAAACTCCTGACCTTAAGTGATCCGCCCTTGTCAGCCTTCCAAAGTGCGTGGATTACAGGTGTGAGCCACCATGACCGGCCTTCTGTATTTCATTCCTAACTTTTCTCTCCCTTTCCAGAGATCACCACTGTCTTGACTAGTCCTGATAACCAGATCTTTGTGATTTTTGTTTTTGTTTTAAATAATTTTGATATGTACCATACATACCCTCAATATGATAGTTTAGTTTTACCTATTTTTGTATTTTATAGAAATAGTTATACTTAATGTTATGTTTGTGAGATCCATTCATGCTGTTGCATGTAGCTGTAGTTTATTCATTTTTATTGCCATGTAGAAATTAATTTTGGTGTGCATATTACAGTTTATTCATATGAACATTGATTGACATTGGTTTGTTTTCAATTTTGGTGACTAAAAATAATGTGACTGTCATCGTTTGTATATGTCTCTAGTGTACGTGGGCAAACAGTTCTCTCAGGCATGTATCTAGCACTGGAAATATGTGTTGTGAACTATGTATAGAATTCAACCTAAATAGATAATGCCAGATGCTTTTCTTTTGTGTTACTGATTGACTTTGAGAAGTAATGTACAGGATTGCTGGTTACTCCAATCCAGGACATTGCTATTGTTGGTTTCCTAATGATGTTTAATGATATCTAATTAACTGATTTATATTTTTCTGATTACTAATGAGATGGAGATAGTACAGGAGAGATCCTCTTTTTGAGGTACTTGTTCGATTCACTTGCTTATTTTGTGTTGGATTTTTGTTGTTTTCCTTTTCCTCATTGAGATTCTTACAAATAAAATTGTCTGTACCAATTAAGTCTACATGTGTTTCAGAATCTTCCATCCTGGGAGAGGAAGGAGGAAGAGTATGCCCCCGACACCCGTCTTCTTTTGGTCACTGTTTGCCCAAGGGAATTTAACGTTTCATGACTCTTTCTAGAAACATAGAATTAGCATTTTTTAGATCAAAGGCAGTGGCCCAGTTTCTGACATCCCAGCTATTAAGATGTGATGATGATTCTCTGTATAGATTGGTTTTTCATGAGATTCCATCGAATGGTAAGCTTCACTTTCACAGCGTAAAATGTCCTTTATTTTTCTTGTAACTATTTTGGGAGACACCTATTGTGGTAAGTGAGCTGCACTAACTTTTTTTTTTTTTTTTTTTTTTTTTGCTGTATCCATCTTGACAAAGTCGTTAGTATTTGTGTGCTCTAAGTTACTTTTAGAACTCTGGTACAAAGCTTCAGTTGTGGAGTCTATTGATGGAATTAGGGCAAAGATACTTAGCTTTTGCCCAGAGTAGAATATATACAACTACCCCATTTTCACAACTCTTTTTTTAATATTAAAATTTAATTTAATGAGCATGGATCTAATATGCATGTGTATTCTCAGTTCAATACTAAGTAATCTGATTATCTCAAAGAGGGTTGTAATGTTAATTTTTGCCCCTATGGAATTTTTGCCTCTTCCTCCTGCAGCGGTGACTCTAGGACAGCACTGCCAATAGAACTTTCTTCAGTGAAAGAAACATGTCATACCAGCATTGTTCATCATTGTAGCCACTAGTCATACAGAGTTATTGGGCACTTGAAATATCACTTTTAAGGGATCAATTTTTAAATTAAATTTATTTAATTAATTAATTTATTTATTTTTGAGATGAGGTTTCACTATGTTGACTGGGCCGGTCTTGAACTCCTGGCCTTAAGTGATCCACCAGCTTCGGCCTCCCAAAGTGCTGGGAATACAGGTGTGATGAATCACTGCATCCAGCCTTCAATTGTACTTAGTTTTAATTAATTTAAATTTAAATAGCCACATGAGGCTACTGGCTACCAGATTGGACATCAGAGCTCTAGAAGGTGCAACATTCAGTGGAGGCCGGCATTCAGCCGCCAGCACTGCAGGCAGTGGACTTCTTTTGTTGTTGCCCTCCCTCCCTTCAGATGGCAGCCATAGCATTTTCTAGGGTCCTAGAGTGACGTGGATACGCTTTGTCCTTTGGCATGTTTTGACTTGCAGTTGTACTGATTAGCAACTATTGTTTTCCCTCATTGGGAAAACACATTAAATTTCTATTCTGTTCTCCCTGTGGGATTCAGAACGGTTCTTACACTAGCCAGTGGTCACACTAGCCAGTGGTCACTCAGTGTTCCATGTATTAGGAGGCGTTGTCTTTCAAGGTCCAATTGAAGACCTACTTTTCATGAGATCTTTATCCGAAGTTTTGTTCCTTTTGAACCTCTCATCCCTCCACAGCTTGTCCAGTCACATCTCCTACTCTGCTTGCCTCCAGCATCATCCCTTTTCAGGCCTTTCAAACATCTGTTATGCTCCAGTGGTAGAGAACATATCACCATTTAGTGTTATTTTGTAGAGTTTCCTCTCTGTCTGGAGGACACTTCTGATCTTGTGCTCTTGTGCTTGTCTTGTGCTCTTACCCCTTCCATCTGAAGTATGTTCTTTGTGAAGTTTTCCTTGAGTCCTTAAATTGCCCCCTTCTCTATATTCCCTAAGCGTTCTCTCACTGTTCTGCGTTAGCACTTTGCGGTGTGACTTGGTGTTGTCTGGTCACTGGAGGTGTGCCATCTATCTGTGCTCTTACTGTGCTTCTCAATTAGTGAATGCCTAGGTCACGCTTCATAAAGCTCAGCTGGAGACACCAACTGCATAATGACCAGTCAGTGGTAAAAATCAATTAGGAAGTGAATTTTTTTTTTTTTTTTAATTTCCTAAAATGAATTAGGAAGTGGATTTTCAGTCATCATGTGGTGACTACTGAGGTGCTGTGATGTTTTGGCCAATGTGAGGAGTGTATCATTTTTCTGTTCAGCATGGAATTGCACTGTGTTTGCTAAGCTCAGCTTTATGAATTATTTGGAACCCGCTTGTTCTTTCCAAAATCTGTGAAAAGCCTTTTGTGACTTTGGGGACTTCTATTTTCTGCTTCTACAGTGAATTACAAAGTGTCAGCCTGACCTCTTGGTGGCTTCTTTGGAGTGGGCCATGCTGTGTTACTGCAAGTGGGCACGTGTTACTCTATTAAATCCCATCGGTAAATGAAGGAGACCACTGGTAGTCCTCTACAAGTTCCACCTAGCAAGGAAAAGGAGTTCTTCCAAAATGATTATCATTTGCTTTTTTATTTTTTTTATTTTTTTTATTTTAAATCTCCTTAAAAGCTTTCCCGTCTGCCTTTGTCCCCTTTCAGCAAATTGTAATAGATCTAGATCTCATGAAGTGCTAGTCCAAACCCTCAATGCACGCATTGTGGCTTTGATTTATGAGGCACGTTTCAGAATGTTATAGCTACTATTATTAGGTTAAAATATAGTGCTTAGCTCTAAGATGCCGTGTGTTACACATTAACAGTAGAGGTAATAACCACATTAAATTATCGCTCATAAATGAGAGATGACTTTATGTGTAATCTGCTTTAATACTTAAGACTTTCATTACTTCACTTGTGAAAATAATGATGTTTATTTATATATCCAAGCAAAATAAAGATGTAATTGTTATGCAGTAGCATTTATGTTAGTACAAATGGAGCCTACAAGTTTGAAGATATTGCTGTTGTCCCTGTAAACAGGATGTTTGTCTATAAATAGAACAAAATGCATAATTTGTGAGTAACTACCAAAATTACAGATTTCCAGTTTCTTATTAATGTTGGTCATTATGCTTTTTAGATGGAACAGTATTCTACCACTTAGAGTATATTAACATTTTGTTTAGCTAGTATTAGGTATATCAGTTAACCAATGGCGTTTTCCCTAGATAAATCTAATTAGAGTTAGAAATGGATTGTGTACAAGGTTCCCATTAAAAAATAATTTGCACTGTGGGAAAGTTTGTTATGAGCATTTTAAGTGGCTACAGATTTATATGACTGGACTAATTAATGTTTAAATCTTGAGCATGGGCTAAGTATAGAGCTAGTTTGAATTTATAAAATTATTGTTTAGAAATATTTAAATAAAAGTGAGCAGAATGTCAGTTATATTACAATATATTGGCCAGCATTTACTTTTCCATTCACCAGTTGATGGACATTTGGGTTGTTTCCATTTCTTAGCTATTTTGAATAATGCTGCTCTGAACATTGATGTAAAAGCCTTTGTGTGGAAATATGTTTTGATTTCTCTAGATGTAGAATTTCTGCATTGTTTGTTATATTGTGTTTAACATCTGAAGAAACTGCCAAACTTTTTGTTTTCCAAAGTGTCTGCACATTTTTTACATTTCCACAAAGAATATGTTAAGGTTCCAGTTTCTCTACATCCTTGCTAATGTGTGTTATTAACTGACTTTTTTTTTTTTTTAATTTATTTTACTTTAAGTTCCAGGATATACTTGCAGAATGTGCAGGTTTGTTACATAGGTAACATGGTGGGTTGCTGCACCTATTGACCTGTCATCTAAGTTTCCTCCCCTCTCCCGCAACCCCTCAACAGGCCCTGGTGTGTTGTTCCCCTCCCTGGGTCCATGTGTTCTCATTGTTCAACTCTCACTTATGAGTGAGAACGTGTGGGGTTTTGTTTTCTGTTCCTGTGTTAGTTTACTGAGGATGATGGCTTCCTGCTTCATCCATGTCCCCGCAAAGGTCATGATCGCATACCTTTCTATGGCTGCATAATATTCCATGGTGTATATGTACATTTTCTTTATCCAGTCTATCATTGATGGACATTTGGGTTGGTTCCATGACTTTGCTTTTGTAAATAGTGTTGCAATAAGCATATGTGTGCATGTGTCCTTATCGTAGAATGATTTACAGTCCTTTGAGTATATACTGAGTAATGGTATTACTGGGTCAAATGGCATTTCTGGTTCTAGATCCTTGAGAAATTGCCATACTGTCTTCCACAATCGTCGAACTAATTTACGTTCCCAACAACAGTGTAAAAGCATTCCTATTTCTTCACAGCCTTACCAGCATCTATTGTTTCTTGACTTCTTTTAATAATCACCATTCTAACTGGTGTGAAATGGTATCTCATTGTGGTTTTGATTTGCATTTCTCTAATGACCGGTGATGTTGAGCTTTTTTTCATGTTTCTTGGCGGTGTAAATGTCTTCTTTTGAGAAGTGTCAGTTCATACCCTTTGCCCGCTTTTTGATGGGGTTGTTTGTTTTTTACTTCTAAATTTGTTTAAGTTCCTTATAAATTCTGGATATTAGATCTTTGTCAGATGGGTAGATTACAAAAATTTTCTCCCATTCTGTAGGTTGCCTGTTCACTCTAATGTTAGTTTCTTTTGTTGTGCAGAAGCTCTTTAGTTTAATTAGATCCCATTTGTCAATTGTGGCTTTTGTTGCAATTGCTTTGACATTTTTGTCATGAAGTCTTTGCCCATGCCGTTGTCCTGAATGGTATTGCCTAGGTTTTCTTCTAGGGTTTTTATGGTTTTGGGGTTTACATTTAAGTCTTTAATCCATCTTAAGTTAATTTTTGTATAAAGTGTAGGGAAGGGGTCCGGTTTCAGTTTTCCTCACATGGCTAGCCAGTTCTCCCACCACCATTTATTGAATAGGAGATCCTTTCCCCATTGCTTATTTCTGTCAGGTTTGTTGAAGATCAGATGGTTGTAGATGTGTGGTGCTATTTCTGAGGTCTCTGTTATGTTCCTTTGGTCTATATGTCTGTTTTGGTACCAGTACCATGCTGTTTTGGTCACTGTCATCTTATAGTATAGTTTGAATTCAGGTAGCATGATGCCTCCAGCTTGATTCTTTTTGCTTAGGATTGTGTTGGCTAGACGGGATCTCCTTTGATTCCCTATGGAATTTAAAGTAGTTTTTTCTAATTCTGTGAAGAATGTCAGTGGTAGTTTGATGGGAATAGCATTAAATCTATGGGTACTATGGCCATTTTCATGATATATTGATTCTTCCTATCCATGAGCATGGAATGTTTTTCCATTTGTTTGTGTCCTCTCTTATTTCCTTGAGCAGTGATTTGTAGTTCTCCTTGAAGAGGTCCTTCAGGTCCCTTGTCACCTGTATCCTAGACATTTTATTCTCTTTGTAGCAATTATGAATGGAAGTTTATTCTTGATTTGGCTCTCTATTGTAGGCGTAAAGGAATGCTTGTGATTTTTGCACATAGATTTTGTATCCTGAGACTTTGCTGAAGTTGCTTATCAGCTTAAGGAGTTTTGGGGCTGAGATAATGGGGTTTTCTAAATATAAAATCATGTCGTCTGCATATAGAGACAATTTGACTTCCTCTCTTCCTATTTGAATACCCTTTATTTCTTTCTCTTGCCTGATTGCCCTGGCCAGAACTTCCAATACTATGTTGAATAGGAACGGTGAGAGAGGGCATCCTTGTCTTGTACCAGTTTTCAAAGGGAATGCTTCCAGTTTTTGCCCATTTAATGTGATATTGGCTTTGGGTTTGTCATAAATAGCTCTTATTATTTTGAGATATGTTCCATTAATACCTAATTTATTGAAAATTTTTAACATGAAGGGATGTTGAATTTTATCTAAGGCCTTTCTGCATCTATTGAGATAATCATGTGGTTTTTGTCATTGGTTCTGTTTATGTGATGGATTACATTTATTATGTATTTTGAACCATCCTGGCATCCCAGGGATGAAGCCGACTTGATTGTGGTGGATAAGTTTTTTGATGTGCTGCTGGATTTCGTTTGCCAGTGTTTCATTGAGGATTTTCGCATCAATGTTCATCAGCAATATTGGCCTGAAGTTTTCTTTTTTTGAGAACCCGCTCCCGATAGTTAAGGTGGGTTCTTTTCTATTTTCTAGGTGTCTCGAGTGGTTTAAGAAATAAAGGGAAAGAGTACAAGAGAGAGAAATTTAAAGCTGGGTGTCAGAGGGAGACATCACATGTTAGCAGGATCCGTGATGTTCCCCAAGACATAAAACCAGCAAGTTTTTATTAGCGATTTTCAAAAGGGGAGGGAGTGCATGAATAGAGTGTGGGTCACAGAGATCACATACAAAGCAAGTGGAGGCAGGGCAAGATCACAGGACCACAGGATGGGGTGAAATTGAAATTGCTAATGAAGTTTCCGGCACGCATTGTCATTGATAACATCTTATCCAGAGACAAGGCTGAGAGCAGACAACCTGTCTGACCAAAATTTATTGGGCAGGAATTTCCTCTTCCTAATAAGCCTGGGCGCGCTACAGGAGACCAGGGCTTATTTCATCCCTTTGGCTTAGCTTCCACTGTAAAAGGCGGCCACCCTTAGGGGGCCATTCATAGACCTACCCTCAAGGCGCTTTCTCTTTCTCAGGGATGTTCCTTGCTGAGAAAAAGAATTCAGCGATATTTCTCCTATTTGCATTTGAAAGAAGAGAAACATGGCTCTGTTCCGCCTGGCTCACCGGTGCAGTCAGGCTCCAAGTGTTATCTCCCTTGTTCCCTGAAGATTGCTGTTATCCTGTTCTTTTTTCAAGGTGCTCAGATTTCATATTGTTCAAACACACATGCTCTACCAACAATTTGTGCAGTTAACCCAATCATCACAGGATCCTGAGGCGACACATATCCTCCTCAGTTTACGAAGAAGACAACGGGATTAAGAGATTAAAGACAGGCATAGGAAATCACAAGGGTATTGACTGGGGAAGTGATAAGTGTCCATGAAATCGTCACAATTTATGTTCAGAGACTGCAGTAAAGGCAGGTGTAAGACATTATAAAAGTATTAATTTGGGGATCTAATAAATGTCCATGAAATCTTCACAATTTATGATCTTCTGCTGCGGCTTCAGCTGGTCCCTCTATTCGAAGTCCCTGACTTCCCGCAACATCTCTGCACAGTTTTGGTATCAGGATGCTACTGTCTTCATAAAATGAGTTAGGGCGGAGTCCCTCCTTTTCAATTGTTTGGATTAGTTTCAGACATAATGGTCCCAACTCCTCTTTGTACCTCTGGTAGAATTCGGCTGTGAATCTGTCTGGTCCTGGGCTTTTTTTGGTTGGTAGGCTATTAATTACTGCTTCAATTTCAGAACTCGTTATTGGTCTATTCAGGGATTCAACTTCTTCCTGGTTTAGTTTTGGGAGTGTGTATATATGTCTCCAGGAATTTATCCATTTCTTCTAGATTTTCTTGTTTATTTGTGTAGAGGTGTTTATAGTATTCTCTGATGGTAGTTTGTATTTCTGTGGGGTTAGTGGTGATATCCCCTTTATCATTTTTTATTTTGTCTATTTGATTCTTCTCTCTTTTTCTTATTATTTCAGCTAGCGGTCTTTTTTTTTTTAACTGGTTTTTGATTGAATTGTTTTATTAAAGCCATTCCTATATATGTACTATTTCATTATGATATTTGATATTTATATCCCAAGTAACTAATGATGATGAGCTCTTTTTTTTCATGTGCTTATTGGCTGGCTATTCTTATACTTTATTAATGTAATGGTATCCAAATATTTTACCCATTTTTTTTTCTTTCTTTCTTTTTTTTTTTTTTTGAGACGGAGACTCGCTCTGTCGCTGGGCTGGAGTGCAGTGTGGCCAGATCTCAGCTCATTGCAAGCTCCACCTCCCGGGTTTACGCTGCCTCAGCCTCCAGAGTAGCTGGGACTACAAGCACCCGCCTAGTTTTTTGTATTTTTTTAGTAGAGACGGGGTTTCACCGTGTTAGCCAGGATGGTCTCCATCTCCTGACCTCGTGATCCGCCTGTCTCGGCCTCCCAAAGTGCTGGGATTACAGGCTTGAGCCACCGCGCCCGGCCTATTTTACCCATTTTTTAACTTGGTTGTTTGTCTTGTTATTGAGCTGTAAGATCTTTTTTATTTTGTTTTGTTTTTTTAACATCTTGCAGTCGAGTGTTTTTTTTTTTTCTCAGATTTATGATTTGAAAGTATTTTTTCCTCTCAATATATATTTGACTTTTTATTTTCTTAATGCTGGCTTTTAAGGTACAAAAAAATGCTTAATGTTCCTGAAGTCTTGTTTATTAATATTTTCTTTTGTGGGTTGTACTTTTGTTGTTATATCTAAGAAATCTGTGCGTAACCCAAGATTGCGAAGATGTACGCCTGTGCTTTTTTCCTGAAAGTTTTGTAGTTTTTAGTACTTACATTTATTTATTTACCTTTTTAAGTAAGAAGTCCTTTTATGAAATAAGTATGGACTTGAGGGATATCCATCTGCAAAGAGAGAAATTAGAACTTTACCTCATATCACACATAAAAATTAACTCAATAGAATCATGTTTCTTTATCTTATGATACTTATTCTTTCTTAATAGATTTTAAATTTCACATTTAGTACGCACAAAGATGCAAATAAATTATTTTGAAGTTTTAAGTGAAATAATTTTATTTGGAGTGATTTTTGTTATAATTATTGCTTTATTGATTTTTCCCCATGTGCTCGGGAATTTTGGTTTGCAAGCTAATTTTGAGTGATGAAACATTCTGTCCCATCTTCCTTATCTAATGATTCTGTAGTGTTGTGGTTTCTCTCTGCTCAGTCCTGTGGCACTTCACTCAAGAATATGTCCGTTGGTAGTTTTTCACATGAAGTTTTTTCCCCTTTGTAAAGTTGAGAATATGATAATGCACACATGGAGCCAGTGAAGGGATTGTCCTAGTTCCTTTCAGCCTTGTTTTTGTGCTCTTCCTCCTTAGGCCCACAGCTTGTGTAAATGCATAGCCTGGACAGTAAATCTGGCTGAAGTTTTTTCTTTGCAGGGTATGCTTTTGATTCACGGTTCTTCTCTGGAAAAGAGCACCTGACAGCCACTGCTGATATCTGAATTCTGAGCCCCAAAATGTTGAACTTTATTGAACTTGGGTGTCCTTTGACTCCTTTTTCTATGCTCATTTTAGAGCACAGTTAGTGTACTGAAACAGGAGTTTACCATCCCATGTTGACTGGAGTTTATAATGTTTTCTTTAGTTACAGAAATAATGCAAGCTTTAATTTTAATAATTCATTTATAGGGGCATAAGGGATATTGACATTATCCAGCACACTATATTTCTTGAAAGTAAAAGAAATTAGGTGTGAAACATCTATGATAAAATAGATACATGGATATATGTGTAACTTTGTACTTTCTGCTTTTTTAAAATATAAAAATAATTTAATGAATAACACATTAATATATGTGAAAGACAAAGTTCTCTCTTTTTCCTCCCTCTCATCTTTCTATTCTCTGATCTTCCTGAGCCCCACGAATCCCACTGCTCGGAGATAAATATTTCTAACTTCATATGTTTCCTTCCATACTTTTTCTAAGTACAAACAGATTTTCTATATAGCTTCTTCTCTGTCTCCTAGAGGTTTATTTGTTTTATAAACTAAAATGAATTCATACTGCATACATTATTTTGCAGGTGACTATTTCATGTAATACTGATATGTGTCATTGGATCTGCCCTTGTGATTCCATGTAGACCATTTACATAATGGCATCATGGTATTCATTGGATGCATGTACCGTGATTTATTTATTGTTTCCTTTGCTTTTGTACATTTAGATTGTGTCCAACTTTTCTCTATTTTAGACTAAACTGCACTATGCATTTTACATACACATCTTTGCATACTCATGCTGGTGTTGCTCTGCAATAAAATGCTAGAAATGGGCTCCTGGGATAGGTAATTTCCTATTTTCTTGTGTTTTATTTTTATAACTTTGTGTAAATGCTCACTTTGTTTTGTTTACTGTTGATACCAGCACATCACTGGAAGCATGGTATGTCCTCATTAATTTTTGTTTAGTTGTTTTTTGGACAATGTTGCCTGATGAGTGTTCTCTGTGGAAGATTCAGTTTACAGTGATCATGACATCAGTGATCTGGATGGTAACACAGGGCCAACACAATTCAGAACATCCATTTCTGCATTTTAGTCAGCATATAGGTCTGACCAAAGAAGGAAATACTTTGCTTATTGTCATGCTTCTGAGATAATATCTTTACTTATTTGATAGCTTGATATTCAGGAGTGTGAATCATAATTTTGATTAGATTGACATATCTACATCATAGATTTCCATTCCTCACAAAGGTTTATACTAGTAGCTTCCTCTTTTAGCACCACTGTTAGAATTTCAGATTGTATTCTTTCTTCTATCTTGCTGTTTCTTCATAAGGCCTATGCATTTCTAGTGTATTTTTATGTTTTAAACTATGTTAGTAATAAGCAATACATTTTTATTTTTCATCTATTGCTGTTTAGTTATTGAGTTATTGCTATTTAAATTAACTTGCAAAAGACATTTTCCAAAAAATAATACATTCAAGTTTTCTATCTTAGTTACAGTGTAATCTGTGGCTGTTAATGGTTTTCTTTTACTTTATTTATTCATTATTTATTTAATTTTTTTTCTTTTTTGGAGACAGTGTCTCACTCTGTTGCCCAGGCTGGAGAACATTGGTACTATCTTGGCTTACTGCAACCCCTGCTTCCTGGGTTCAAGCAATTCTCAAGCATCAGCCCCCTTAGTAGCTGCGATTAAAGGTGTGTGCCACCACACCCGGTTAATTTTTATATTTTTAGTAGAGACAGGGTTTTGCCATGTTGGCCAGGTTAGTCTCGAACTCTTGGCCTCAAGTGATCTGCCCACTTTGGCCTCCTAAAGCGCTGGGATTACATGTGTGAGCCATTGTGCCTGGCCAGTTTCCTTTTACTTTTAAGGAAATACCATAATATTATTTAGCCCTGTAGGGTCTAAATTGTACCACTTGGATAGATGTTTCCTACATTTCTTTAGTTTATACTTAGTATTGGTAACATCTTTTGTTTTCTCTCATTATCTTTCATCTACTCTCCGTGGGACTTTCTTTCCTCACCATTTTACCAGAACAGCTTGTGCCTGAGTCACCACCAGTGACCTCTTGTTGCCAAGTTCTTAGGTCAAATCTCAGTCTTTGTTTTATTTGACCTATAAATAACATTTGACATACTTGTTTCAGGGACATCTCATTCGCCTTGTTTTTCCCAGACCTCACTGGCCACTGTGTCTCATTGTCTTTGCTGGTTTGTCCTCATCTCCCCAGCTAAATGTTAGATACCCCAGGTCATAGCCTTTAAACATCATCGCTGTCTACACTCATTCCTTGGATGCGTTCATCCATGATCCTGACTTGAAATAATTGACTTTGTGCTGATGATTCCCTGCTTAATAGCTGTAGCCCTGACGTCTCTTCCGAGTTCCGGACATGAATGTACAGTTGCCAACCTAACATCTATAGCTAATTTCTTTTTTTTTTCTAATTGTACTTTAAGTTCTAGGGTACATGTGCACAACATGCAGATTTGTTACATATATATACATGTGCCATGTTGGTGTGCTGCACCCATTAACTCGTCATTTACATTAGGTATATCTTCTAATGCTATCCCTTCCCCCTCCCAGTTAAGTTCTTTTAGACAACCCAATCTCAATATGTTAAAATGGAACTATTCATTTCAACCCTCTTCCTCCCCCCACCTACCACATCCCCCAAAACAATGACCTTCTTTCTGTAGTCTTTCCCATGTCACGAAATAGAACTCTTTGTAGGTGTTCACATCATAAATCTTTTGCTGTCATCCTTGATTCTTCTCCTCCTTTTTGGGACATCCTGCTGACCCCACTTTCACAGTTGACTCAGAATTGGGCTCCATTTTACCATCACCACTGCTACCACTCAGGTCTAAATTATCATCGTATCTCCCCTGGAGTCATAAAGCAGTGTCCTGTTTGTCTCCCTGCTTCTGCTCTTGCTATAGTCTATGGTCAACAATATAGCCAGAGTGTTTCCTTCAAAATACATCAGATCATGACACATTTCTCAAAACCTTTCACTCAGAGTAGAAACTAAGGCTTTACAATCATCTACAAGGACACCCAGGGTCTCTTTTCCCCACTGTTAGGCTTTAATGTTGGACTTTATTTTCCTTCCACCTCTTCCCTGCCCCCAGTACACACATTCATTTTGCTCAGCTGACTCTAGTCATGCTGGCTTTTTTTTTCTTCCCCCTTTTTGTCATTTTTTAAGCATTCCCAGCAAGCTGTTGCCTCTGGATCCTTATACTTGCTGTATTTTACCTGGAACGTTCTTCCCAAATATCTGTATCCATATGACTTATCCTCTCACTTCCATCAGGTGTCTGCTCAAATGTACTCTTTCTCTGTGTTATTATAGTGTTGTCACCCCTCCACATGGCTTTATTTTCTTTCTAACTCATAAATATGTATAAAACTTATCTGATATGCTTTTCTGACATGCTTTATATTTATTTTTGCTTGTCTTTTACTGGATTGTGAGCTCTTTGTAGCAGATACTATGCATGTTTAGTCAGCGTTATATTTCCAGAATTTACAACAATGCCTGTCACAAGTTGATGTCATAAACATTTGTGGAAGAATGAATGAGTAAATGAGGGAAGATATGGATGTGATGAGTGGGGATAAGTTCTGATATTAAATGGGGAGGAATATTTGAATGGGATCCTATTTGATAATTTCTCAGTTCATTTGGTGAAATAAGGCAAATTGCCTTATTTTCCTTTGTTCCCGACTGTTCCATGAGTTTCTTAGGAACAAGGGCCATATCTTAATCGTCATGGTAATCCTGTTGCCTAGCACCGGGTCTTAAACATAGTAGGCATGCCAAATTATGTGGTCAGTAAACTTACTTTGTGGGTTCATCTAGAACCCAAAGTCATTTATCAAAAGTAATTTTAAAAATTGGGCATGGAAAAAAGAAGATAAAAATATGCTCTATATACCTCTCTTTTTCCAGAATGTAGGTTTCATAATCTGGATCCAAAAATTCTAGGAGATCCAAGAAGAGTTTGGCCTCTAAAACCCCTGAAGTAGTATGCCTAATATTAATTTTTTAAAAAAAATTTAGACCACAGGCTTTGGCTGTGTCACCAAGGCTGGAGTGCAGTGTAGTGCAGTTACAACTCACTGCATCCTTGAACTCCTGGGCTTGAGTGATCCTTCTGCCTCAGCCCACGAAGTAGCTAGGACTACAGGCACATGCCACTATCCTTGGCTAATTTTTATTTTATTTATTTTAGATACGGGGTCTCAATATTTTGCCCAGGCTGGTCTCGAACTCCTGGCCTCAAGCGACCCTCTTGCTTCAGCCTCCCAAAGTGCTGGGATTACAGGCGTGAGCCCCTGCACCTGGCCAGTATGCCTAATTTGATGTGTGTGTGTGTGTGTGTGTGTGTGTGTGTGTGTTTGTGACTTTGTATTCATGTG
Organism: Papio anubis; assembly: GCF_008728515.1. Lineage (NCBI taxonomy): Eukaryota > Metazoa > Chordata > Mammalia > Primates > Cercopithecidae > Papio > Papio anubis. Next base: position 15,084,479 of record NC_044989.1, on the reverse strand, counting down.
AGTGCACGTGCACATTTGTTCCGTTTTCTGGGTAAAGGGTTCAGCTTCCATCAGACATGTATAGGAGTCCATGGCCCCTAAACATGAGAGCAGCTAAGCTGTAACTTTGCCTGCTAATTGGCAGATGAGATGAAGCAGAGTCAGACTTGAGAGTGATGTACTCCATAGAGTGTTTTTCTGTTGCTTGTTCTGACAGGTATTTCTAAAAGTAGTATCACCGGTAATAAGGATTGCATGCTTAGTATTTTGAGTTCAGATGAAATTTGCTATAAGTAAGTGTTAGGTGCAGGGAAGTACTTTGGAGGAGAGTGGTAGTGGTTGAGCTCAACCTAAACTGCCACCAGTTCAGTTTGCAGTAGGCCAATAGATTTCTCAGAAATTAACCCTTATTGCCAGATATGGGAGAAAGCTACTCCCAAATAGATTATTTGTCATAGTAATTGGCCAACAATTTTTTCTGTGAGTCACAGTCGACACATGGAACTATCCGTGTTCTTGTGAACTTGTTTGGTGATGGTGTCTGTTGTTATAGGATTTGAAAAATATTATTAGTGCTTAATAAGCTAAGCTTTGAGCTGTATAACACACTTGACATTAATGAGATTTCATGTTAACTTTTATGCTGGGAACTGATGACTTGGTTTTGAGGTTTAATCTATTTCTGCTGTTATACACTCTAAATTAATTAGCAGTGTGCCACTATGAATATAAAAAGTGGCAGTAGTAATCATTTCAGGGGTAAGTTTTGCCTAACCTCATTTTTCTTTCTCCATTATATGAAGTTAAAAGAAATCTATTTTCTTCATTAATGTTTCTGGTTAAACTATGATCTTGGTAGACTGCCCCCAAATTAAATACCACTTCTGTGGTCCAAATGAGCCTTTCATTTTACTTTCTCTTTTGTGATTCTCATTAGGAGAAGCTCTTAGAGGAAATCCTTTTATCACATACATTTCTGAGCATGTGAATTTCATTTATCTTCTGAAACAAACTTTTAACTTTCATACATTTTAAGTTTCCTATCTTGAGCTAGATAGGAAGCATAGTTTAGGTCCTTTTTATGAAATAGAATAATTGTTTTGTGGCCTGCATTTTTCTTTTCTTTTTTTTTCTTTTTGAGACGGAGTCTCGCTCTGCCGCCCAGGCTGGAGTGCAGTGGCCGGATCTCAGCTCACTGCAAGCTCCGCCTCCCGGGTTCACGCCATTCTCCTGCCTCAGCCTCCCGAGTAGTTGGAACTACAGGCGCCCGCCACCACGCCCAGCTAGTTTTTTGTATTTTTTAGTAGAGACGGGGTTTCACCGTGTTAGCCAGGATTGTCTCGATCTCCTGACCTCGTGATCCGCCCGTCTCAGCCTCCCAAAGTGCTGGAATTACAGGCTTGAGCCACCGCGCCCGGCCCTTTTTTTTATTTTTGTTTTTAACTTTTTATTTCCGTAGGTGTTTGGGGAACAGGTGGTATTTGGCTACATGAGTAAGTTCGTTAGTGGTGATTTGTGAGATTTTGGTGCACCCATCTCCCGAGCAGTGTATACTGAACCCAATTTGTGGTCTTTTATCCCTCACCTGCTTCCCGCTCTTTCCCCCTGAGTCTCCCAGGCTGGACTGCACTATTATAGCTAACTGCAGCTTCAAACTCCTGTGCTTAAGCAGTCCTCCCTCATCAGCCTCTGGAGTAGCTAAGACCATAGGCACATGCCACCACAAAAGAATTATTTAATTTTTAAAATATTAAATATAACATTTAAACAATTAAATGAAATTTTTAATTTTTTTGTAGAGATGAGATCTTGCCATATTGCCCAGGCCAGTCTCGAACTCTTGGCCTGAAGTGATCCTCCTGCCTCAGTCTCCCAAACTGGTAGGATTACAGGTATGAGCCACTGTGCTGGCTTAGCCTGCATTTCTTATTGATATTTTTCAATTGGTTTCATTTACCTCTAAAGGAAGTTGTATTCTGCTTAAGTGCCATAATTCTTGTCATGTTTATATTTTCAGTTCTATACTTGGATTTGTTGATGACTTTCAAATCATTCAATACATCCTCTCAATTTAGAGGATTCTAAAGATGAACAAGAATTGAAAATGTGACATGAAATCTTTTTTGAATAACATTTACCCACTCTGAATACAACATATGAGACTTTTTTTTTCCCCCCATATGGAGTCTTGTTCTGTCGCCCAGGCTGGAGTGCATTGGTATGTCCTGACCTCACTGCAGCCTCTGCCTCCCGGGTCCAAACATGTCTCCTGCCTCAGCCTCCCGAGTAGCTGGGATTAGAGGTGTGTGCCAACATGCCCAGCTAATTTTGTATTTTTAGTAGAGACGGGATTTCACATGTTGAGCAGGCTGGTCTCGAACTCCTGACCTCGTGATCTGCCTACCTCTGCCTCCCGAAGTGTTGGTATTACAGGCATGAGCCACTGCGCCTGACCACAAATGAGTCCTTTGAAAATTTATCTTCAAACGTTTAAACAGCACAGTAAAACCAGACTTCTTACACCTGTATATATATCCAAGCAATAGAGATTTTTCTCATACTCTGAGGCTATAGCAATGAGTAAATTGTGTCCCTGATCTTGAATAGCTCACTGTCTAGTTGGAAAGAACAACAAAAAAATAAATATCAATATATTATGGCAAGTGCATTAATAGTATGCATATAATATTTGAGTGGGTAAAAGTGTAATACTGTCTTAAGATTTTACTTACAGCAAAAATATTACATGTCAAGGAAAACTTAGAACATCTTTTTGATCTTGGAACAGGCAAAGATTTCCATTTCCGTTTTTTTTTTTTTTTTGGAAATGAGGATCCCTGTCATCCAGGCTGGAAGGCAGTGGCGCGATCATAGCTCACTGCAGCCTTAACCTCCAGGGCTCAAGCAATCCTACTACCTCAGCCTCCCACATACCTAGGACTAGGGGCACGTGCCACAATGCCTGAGTAATTTTTTATTTTTTATTTTATAAAGATGGGAGTCTTACTTTGTTGCCAGACTGGAGATTTCTTAAATATGATACAAAAAGTACTAATCATAATTAAAAACTGACGAATTGGACTAATTTAAGATTAGTCCAATTAGCAGATTAACATCTGTTAATCACAAGACACTATTAAGAGAATGAAAATGTAATATACAGAGTAATAGCAAATATTTACAATTCATGTATTTAATAAGGAATATGTATCCAGAATATATAAACATCTTCCATAAGTGAATAAAACAGATGAATAACCATTAGAAGAATGGCAAAAGACTCCAACAGACACTTGACAAAAGAATGTATTCAAATGGCCCAACATATACAGAAAGGTATTCAACTTCATTAGTCTCTGGCGAGGTGCAAATTAAAACCACAAAGAGATAGCATTACAGAATTACCAGAGTTGCTCAAATGAGAAAGACATGAAATACCATTTGTTGGTATGGATGTGGAGCAACCAGAACTCTCATAATTGCTGGCTAGTGTAATAACCACTTCAGAAAATATTTGCACTATTTAGTAAATCTGGACAAATGCATATTCTATGCCTTAGCAATTCCACTGCTAAGTATATACCAGAAAAGCGTATGTTCACCAAAATAGAATTACCAGCATGTCAGGGCAGCACTATTGGTATTATCTTCGATCTGGGGACTACTCAAATGCTCATTAATAGAAGAAAAAATAAGTAAGTTCTGGCATGTTTGTTACAACATGATATGACATAGTAATGAGTTGAACATTTTTTTTTTATTTTACTTTTTATAGAGATGAGGTCCCGTTGTGTTACCCAGGCTGGTCTCAAACTCCTGGCCTCAACTCATCCTCCCACCTTGGCCTCCCTAAGTATGGGGATTACAGGCGTGGAGTTGAACAATCTTTACTCTCAAAATCTGAATGAATGTGTGTTGAATGAAAGAAATCAGAACAAAAGAGTACACAATTTCATTCATATAAAGTATAAAAATAGACAAAATTAATTTATGCTGCTGCAAATCAGGGTAGTGTTTGTTTTAGCAGGGTTAGTGGCTGCCAGTGAGCTCGAGAGGAGCTTCTAGGATTCTGGTGGTGGTATGTTTCTCTGCCTAAGGGCTTGTTACATGAGCTTGTTAAATTTTGTTAAACCATACAATCATTTGATATGGCTTATACATCAATGAAAAGTTGTTAAAAAAGGATACCATGGATTAAACACAGGAAGGGAGAATATATGCTGGCCTTAATTGTCTTTGCATCGTGGGACTGTGAATAAATAGTATTCTTTTTCTTTTGCATACTTTTTTTGAATTTGCAAACTATCTTTAGTGAACTTGTATTAGTTTTATAATGCAGAAAAACAAATGAGCTTAAATAAATACAAATATAAATGTGCATGTAATATTGCCAGCATGTCAAAATCCTATAAAGAACAAGTGAACTGTACGCTTTGATGCCAAATTGGGTTAAGGAGAAGAGAGGAGGAGACACCTGTAGGCCAGTTGTCTGTAGGCAGCATATTTAACTTACTTGGTCCTCAGTTTACTTTTCTGTCAAGTAGCATTATAATTTTTAACACTTTCATAGTGTTATTGTAAAATGTAGGGATGCTTGTATGAAACACTTAGCTCAGTCCTGGACACATAGTAGGTGTTTAATAAATGGTAGCCATTATGATTCTTAAATATTATAAACAAGATGCTGGACTTAACTGCTGGTAAATAATGTATCTAGGTCTTTGTTTCTTCTCTGTATGAACCTGGTCCTCTGTATTCCTCAACAACTTGCACTGCTCGTTTTTTTTTTACCTCCACTATATCTGACCATGCTTCACAAACAATTATAGTTTTCCTGTTACTGACTTTCCTTCCATTGTTTTTTCTTTCTCCCAGATCTCCAGTAAGTTCCATCTTGAACTTCCTTTGTTAGCTGATTGGATGGAATTTCTCTACTTATCTGACTTACCTCAGGCCCTTTTTACATTTATAGGAATTAGGACAAAAACATTTAAACATAATATATACATTTAATTGGAAAATACCTTATGATAACTTCATTCTGTTCCCAGTGTCACTACCTCAATTCAGTCCCTAATTATGTTAAACTGGGATTGAGGCACCAGTCTCCTAACTGGATTCTTGATCCTGGAAGAATATTACTGAAACACAAATCTGATTATGTTACTCCCTTTTTTTAAAGCCTTCCAGTGGCTTTCCGATCCCTCTAGTTGACAATGGAGGTTCTTGGGTGTGGTTTATAGTTCTCTTGCAGGGTTTATAGGTCTCTTGCAGGGCTTAACTCTACCTTCTTTCATCCTCACCTCCTGCTATTTCTTTTTTCATGCTGTGTTCTGTGTCTTTGCTGAGTCACTTAAGGTTCCTCTATTTTGCCATGTTTCAGAAGTTGCACCCTCTTAAGTTGCATTTTCTTCCTGAAATCATTTTCACCAGTTCTTCTCTAGAAACCGTCAATTTTTTCCCTCTGAAAGATTACCTTCTCTGCGAAGCCTTCTGTGATCGCGCCTCCAGGCAGAGGATGTAATGATCTCTCTTCGTGTTCTCATAGTACTCTCTCTGTGTTAATACCTCTCGTATAAAACTTGTTATTATTCTGTAATTATTTCTCTATATCTCTGCTTTCTTTCCTATTTTCTGAGCTCCTTGAGGGCAGAGCCTGTGTCTTACTCATTTTTGTCACCCCATTGCCTAGTATGAGATATATAAACTGAGAGAGAAAACGAGTTCATGTGTGGAACACCAGCTATAAGGGAATCGAGGAAATACAGTTTTTGGCTTCTCAACTTCTAGCAACAGTAAGACAATCTGTAAGGGGGTCTGAGTGGAGTCGAGTGAACTAAACTGTAGTATCGGCCACAATCTGGAACCCAGGAGGAGATACTGTATTTTTTTGGCACTCAAACCTCAATTATTTTTTGTATTGTTGCCCTGATAGTATACAGGCTTTTTGTCTGTTTTTTTTCTTTATTTACATATCATTCATTTTTATATGTTGCTGTTTTTATAATTAAATTATAGTATATAATACTGCATTGAGTTGATGGTTTTTGCACTTTTTAATGCCCAAGAAACCAACAGGAAACAATTTTCTTTTCTTTTTTTTGCATGACCAAACCAGTTTACAATACTTACGGGGAACCTTAAACAATAGCCAGCTGGGTAAATTGTAAGCATTGGTTAATATAGCTTACATACGTTTCCCTTTAGAAGGAAGAATAAATGCATTTATTTGTGTCCTAATGTAATATATTTGTTTTCTGTTGCTGCTGTCTTATATTACCACAAACTTTGCAGCTTTTAAACAATGCAACTGATTATTTTACAGTTTCTGTAGGACAGAAATTTGACAGACTTGGTTGAATCTCTTCTTAGAGCCACACAAGGCCAAAATCAAGGTGCCAACAGGGCTGTGTTCTTTTCCAGAGGCTCTGGAGAAGATCTTGTTTCTGTGTTCTTTCATGGTGTTGGTAGGTTTAATTCCTCATGGTTGTAGGACTGAGGTCTGCATTATCTTACTGGATGTCGCCTGAGGGCTGTTCTCAGTGTCTACAGGCTGCCTACATTCCTTGGCCTGTGGTTCCCTTTTCTTCCTCTTCAAAGCCAACAACTGTGGGTTGAGTTCCCTACTGCTTCAAATCTCTCCTGCCTCTTCCTCCACGGCTTATCTCTGACACTCATTCTCCCTGATCCTCATTGAGAAATATCCTCTGCTTTAAGGGCGCTTGTGATTAGCTTGGTCCTACTCAGAGAATTCAGGATAATCTCCTTACTTCGAGGTCTGTGCCGTTAATCACACCTGCCATTTTCTTTGCCATGCCGTGTTACATGGTCACAGCTTCTAGGCATAAGGATATGGCCGTCACTGGGGGCCCATAATTCTACTTACCATATATGGCAACTGTCAAGTTGATCTAAAAGAGTGCGTTCTAAGTATTTGTTATGTGATGATGCCCTGGTAATTATTGATTACATGATTTATTACTTTATTATTACTTAAATTGTGTCTTAATGAATAACATGATGTAGACTTAAGTAGCCAAACCAAGCTATTACATTATCCTTCTATAAGTCACAACAAGCTATTGGTATTGATAAACTAAGCCTTAAGTTTTTCTTCTGTTTCACTGAGATTCTTAAGAAAAAAACATAAGTGGAAGTGGATAGACACTAAACTAAGAAGTTATAGAACAAATAATATTTTTCTTTGACTAAATGCAGATATGGTCTTCATCCTTTCGGTTTCAAAGACTGTAATTAATGAATTGACATTTTCTCCCTGTGGAATCTCTCAGATTAGTAAATGGAGAGTGAGAATTTCAGCTGATTGCTTCAGGATTGGCAGGAGGTACCACATAATAAACCCGTCAAACACTATTAATTACCTACTTGTTTGGACTGAAAACACGCCTTTTAATAGTTAAAGGTTGATTGTCTGAATATTCTACTTCTTTCTGGGTCACAGTAGCATTATTCAGATGAATAATTTATTTCTTAATTAACCTAAATAATAAATACTTTAAATGTATTGTCAAGGAAACAAATATGAGTATCTCATGGTTGGGATATTAGATTGGTAAAAAATAAAATACCAATTATTTGCTTTATAAATATTTTTGAGGGATTATTTAACTAATGCACTATGCTGTTTTTCTCTTCTCCCAATTTTATTTTTATTTTTTGGCAAATGATTGACAGAGGAACAATATGTTGATAGTACTCTTTTAACATTTATTTTGTAACAAGCCAAGATTAATGGATTTTTAAATTTATCTGTCTTGATGTTTAATATCTGATCATTTTAAGCAGTCACATTATCACTCTCTTTCCTGTTCTTATGAGAATGCATTTTTGCCCTTGCTAGGATGAAGTAGGTGTTCCAGGTAGCAATTCAGCTGACCTGTTACGCTGGACCACTGCTACCACCATGAAAGTCCTTTCCAACACCACGACCACCACTAAGGCAGTGCTGCAGGCTGTCAGTGATGGGCAATGGTGGAAGAAGTCTTTAACTTACCTTCGACCCCTTCAGGTAAGCAATGCATCTTTCTTCTTAAAATCAATTGCATGGTTTATATAAATTCATTAGCAATGTTTCAGTTGTTTTCACTGTTACATCTTTATCTTGTCTAGATTGTTCAAACAATCTCTTAAGAAATGTAGGCCTCTCATCAGATAGGGAATGAGTAATCTGTTTTATAGAATGTAATATCAGTACTTGCAAAGGACACTAATAGAGATTTAGGTAAGGCTTGGTTTATATATCAGAATTTAGCGAGATGAAAAGAAAAATTTTATCAATGCTTACTTGCTTTTGCTATATTTCTATAGGCTGGTAGTTGAGGAAGAGTGCTAGGAGGCAGATTGGGGGCTCTCAGGAAAGAAAACAGTTGAACAGATTCCTGTTTCCATTCTGGAAGTCAAAGTCAGGGCAGGGAGTTGAGCAACTGAGTTTGCTCTGCATTCTCATACTGCAGTCCTTTAATCTCACACTGGAAAACAAAGAGGAAAAACATACAACTATTAGCAGTTTGCCTCAAACACTCCTTGTGCATCTCATTCATTCATTCAGCAAATACTTATTAGGCATTATTTTCCTGTCAAATACTGTCCTTATTACTGGGAATATGGTGGAGAAACACTTCAGTCTAATTCCCTTCTCCTGTGGAACTTATATGTCAGCGAGGGAGACACAGAAAATACATATTTGTATAATAATGTAATGGCAGGTGATAACAAGCATGACAAAGATTACATAAGCAAGGTAGGTAGATCCTGAGGAGTGAAGTTCTGATTGAGATGGAGAAGTTAGGATTTTCAGAAAAGGAGTCACTTTGAGCAGAAATATGATTGAACCAAGGAGAACAAATACAAACCCTAGCTCCCCCGTACTGGGGCAGCACACTTGACATCTGCATAGAACATAAAAGGGGCCAGTGTGGTCTGAGCTGAGTGAACAACGGGGAGAATGGTAGGAGATGAGATCAGAAGGTGGTGGGGAGGCCCATCATTGAAAGCCACATGTAGACTGTGATAACAACTATAGATTTTGTTTTAAGTAAGATGGAAAGCTTTTGGAGAATTTCGGCAATGCTGTTGTATGATCCAGCTTTACTTTTACTATGCTCATTTAAGTGCTGTAGAAAGAGAAGAAAAGAGGCAGTGGAATCAGCCCTCCCGATGAGAGAAGTGGGTAGTTTGAACCAGGGTAGTGACAAAGGCAGTGAGAAGAGGTTGGTTTGTGGATGTATTTTTTAGACCTGCTGGTGGTCTGGATGTGGAAGAAAGAGGAGACCTAAGGACGGTGGTCCCTACAGTTGGATAAGTGAAGATGCCGTTTACTGAGACGCTATTAAATCTCAGCTGTAATTTTTATCATTTGCAGTGGCAGCTTCATCGTTTACCTAGACTATGCTTGGCATAAAGTAACCACAGTAAACCTTGGAGGAATGGGTGAATTCCTTTTACTTGCCTTTCCCAGTAAGGAGCTTTGCAATCTATTTGGAGAGAGCAAAACATAAAGACAGTTATCTATAATCTAGGCATACTACAGTTCTTGCTAATCTGCAGTGCTGGTAACAAGTCTTAAAGCCGTGTGTGGGTGGTAGTTGTGAAGGAGATGGGGATCATGAAAGGGACACAGTCATATCATCTTGCATCCATCTGGCAAGGATTCAGCAGGTAAGGCCTGAACTGGGCCTGGAAGGAAAGTTAGGATCTCACCAGGCAGTTGGCATGGCAGGACCCTCACAGTGGGAGAAAGACATAGAAGCGGATAGGATGCATAAAGCGGGCAGTTTGGTTGAGGTGGAAAGTTAGCCTTTAATGTTAGTTAACATTTAAAAACCTCAAATGATATTCCACGTAGTTTAGTTGTTAGGCTGTTGGTTGTTTGCCTCGTTCAGAGCTACTAAAGGATTTTTAAGCAGAGCAGCAACACGGACAAGATGATGTTTTCGAGTGGTTATTCTGACTGTAGTGTAGAAAACTCACCATGTGAACAACATTGACTGCTTCAGTGTTTCTAATTCATTGATGTCAAAGTGACCGGGAAAAGAAAAAGGCACTGCAGGGTGGGGTTGATGTGCTGCTCTTAGCATGTAGTAGTTATCCTTTATTCTCTGCTGGGTGTCTGTGACTCTGGCTCTCTTTTTAGGTCATGGGAAGCGCAGGAGGCATTGATCAGTTTCTCCTGAAATCAGCCTTTTCTTCCTCCCTCTCTCCCTTCTTTCCTTGCTTTTACTTCTTCTTCCTCCTTGCCTTCTCTTTCTTTTTATCCATTGTTCTTTACTGTTTTCTTTTTAGGGTCAAAAATGTGGTGGTGCATATCAAATCGGAACTACAGCCAATGAAGATCTAGAGAAACAAGGGTGTCATGCTTTTTATGAATCTGTCATCTCAAATCCTTTTGTCACTGAGGTAAGGACAGTGTGTCTAAGAACATAGATACAACTGTCATGCTGTTGTAGACAGTAGAAACAAAAACTAAAATTTTCCTGAAAATGGGCTTTTTATCTTGGTTCTTACTCATGTTAATCATTGGTTTTTACATGTGTTTTTGGTATATATTATGACACATTATGAGATTAAAATCTGTTTAAAAATGTTTCATAAAAATATGCTTTAGTTTCTGAGCAGTTATTATTCAGGTCACCAGAAAGCATAACATCCTATACTTGTGTTTTCTGAGCATATATTTGTAGGACAAAAGGCACCCTATTACATAGTGAAACTGCTTCTTTTGTCTAGTCTGAAGGAACCTATGACACTTATCAGCTTGTTCCAGTGGAAAGTTTTGCGGAAGTATTGCTGAGAACTGGAAAACTGGCAGAGGCTAAAAATAAAGGAGAAGAAGTATTTCCAACAACTGAAGGTAAGAGAGAAGGTTCTAGTTCCTTGACAGTGTGTAACTCTAGGTGTACATTGTTAACCAAGAATGTACGAATGAACAAGAGTTTGGAAAAGACATTTTTCAGTTTGAATTGCATAACTTGACACCATTATTCATTCATTTGTCCATTTATTAATTTTGTTTAAAACATTTATTGAGAACCTACTGTTTTCAGGATTTGTACTTATATTGAGGATTTAAACGGATGAATATCATTCCCATCTTTAACTGGCTAGTTATGTAAAGTGATTCTCATAGTGAATGGAAAAAATGCTCAATAAAATTTATTTCCTGATTTTATGCTTAATAGAATGTAGATCATATTTGATCTTCAGAATTTTCTGCTTGGTGGAATATCTTTCCATGTGGAAATTTTTGAAAAGAATTAAATGCATGCAAGTTTACCAAAGACAGCTTACAATTTATACCTTTTTTCCCTTTAGCCTCCTTCTTTTTAAGGTTCTAGGATAGTTTCTTTGACTGTGTCTTTTCAGTTCCCCCGCTCTCTGCTCTGCCATCCTTAGAGAATATCTCATAATTCAAAGGCTGCTGGAACTTCAGCTATCTTGTCTATATTTCAGATATCAGTGAGGAGGAAAAGGGTGACGGAAAAAGTTTTCTTGAAAGTCCTATCCACAACTTGCACTTATTATTTTATTACTTATTAGTACTTTTTATTGTATTACTGGCCACCTCTTACTGCCAATAAGCCTGGGCAGTGCTGTCTGTTAACTGAGCACTTTACTATGTAAAGTAAAATTCGGAAAAATGCATACAGGGAACAGAACTGCTAAATCCCCCCAAAAGCTGATACTATAGTTTATTTTTAGATGTTTTTTTCTATCACTATTCACATGCTGCTGGGGCGAAGAGAGGCAAATACCACTTCCCTATCCACTGTGTAGGTCCCTTGAACACTAGAGGTTTTTACTACGTTTACCATATTTCTTCGATTCTGAGATGCATGTTTTTCTATCTGTCCTTCTGTTATCAGGGCATGTATCACAGTTATGGATATATTTATGTTTCTTTTCTTCTCCGAAAAGCTATTATTAAATTTATGGCACATCTTACAATTGAAATTGAGTATATATGAAAAGTATAGTCGTGTTTCTCTTTCCCTGTTTAATTATTCTTTATTACTTCTTGCTTTTCTTTTCTTTTTATTGTCTTACATCAGTTGGCCCATGGATTAAATATGATTGGTTATCAAGGTAGTTTGTACAGATAGAATCTGAGCCCTTAAGAAAATACTAGGTTGGATGCGGACCTGTTATTTGGCATAATAATGGACTGAAGTAATAACCAGAACATTCGCAAACATTGGTTTATATGATATTTTTATTATTTAGTCTGTTAAGTGTGAGCATACCTTATTTTATTGTTCTGTGCTGTATTGCACTTCGCAGATACAGTGCTTTTTTAAAAATTGAAAGTTGATGGCAACGCTATGTCAAGTAAGTCTATCAGAACCATTTTTTCAACACTGTATGCTCATTTCATGTCTGTGTCACATTTTGATAATTGTGACAGTATTTCAAAGTTTTTCATGATTATTGTATCTGTTACAGTGATTTGTGATTAGTGATCTTTGATGTTACTCTTGTAATTGTTTTGGGGCACCATGAACTGCACCAGTGTAAGATGTAAACTTTTTTTTTTTTTTTTGAGACGGAGTCTTGCTCTGTCGCCCAGGCTGGAGTGCAGTGGCGCGATCTCGGCTCACTGCAAGCTCCGCCTCCCGGATTCAGGCCATTCTCGTGCCTCAGCCTACCGAGTAGCTGGGACTATAGGCGCCCGCCACCTCGCCCGGATAGTTTTTTTGTATTTTTTAGTAGAGACTGGGTTTCACCGTGTTAGCCAGGATGGTCTCGATCTCCTGACCTCATGATCCACCCGTCTTGGCCTCCCAAAGTGCTGGGATTACAGGCTTGAGCCACCGCGCCCGGCCCTCTTAGGTAAATTTTAATGGTAGAATTGCTTTGTCAAATATGGGTTTATTTAGTTTTATAAGGCACCACCAGAATCTCTTACTTTCAGCTGTTGTGGATTTTCTGGGCTGTAGTTTTTCAAGACTGCAGGTTTTCTATCTGAGTTTTGCCTGCCCAACATGTCACGGGCAGTAGCTTGCCCTCAGGATTGAAGCTGTAAAGATGGGAAACTCACCATTCATTCTTTCAAATGGCAGCCATCCTCCAGTTTCTCTTTGCTTTAGGTACCTATCCAGTGACTTTTAATACTTGTTTGTTGTTGTTGTTGGTGGTGGTGGTTTGTTTTGTGTTGGAGTTTCTCGTTGTTGCCCAGGCTGGAGTGCAGTGGTGTAATCTTGGCACACTGCAGTCTCTGCCTCCCAGGTTCAAGCAATTCTCATGCCTCAGCCTCCCAAGTAGCTGGAACTACAGGTGCATGCCATCATGTCCAGATAGTTTTTTTTTTTTTTTTTTTTGTATTTTTAATAGTGATGGAGTTTTACCATCTTGGCTTGGCCAGGATGGTCTCGAACTCCTGGCTTCAAGTGATCCACCCGCCTGGGCCTCCCAAAGTGCTGGGATTACAGGAATGAGCCACCAGGAATGAGCCACCAGGCCTGGCCTTTTAATACTTGAGTTTACAGTTTTAATCTGTAGGAGGGCTGTCTGGATAATATAACCCAATCACTGAAGAATTTAAATAGAATTACTATTGTGGATTTCACTGGAGTTCACCAGGTGACGTGTGGTTAAAGTCTGAGTCATAGTTTCCCAGAAAGGGTAATAGAAAGCCAGAGAGCCTTTTGCTTAGGATTAATTCTGAGGAGTCAACTCATGAATGAAATCTTTAACTGGTCGAGAGAATTTTGCTTATTCTGCAGCTGGCTGTGGTGGTTGAAATAGATGTGAAGAAGTCCCGAGGGAGTTAGACCTCATGGATGTTCGGGTGAGTGAGCTGTACAAGCTCAGCAGCATTTCTGGAGGAGATGCTGAAATGAGGAGATGCTCAAAGTGAGAATTTAAAAACCACATGGCAGTAGCAATGAAAATTGCAGTTGTGTGTATTGTTCGACCCAGTAGCTCTACTTCTAGGAATTTATCCTAAGAATATCTTCATTCACGTTCTTAAAATGGCATATGTTAATTGTTTGTCATAGCGTAACGTTGTCAATAGCCGGATAGGTACGGATCGAGAAAGATATTGATCTTACTTTGGATCTTCTGTTTCCTGTCTTTACAGATGAACTGCCTTTCTGAGTTTGGCAGACATACATAAGCTTCCAAGCCTGTGTAAAAACAAGATAACACTATCTCCTTGCAGGATTTTTGAGACACTTAGAGCTAAGTGATGTAAAACACCTATTTCATGTTTGACTCACTCAGAGCATATATTTTTTAAATTATAGGTATTTGTGTTTTAGATTAATTATATTATTTTTGTTATACAAAGCAATGGCATGAGCACAGGCAGAGAGTTTGGATAACAGACTGGTTTGGTTGACATACAGGGTGGGTTTAATGGCAAATTAAAACCACAAATTAAGGTTGGCCCATATTTATGGAGACTTTAAATACTCAATAGGAAATGTTAACTTTCGTTTTTTAGGGAATGGGAAACTAAGGAAGATTCTTTCTCTAAGCTAGAGAATGACACAAATTACTCAGTGCTTGAGTAAAATTAATATGAAACTGCTATTTTAAGAAAGTGCTGGAAGGAGAAAGACTGATGGCATCAGGTAGAACAGCATTGGGGGGCTGTTGAAAGGGTCTAATTTTTCAACAATTAAAGCCTAGAGTTTGTGGCGGTGAAAATAGAAAGTATGTGTGAAAGAGTTCTTTCGAAATTATTCAGTTGGATTTGATGAGGAACCAAGTGCTGGCAGCAGAGGAGAGGATGAAGTCCAAGATAACTCTGTGGTGTTAAGTTGAGTTTATTGGGAAAATAAGGTATTATTTTAGAAATATGAAAGATATTAGGTAAAGAATTATTAATTTGAGGTAGCATTTGAGTGGCAGTGTCCAACAAGGAGTTGATAAGGCCAGTCTTGTGAGATGGTTCAAACCTGAATAGTGGGAAAATAGACCAGGGTACCAGTTGAATTTAAGAATAGAATTGAGACTGGGCATGGTAGCTCATGCCCGTAATCCCAGCATTTTGAGAATTTGAGGCAGGAGGATCACTTGAGGCCATCAGTTGAAGACCAGCTTCGGCAACATGAACATTTTTTTTGTCTCTACAAAAAAATTTTAAAGAAATAGTCTGGTGTGGTGGCACATATCTGTCGTTCTAGCTACATGGGAGGCTGAGGCAGGAGGTTCACTTGAGCCCAGATTTTGAGGCTTTAGTGAGCCAAGATTGTCCCATTCCACTGCAGCCTGGGCAATAGACTGAGACCCCATCTTTTTAAAAAGGAAAGAAAAAAAAAGAATGTAGTGGAATTCTCTAGTTGGGGATGTAAGGTGGGATTAAGAGACAGTGTTGAACTGACCTAACTGATTACTCACATTGAACAATCAAGGATGAAGATCTGGTGACACACATAGAGGAGGATCATCTGAGGAACAGGTACAAGAGAACTCAGTGTCTTTGAAGCCAAAGGCAGGCCTATCTGGGAGTGCCTAGTGCTTCAGTGAGATTTAAGAGAGAAAAGACCTTGGGTTTGGTGACCTTTGGAGATCGTATTAGGATCTCCAAAGGGACCAGGGATGGAGGTACTTGAGGAAAAAGTGAGTGTCAAGGTAATGGGTGCAGTGGGGCAGACCACTCATTGGTAAGGTTAGCAGTGAAAAGAAAGGGGACTGTGGAGGTTGTCAGAGTGGAGAGTTATCAAGGGGAGAATTCTTTTCTAACACTGTGGTGATTTGTTTGTGTGTTGGCACTAGGCAAAGAAAAAAGTTACTGTGACTCTAAATCCTCTCTTGTAAGTTGAGGAAAACATCTAACTTCTTCCATAGAGAGGTTGTGAGGGGGAACTAATTCAAACGATTGCTGAGT
The DNA here is from genome assembly GCF_008728515.1 of Papio anubis. Classification (NCBI taxonomy): domain Eukaryota; kingdom Metazoa; phylum Chordata; class Mammalia; order Primates; family Cercopithecidae; genus Papio; species Papio anubis. Next base: position 15,068,647 of record NC_044989.1, on the reverse strand, counting down.
GCTCATTGAGAAGCGCTAAGCCACAGGAAATAAGATAACAGATGTGTATCAGCTCATCAGGTGTGACTATATAAGTCTAGTCTTGCTTCTTGATGAAATTAGTCTTTATGCTTAAATGCAATCGTTAATTCATTAATAATTATGATTTATATAAAATGGAAATAACTCTCTGTTACACTGTGGTTGTTATTGGAAGAACCTTTTATCAATCATTTTTAGGGGGAAATGAAAACATGTTATAACTGAAGAAAAGAATTTGTTTACTCAAGCCTGTGATTTATAGAAGGATGGAGGGAACCTACTGGGTATTTTCTGTGTGCTAGAGTGATGCTCTGCACTTTGCATACTTTACTTCATTTAATCCTCATTTACATTGGAAGCAAATATGCTTCAGACCCCAAATGCAAAATACTCTGAAAACCAGAAAGATTTTTATAATTTGTTTGGCATCAAAACCTGAACTAAACTGACATGAGGCTACTTTATAGTCTGCTTATCTCACTTAATATAAGTATTCAAATGTTTTGCAGAAGAGATATTAATGTCTTTGATTATTGGGTGTTCCCACACCATACTTAGGGTGTCATGTAATACATGATATGTATATAGCACAACCTCCTAAAGTCCAAAACATTCTGAATTCTGGAACTCAATATTATGTAGTCAATCAGTTGACCTAAGCTTTGATCCCAGGACTTTCTGGTTCTGACAGTGGTTTCCTTCCTGTTGTATCATTCGGTTTGATTTTGTAGGCAAGAGATTCATTATATATTTATAGATTTTGTTGTAGTTGTTGTTCTAAAACATGCCTGGGATTTTGGTTTTATTTGGGTATTGGTCAGACACACAGACATGGAAACGATTGTCACGAAGGAAGAAGTTTATATTCACAGATCCCTAAAAATGGAAGGCAGGACACACCCAGGTGGGGAGGCATCCTGGTGGTTTAGAGGCAGAAGGAGCCAGGTGAAAGCGTGGGTGAGGGCCTGGGTTTCATGGGAAGTAATAGGCGAGGCAGGGTAGGCAAGCTTGGGCAAATTGAAGATTGAATTGTATGGATAATTTGGGTGGGCTCTGGGATGTAGGGGTGGTCTCTGATTGTTTAGTTACCTTGCTGTGGAGTGATTAAAACAGAGGATTATTGCCTCTTGGAGTAGAAAAGCCAAGATAGGGGAGGTGGTTCAAAGTATGGGCTGTGATTGGTTTGTTTGCAATGTCAGATGTGTGCTCACAGGCAAGTTATTTTACTCTCTAGGGATTAGCTAGACCTGGGAGGGGAAGTCTCTCCAGGATTAACAAGGCCCCCACCATGTCAAAGCAGTGCAAAAAAGACAAAAACAACAACAACAACAACAACATGATTCATAAATAGTTGTATTTATGAAGTAAAGTCTATGTCCATATTATTCACTTGGAACAAACATCTGTATTTTAGCGTGATGATTTTCACCACTTAGTAAAACTAACATTGATGACCCTTTAGACAACTTTATGAGTGTGATTTTTGTCGTTACTTTGAGCTCATGAAAATTAACTGTGTATTTTCCTTTTTGCCTGCTGTAAGCCTTATATTCAATTATATATGTTCAAAAAATGTTAGTGACCATTTTGTGAGTTTGGTCTATGATATAACTATTTCAAAAATAAACCTACTGGAACTTACCTATCTAAATGAAAATTCTCTCCTTCAAAGACATTTCCTGGGGACTATGCATTTATTGCAACGATATCATCATTGCTGTTTTTTGTTGGGTTGTTTTTGTTTTGGGATTTTCCTCGAGCCTGTAGCATATTATTTGGAATATCTTCAGTGGTCACATATTTTTATCCCTTGAGGGTGCTTTGTGTTTTGGAAATGAGCAAATGGATATTAAATGAAGGGAAAGATTGAGTTGATGTTATGATAAAAAGTTAGATGTGACTGGAAGACTGTAATAAGACTTCATTTCCTAGATGGGCCTGAGATTGGTTCCAACTACAACTCCAAGAAAGAAGGTCTCCAACCTGGAGAAACCACCACACACCTGAAATAAGGGCTCCTGAGGGCTCCTTTGAAGAGACAGTGCTAAGCTTGATGAGTGGGTTCAGATATGCTTGTTTGAAAATTGGCCTCTTTTGTATCTAAAGAAGGGAGTATCTGAAGAAAATTAAAATGGAGTGGGAAAAAAACTAGGTGAGGTTGCAATTGAAGTCCACCTTTTAAATGACTATAAGAAATAAAATTAACAGAGAAGAATTATTACTTTATAAAATAGAATTATTTTTCTCTCAAAATAAGGATCCTGAAGGACTGTTAGGCAGCTATCAAATAATAGAATATATAAGGTAGTGATAAGTCAAGTAGGCAGCCGTGTGTGTGTGTATGTGTGTGTGTGTGTGTGTATTGTGTATTTGTATAGTATGTTATTTCTAGGATCTAAGTAAATCCTTCTCAATTAGTTTAGAATTTTCAGCAGTTTCTGCATGCTTTCTCTTTCTGGTATCAAAAATTTATAGCTTGACACCTTCATTCTTCATTTGTTAGTCTTCTGGGGTGTATTCACTAATTTTCCTCCTCCTCCTCCTCCTCCTCCTCCTCCTCCTCTTCTTCCTCCTCTTCCTCCCCCCTCCTCTTTTTTCTTCTTCTTCTTTTTCCTCCTTCTCCTCTTACTCCTCCTGCCTCCCACCCCTCCCCCCTCCTCCTCTTTCTTTTTCTTCTTCTTTCTTCTTTTCTCTCTTCTCTCTTCTCCTTCTCCTTCTTCTTCTTTCTTTCTTTTTTAGACAGGGTCTTGTTCTGTCATCCAGGCAGTGCAGTGGCATAATCATAGCTCGCTGCAGCATCAACCTCCTGGGCTCAAGTGATCCTCCCACCTCAGCCTCCTGAGTAGCTGGGACTATAGGCATATCCCACCATTGCCCAGCTATTTTTTTAAATTTTTTGTAGAGATGGGGTCTCACTGTGTTGTCCAGGCTGTTTTCAAACTCCTGGACTCAACCGATCTTCCCACCTTGGTCTCCTAAAGTGTTGGGATTACAGGCATGAACCCCCATGCCCAGCTGTGTTTTCTTTGATATTATAATAGGTTGTACAAAATTTGGTTTGGGCCCTTTGAATAGTATTTTGAATTATTTCTTTAGAGTCTTTTTATTCTTGAAAAGATTCTAATTCATAAGGCAGTGTCTGGTTCAAAGAAGGTTCTTGTTGATACTGAGTAAAGGAATAAATTTGGAAGTAGACCTTGAAATAAATAGCTTTTGATTACAAAATATCTCTAAAGCTGTATGATTCCTTGCAGGGGCTGAGGCTGACTGGTGGTCCATTTGGTTCATAAGGTTTGGATAACATGTAGGAAATGAATATTTGGAGAACTGATGTTCCCTTTGTAGATATACAGTGGGGAAGACACAGCAGATTTTCTTTGTGAATCACCCACAGGAAATTTTGAGTTCTAGGTCAGCCTCCGACACTTGAGCCATTTGTAGGTTCCTCCTCACCCTCCCACCCTGATCGGCATTAGTGCCGATCATGAGAGTGTGTTTTTTAAAAATAAAGAATTCATATTGTGATTACATATGACTACCTAGTATTTGCTACTGAGATCCTAAATGAATAGGATACATCCTTATTGAAACAAACTGTGTACAAACACAGACCATATTGGCAATGCATGCTCTTACGTTAAAGCTATGACATTGGCAAGTTGTGGTTTGTGTAAAAAATTATGTGAAAAAGAAAAGTTTTTAATGGCTGGGATATTTTAAGATATATAAGCAAAACAAAAGACTGATTTTCTTTTTGTGGAGCATCATGAAGAGGGGTGTTTTGGAAGGAACAAAATCATATTATCGTCATTGTAGTAATCAAAAGATTTACCCTAAATTTGCACTCTTGATGCTATTTTATTGCTCTGATATTTAGTACTCATATTATCACCCTCCGTATTAGCTAACGTTGATACACAATTTTGTAGCATGGTCTGCATCTTTAAAACCGAAAGACCCAGCTCTAGGAAACCAGCCTCTCTCATGTCTTTGCACTTAGCCTTTGCAGCTGCCCTGACAGAATTTCCTCATGTGTAAATAACCAACAGTATGCTTTTTCTGAATGAAGGCAAGGTTACTATTTAACACGGTTCCATGTGATCTGTGTTTAGATGATGCTGAACAGACTTTCATAAAAGGTCTCCGCCACAAACTATTTGTTGAAATCTTATAGGGCTGAAACCATGGCACTTAATGACTATCATATGCAACCTCAGTAAAATAATGTTTCTTTTTCTGCATTCAGTTCTCTTGCAACTGGCAAGTGAAGCCTTGCCAAATGACATGACCTTGGCTCTTGCTTATCTTCTTGCCTTACCACAGGTAAGTTTGCCTTACCACTGAAGAACTTAAAAATGATCAATGAAAAATGCGTACTGTGAATTTTCATCGGTAAAATTGTTTATTGCATGTCATTTCCTCCTCTTAGTTCTTAGGTAATAAAGGATCCTGGTCAGTATCTAGAGAGTCAGTTCTACAGTTAGCTTAAATGTCGATCTTTACATCCACTTTTATTGCATAGGATCTGCTTTGTAGTGCCTTATAATTTTTAATGTAGTTATTATTAAGTTGATCTTGAACTTGAGTTGATATAATGGGAACTTTGGATGAAAAATCTGCAGGAATGACTAGAAATGTAATGGTTTATAATGATCTTCTTAATTTCCTTTCAGCTGAGTTAATTCTAACATGTTCCCTCCTAGGTGTTAGATGCTAACCGGTGCTTTGAAAAGCAGTCCCCCTCTGCGTTATCTCTCCAACTGGCAGCGTATTACTATAGCCTCCAGATCTATGCCCGACTGGCCCCATGTTTCAGGGACAAGTGCCATCCTCTTTACAGAGTGAGTCTTCATGATTTCCACCTTATTAATGAGCAGAGTTAAGCCTTTTCTAAAATGCTCAAAACACGTGTTTAATTTTTGGAGGAACTGATCGTGTTTGTATCGAGAATGTATTCCAAGTGGCAGGCAGCCCTTGGCTTTTCTGTATTCAACGAAGTTGCTTTTCCAGACATCAGTAAGTAGAGTTTAATATTTATTGTGAATATTGATTCCTCCCTCTAACTTTTCTTTCATTTACTTAATTTTACTAAGTGCTTAGTTAGGAATGGCTAAAGTAGTAGGAAAGGCAAAATGGAGAACTGTTTGTTTAATTGACTTTCTAAAAGGAAGATGGCTGTGCCTAACTTAGGAAAGTAGGCAACATAATTCTTTGAGCAATACTGCACTTTATTTTTTTTTAAGCCAGAGGTATGAGAGTAGTCGGTTGTACAGACAGAATGTTGAAACATATTATTCCTACTTGCCATAAGCCTCAGACAGCTTTTATGTAACTTTGTTGTTAATTTCCAAGTGAAAGCAGGTAAACATGGCCTCAAGTTACATGCGTCTTCTTTTGTAGAGACAAAAGTATTGCAGATGCCACTGGAAAATCCTTCCAAGTACTTGTATAGACAGACCAGTTTTAATTATCAGCATTGCGAAATTATCTAATTTTTGTATTGGATCATTTTAAGAGTAGATAATTAAATTGATTAGACTTTATAATCCACTGTGTACATAAATCCAAGGTCCAGATTTTATTGAGGCAAGAGTCCTCCTTTCCCAACCCCAAACAAATTCTAATACAACTTATATTTTTCCTGTTTTGCCTGATAGTAAATTACTTTATACCAAAATGAAAAGTCCCAAAGCATGTACTACTTTTGACTGGGTAAGTTAGGAGAAAATCGTTCAATTCCATCCCACCTTTTGTATCTCGCCATCACTCTTTCCAAACTCAGATAGTGCAGTCACTCTATAAGAAAGCCCGTTTAGCCAGGCGCGGTGGCTCATGCCTGTAATCCTGGCACTTTGGGAGGCTGAAGCAGGCAGATCATGAGGTCAGGAGATCGAGACCATCCTGGCTAACACGGTGAAAACCCGTCTCTACTAAAATTACAAAAAAATTAGCCAGGCGTGGTGCAGGCGCCTGTAGTCCCAGCTGCTCGGGAGGCAGGAGAATAGCATGAACCCAGGAGGCAGGGCTTGCAGTGAGCCGAGATCGTGCCACTGCACTCCAGCCTGGGCAACACAGTGAGACTCTGCCTCAAAAAAAAAAAAAAAAAAGGCTATTTAAGATTTCCACAGTTAAAACTGGCAAAGAAATAAAGCAGAATACTGAAAGATAAGAGTTAACGTAAGGATGTGTTTAGCTTGGTTTCTGTGTTCTTATAGTTCTTCCACATTGTAGAAAGCTTATTTTATTTCCAGGTCTTATGTTTTATGTAAGGAAATAATTTCATGTGTCTGTCAAAGTTCTAGCTGCCTCAACCTTCCAAATCATATCTAAGAACTAGAATGATGTGAAAACCTTCCATTTGTGGTGATAGATAGGCTTTCATCCATCAGTGTTTATTTACAACAAGACACGTGGAAAGACCATCCATAACAGGTGACTCTCCCCGGACACCATCACTATTGGGTGTGTATTGGTTATGGGCATAGTTTTATTCTCATGTCAGCATTTGGACGAGAAACAGGAATGCTTTATTCTTTTAACCAGCTCACTTAAGGTGTTACTTTGTTTTGGGAATAGTGTTTTTTTGTTGTTGTTGTTCTTTGGTAGATACTGCTGCTTTATACAGATGCTTATTTTATATAACTGTATTATACTCAAGTAATTTTGTTTTTTTTTTTTTACATCTCAGGTATGGTTTTATGTGAAATAAGAAACATGCATTAATATGTGTTATAAATTAAGGGACTGAAGTGATTAAGTGGAAATTTGGCAAATTTGTTTTACTCTTACCTTTTCATTAGCGCTACGTGCGTACACAAGTACTAAATAATTTCCTCTAAATCTCTAAGTACGTTGGAACACAATGAAGCTTTACTTTGACCAAATGCATATGGTAAACTTGAATTTTTTCCCCCTAAAAGTCAGTGGAGTTATCAAATATATTTGACTGAGGTCTCTAAGTGGATGTCATTGAACTGGGATGCCAGTGCTGAAATTAGATCTCACTCTTCCATTCCAACTATATCATTTATATTAAGGTCCTACTGTTTGCCTACCCCATGCTGTACCTTTCCTGAATATGTAAGATTGGAAGGCCACTATATTTGTCCATTTTCATACTGCTATAAAGAACTTCCCAGGCCAGGCACAGTGGCTTATTCCTGTAATCACAGCACTTCGGGAGGCTGAGGCAGGTTGATCCCTTGAGGTTGGGAGTTCGAGACCGGCCTGGCCAACATGGTGAAACCTTGCCTCTACTAAAGATACAAAAATTAGCTGGGCATGGTGGTAGGCACCTGTAATCCCAACTACTGAGGAGGCTGAGGCAGGAGAATCGCTTGAATCTGGGAGGCGGAGGTTGCAGTGAGCCGAGATTGCGCCATTGCATTCCAGCCTGGGTGACAAGAGTGGAATTCCGTCTCAAAAAAAATAAATAAATAAAAAGAAAATAAAAAAATAAAATTCCCTCGAGACTGAGTAATTTATAAAGGAAAGAGATTTAATTGACTCACAGTTCAGCGTGGCTGGGGAGGCCTCAGGAAACTTACAATCATGGAGGAAGGTGAGGGGGAACCAGGGCACCTTCTTCACAAAATGGCAGGAAAGAGAAATGCCAAGCAAAGGGGGAAAAGCCCCTTATAAAACCATCAGATCTCATGAGAGCAGCTTGGGGTAAACCACCCTCATGATCCAGTTACCTCCACCTGGCCTCTCCCTTGACACATGGGGATTATGGGGGTTATAATTCAAGATGAAATTTGGGTGGGGACACAAAGCCTAACCATATCATTCTGCCTCTGGCCCCTCCCAAATCTCATGTCCCTTTCACATTTCAAGACCAGTCATGCCTTCCCAACAGTTCCCCAGAATCTTAATTCGTTCCAGCATTAACCCAAAAGTCAAAGTCCAAAGGCTTATCTGAGACAAGGCAAGTCCCTTCTGCCTATGAGCCTGTAAAATCAAAAGCAAGTTAGTTACTTCCTAGAAGTAACTATGCTCTGCTTCCCTTTTAAACATGAGTTCCGATTCCAAACCATCTCTTTTTGTGATTGCATAAAACTGATTGCTTTTAAGAGCATCCAAGTCACCTTTTGAATGATTTGCTTCTTAGAAATTTCTTCCACCAGATACCCTAAATCATCTCTCTCAAGCAAAGTTCTACAGGTCTCTAGGGCAGGGGCAAAATGCCACCAGTCTCTTTGCTAAAGAATAGCAAGAGTCACCTTTGTCCCCAGCAAGTTCCTAATCTCCATCTGAGACTACCTCAACCTGGACTTCATTGTCCATATCACTGTCAGCATTTTGGTCAACATCATTCAACAAGTCTCTAGGAACTTCTAAACCCTTCCACATCTTTCTGTCTTCTTCTGAGCCCTCCAAACTGTTCCAACCTCTGCCTGTTGCCTAGTCCAAAGTTGCTTTCACATTTCGGGTATCTTTATAGCAGCATTCTGCTTTCTGCAGTATTAATTTACTGTTTTAGTCTGTTTTTATACGCTGTAAAGAACTAACTGAGACTGGAAAGAGTTTTAATTGACTCACAGTTCAGCATGGCTAGGGAGGCCTCAGGAAACTTTCAGTCATGACAGAAGGCAAAAGGGAAGCAAGGCACTTTCTTCACAAGGCGGCAGGAAGGAGAAGTGCTGAACAAAGCAGAAAAATCCCCTTTATAAAACAATCAGATCTTGTGAGAACTCACTCATTACCACGAGAATGGCGTGGGGGAAACCGCCCTCATGATTCAATTATCTCCACCTGCTCTTTCCTTTGACACATCGGGATTATGGGGATTATAATTCAAGATGAGAGTTGGGTGGGGACACAAACCTAACTGTATCAGCCACTCCATCAGTCAGCTGTCAGTCATTAAGCATCCCTCATGTGCCACACCTGCTGCTGAGCCTTGGGGTTGGAAGATGACTATGGCATAGTGCCAGACCTCAAGACCTTGGCGCTTGCTCTAAATCTGTATGAGACAGTTAAGTAAATGTGGATTAGATTGGCAGCAAACTAGAGAACTGAAGATGGATGTGAGATAGACAACAAGTTACAGCTTTTAAGAAAGCTGAAAAACTGGCTTCACAGCCACATTTTGGGCTATAATCTTTAGTTTCTTTCATTAAAGTAGTTCTCTTGGAGGAAAGTTGTAGTACATTATATTTTTCTTGTTTTCCCTGATAGTAAATTACTTTATACCAAAATAAAAAGAAAAGTCCTAATGTATGTATTGTTTGTGACACAGATGAGTCAGGAGAAAACCGTTTCATTCCATCCCACCTTTCGTATCCGGCCACCACTCTTTCCAAATCCACATACTACAGTCACTCTGCAGGAAACAACTAAAGCTTGCCAAGAAATAAAGCAAAATACTGAAGGATAAGGGTTCAAAGTGAAGGTGTGTTTATCTTGGTTTCTGCTTCTGTGTTCCTACAGTTCTTTCCACTTGGTGGAAAGTGTTTTATTTCCAGGTCTTATATTTTGTGTACCTTTTATCAATTCAGCGTTAGAGTACCTACTCTAAAGGACATAGAGCTTGGCATTGAAGTATAAAGAATACATCTGGGTTTTTATTCCTTTCTACCTCTTACCCCAATTTCTGTTTCTTCCATCCAGCTTCTATCAACCCACCATCTCTGCCCATTAACTCTTGTTCTTATTTCTATCACCATTTTTCTATTGTATTAGTCAGGGTTCTCTAGAGCGGCAGAAGGAATAGGATATAGCTATGTATGAAGGAGAGTTTATTAAGCAGTATTGACTCACACCACCCACAATGATGAATTCCCACAATAGGCAGTCTGCAAGCTGAGGAGCAAGGAAGCCAGTCCGAGTCCCAAAACCTTGAAAGAAGGCAATCCGACAGTACAGTCTTCAGTCTGCGGCTGAAAGCCCAAGAACCACTAACAAACCAGCGATGTAAGTCCAAGAGTCCAAAAGCTGAAGACCTGGGAGCCTCATGTTCAAGGGCAGGAAGCATCCAGCACAGGACAAAGATGAAGGCTGGAAGACTTGGCCAGTTGGCTTCTTCCACCTTCTTGTGCCTGCTTTATTCTAGGCACACTGGCAGCTGATTAGACAGTGCTCACCCACACTGAGGGTGGGTCTGCCTCTCCCAGGCCACTGATTCAAATGTTAATCTCCTTTGGCAACACCCTCACAGACACAATCAGCAACAATACTTTGCATTCTTCAATCCAATCAAGTTGACACTTGATATTAACCTTCACGTCTATCAAATTGTCTTTTCCTTTGAAAGTGTTCCTTGGAGCTCTCCTGCCCTCATGCTAGCTCTTGGCCTCTAATTCCTGGTTGTCACACTACCCACCCACCCTGTGGCATAGTTCCAGCCACCCACCACCATTCCCTTTCTGGGTGCAACAACATAGGGTAGCTGCTGTTCAGAGTCATTGCTTGAGGAAGCAGCATTAATCCTGTGGGAACAGAAGCCAGTAAAGTCCAGGGGGCCCAGTGATGATGCCTGAACACCTTTCAGCTGGTCCAGACAGAAAGAGGTGCCCTCTGGTAGCCTGAGATAGCACATGGGCATGAGTCAGCTAGTTCTCCAGGGGCTTCTTGGCAGTCTCTGGAAAGCATCCGATTGTGGGTCTGAAAGGAAAAATGAAGAATTAGAGAGAATCCAGGATGTTTTTCCCATCAAGATGCAAAGGCTTTCTGAATGTCTTCCAGACAGACAGATGTGTCACCAGTGAGTGGGTTTCCATTTGTTTCCATCTCTCCACCTCATGTCCTCACCTTAATTCAGTCTTCCATAGTTCTTCACCTAAACGTCCTGCGACAGCCTCATGAACATCACCTTGTCTTCATGTTTTTACTTTTATATTTTCCCCTGAACAACTGCGCGAGTAGTCATTCTAAAATGGAGGTGTAGACATCCTCGTCTCCACCCAAAATCCTTCAGGATCTCCCATTGCCCCAGCATGTTCTGCACATCCCACGATCGGCCTCTGTTTTTCCAACTTCATCCTTCTGTGCTGCAGCCATACCAAAAACTCTGCCTTCAATGCTTTTTGCCACCATTTCTTTGCTTAGCTACTTGGTTCGGGTGTCACCTCACTCAGGAACCTTTCTCCAGTCCTCCAGGCTGGGTTGGGTCCTCCCCCGTGTGCTTTTGTATTCCCCTATACTTACCACTGTCAGAGCACATGCGTTCTATTGTTTTGAACGTAAATACTTTTCATCTTACTGGAAGAAAGTGGGATAAGCTGCCTTGCTGAGCCTTCTGGCTTTCATCTTTCTCCTGTGCTGGATGTGTTCTGTTCTTGGACATCAGATCTGGCGCTGTCTCCGGGAATTGAATTGGAGGACACCCAGTTCCTGTCTGTTCCCAAACTGATTGCTCACTTGGTGGGGAGAGACTCTCCCCCACTTCTGGTCCACAGACATCTTCTGCATTGATGACTGTTGTGGTGTGAGAGCAGAGGAGAACCCGGTGTGGGAGTTTTGTAAACAGCCGTCTTAAAGTACCTTTCACGTTCATTCTGCTGTTTGATCCTTTGAGCAACCTCATTTTGCAGAAAAGGAATCTTCTTTATAGAAGATATAACTCAGAAGTGTGGTTACTTCCTCAGGGTTACTCTGGTAGAAAGTGATATCCTGTCATTTAAAACCCTGGATGCCAAGCTTTACCTGCTTTTTACTTGGACAGCGGCCGCTCAAGCTTTGTTTCCAAAGAAGCAGTGTCACTGTTTTTCAGACGTGAGTGATCTTGGCGGCACACAAACCTAACGGGTAATTCCCAGCAGGATATTTTCCTGTGCCGCTCCATGTCTACTAGGTAACATCCTGCATAGGACAGATAAGACCCTCAGTGAACTGGCTGGCTCTTCCTTACCCCTCCAGCCATGTTTCCTGACACTGCTTCTTTTGAAGTTTATGTTCTGGCTGCTCAGAACTTAGATTTCTCTGAATTTAATATCCTTTATGGTGCCTCTGTGCGCATGCAGATCCAGTTCCCCATCTGAAATACTTCTTCCTTCTCCCCGCTGTGGGCAGGCAAGTCTGAGCTCAGAGGCACCTCCTCTGAAACTTACTTGGCCTCCTTCCATCTCTCTCTGTTCCTTGTGTGTGCACCCATGGAAGCAATTCTTTTTAGGATGACAGTCGATACACATCTCTCTCCGCTCAGTGTGGCAACCTTATTTGAAGACAGGAATTCTCTTGCTCCCTGTATCCCCAGACCTAGCCCACTGTAGTTATTCAGTGACTGTTGATTGGTATGTAGATGAGTTCAGGGGTCATGTCAAGTGCTGCGTGTCACAACAGCTTGAGGTTTCAGGTTTGCAGTTGTGAGTTCTGACCCTCATGGATTTGAAGAAAACACCGGTAGACACGATAGTTGGATGTTTTAAGTATATAGGAGTTTTTCATTGACTGCCTAATGGCTCATTATTTGAGTGTTTTCAGCATCTTCCTCTGCATAAAACAGCACTGCTGAGTTCAGAATTAAATATGACAAACTCCAGATGAATCATCTTGGAAATTGAAATCAAAGTGGTTTCAATTTGTTGCCTACACATAATAACACCCAGTGAAGCTTAGCTTTCACTCAGTTGTCAGTTCAACTTGTTTCTAATTCCACAGTCTTTTCACATTTTCTCTTCCCACCTCCTGGCTATGCGCTGCAGGAATGCAGGCTTAGGTAGATTACTAGCCTTGAATAAAAGTGTTGATAGAATTTGTGGGCTTATTTCCCATGCACAGCCTGTGCACCTTGAAGGGCATCACCGTCCTGAGCCAGCAGAGGCCCCCTGGAGCCCAGCAGCTCTCTCAGATGATCCATGGAGCTGCCTTCCTCACCTGCGTTTTTCCTTTTAATTTTATATACTGATAGTTAGCAAATGGTCAGTCCGAGAGAATTTTCTCTTCTAGCGTTTGTTCTAATTAACTTATTTTTACGTTTAAAAAATAATACACACGTGACCTAAAAACTCAATGTTGAAAATAGTAAGTAATAAAAAGTCAGTGTTTCTCATTTGCATCCATCCAGAGATAGTTCATGGCTGTACATACGTATATAACTATATTTTAGACAGATGTAAGTAGGCTGTGCACATTGTTCTGTACTTGATTTTTTTCCCTCATATCTAACCTTTGTAATTATTGTAAATGTATTTTGAAGTGTGATCTTTGCAGCATTCTTTTACATAAGTGTTCAGAAGATAAAATCGGTTAAAAATGGAAGCATGTCCTTTAGTTTTATAGACTAGGGAAGCAAACTCAGCAGGGGATGAAATTCAGAACATTACGGTAGACTATTTCTAAAACGCATTTTTTTAAGCTACTAATTGAAAATACTAAGTAGAAAATTATCTCAAGCAAAATAACAACCCTAAAGGGGAAACACACCACCTGTTTAAAACTTTCCAAATAATATTACCAAGAAATGTAGAGACTATTAAACCAGAATGGATTTATTACCTCTACTAGTAAGCAGTAGATTAAGTCATTGAGCATTTTGTTGTCACGAATATTTATGCATATTTTGTTTTTACAGGGATTTGACCATATTCTTTAAAGAAACCATACTTTATTCACCTCCCTGAAGAACTGCATTGCCAAGTTTTGAGGGGAAAATCAAGTAATTTAACTCTTCACAATTTCCTTTTCAAATTATGAATGGCTTTTTATGCTGTTAGTTTTTGCAGCCTGTGATATTTTGCCATATCACTTTGAATACTGAATATGGAAGATTTTGAAGCTGCCCAGAAAGCTCTTCTTAAGCTTCTTAGAGACTAAAAGCTTTCATACTCATGCATCATGTCACTGAAGTTAGATGTTGGAAAGAGGGAGAGAAGTTTGAGTTTACTAACCAGAAACCTCCGAGTGATTTTAGGTGTGAAACTGGATGTAGAACAACTCATGGAGACTTGTTCAGCTGTGTGGGGCAAGCGGGTGGGAAGCCAGGTGTCTTGAGTCACTTTCCAGCTGCAAGACTACAGCTCTGGATGCTTCAACTACAAATAGGAGTGTCTATAAAACAAGAAACAGTGTTCCCCGCGCACATCCCTGGCTTGATAGGAGGGTCAAATGAAAATCATGTGAAAATGCTTTTGAAACTTTAATGTTATGTACTCGTGGAGTGAATAAATGTATGTATGAAATGCAGTGTTGGAATGAGTAGGAGATGCTTTGGAATATTTTGGGAAAAGTAGTGATAAGCTCAGGGGAAAAATTTTTACTCAAATTTAATTTGAATATTGGAAATAATCATAACCAGTAACCAGTAAAGTTTCTTGAGGAAGACATAGAAAGTACCAGTGGCAATGATCAGAAAATAATTTGCATAGGGAGCTAGAACTTACAAATGCTCATTCATCCAGTCTCATTTAGTCTTTATGGGGATTCAGAAGAAATTGCATCAATTTTAGAAATGGAAAACTTAAATCTCATGAGGGAAGAACTGGTAATCCAGATCATTGATGCCAACTCCTGTGTTTTTCCCCCATAACTAATTTTTTCTTGGAAGCTTTTATGAGAAGTTGTCTCTTCTCATTTTTTATGAGTTATTCTCAGTATCATGCTTTATACAATAAATTGAAGTACTGAAAATCTTTTTATACACAACAAATATTTGATGAGCTATAAACTCGTATACGTACAACCTGTTATCAAAAAATTAATAGAATGTCCCTAATCACCACCTTATTATTTATTTTTTGTATAGATGGGGTCTCACTATGTCACTCAGGCTGGTCCCGACCCCCTGGGCTCAAGCAGTCCTCCCACCTTGGCCTCCCAAAGTGCTAGGATTACAGGCACAAGCATCTGTGCCCAGCCTCACCACCTTATTAAGACAGAATTTTAAAAGGAGGTGTATTTATATCAGAGAGTTTAACGGAAAATGTTATTGTTGCTTATGATTCTAAAACACTCTGTTATCATTAGAGAAGAAAAAACAAGCGGCTTGAAAATGCAGCTCAGGGGCCGGGCGCGGTGGCTCAAGCCTGTAATTCCAGCACTTTGGGAGGCCGAGACGGGTGGATCACGAGGTCAGGAGATTGAGACCATCCTGGCTAACATGGTGAAACCCTGTCTCTACTAAAAAAAAAATACAAAAAACTAGCTGGGCGAGGTGGTGGGCGCCTGTAGTCCCAGCTACTCGGGAGGCTGAGGCAGGAGAATGGCGTAAACCCGGGAGGTGGAGCTTGCAGTGAGCTGAGATCCGGCCACTGTACTCCAGCCTGGGCAACAGAACAAGGCTCTGTCTCAAAAAAAAAAAAGAAAGAAAATGCAGCTCAAATAGAATATGCAGTTGAATACCTAATGGACTTTTATATTTACACACACACACACACACACAAGCACATATATATGGCATGAGAGGAGGAATGTATGTGTGGAAAAATGCCTGGAACAATACAGAATGACAGCATTAAATCTATCATTGAAAATCTATCATTTGTAAAAGGACTCTAATGGCAAGTGTATTAGTTCATATCTGAGACTCGGTAATTTATGAAGAAAAGTGGTTTAATTGACTCATAGCTCAGGCTTTACAGGAAGCATGGCTGGAAGGCCTCAGGAAACTTACAATCATGGCAGAAGGCGAAGGGGAAGCCAGCGCGTCTTACCATGGTGGAGCAGGGGAGAGAGAGCAAAGGGGGAAGTGCCACACACTTTTAAACAACCAGATCTCATGAGAACTCCATCATGAGAACAGCAAGGGGGAAAGTCTGCCCCCATGATTCAATCACCTCCCACCAGGGCCTTCTTCAGCATGTGGGGATTACAATTCGAGATGAGATTTGGGTGGGGACACAAAGCCAGGTTATAGCAACAAGTCTTACTAACATGTAGTGGGAACTGTGTCTACATTGGTCCAATCAAGAGCCTTGTATTTTTAAGAGATGCCCCTTCCTACATACCGAATATAAAAGGATGGTTCTTATGGAGCATTATGCATGGGAGTTATAGCGCTGCTTTGTCACTTACCAGCTTAAAGGCCTTAGATGAGTTCATTCTTTATTCATCTGTAAAACAGAGATGACAGTAAGAGATGCCTGTCCTACAGGGTTGTTAGTGCAAAATGAGACTCAGTACATCTTAATGCAAAATGAGACTTAGTACATGTTTTAGCACTAGATGTGTTCCATCCTGAAGACTGAAATGCTAGATTTTTATCCTTAAATATCTCTTGGGAAAAGTGAATAAGTTTTTTGTACAAAGAATATGAAATAAAAATGATTCACAGAGGACTAGATAATTTGTATTTAGTGAGAAGAGATTAAAGTTGCATAAACTGTGTAGAAATCTGTTGGCTATAATGTGTGGCCTGAAATTATAATTTTTTTTTTTTTTTTTTTTGAGATCAGGATCTCAGTCTGTCCCACAGGCTGGAGTACAGTGTTGTGATCATAACTCACTGCAACTTTAAACTCCTGAGTTCAAGTGATCCTTGTGCTTCAGCCTCCCTAGTAAGTAGGACTATAGGCATGCACCATTATGCCAGGCTAAGTTTCATTTTCTTAATTTTTTTTGTGGAGACAGGGTCTCACTATGTTGCCCAGGCTGGTCTTAAACCTCTGGCCTCAGTTGAGCCTCTAGCCTCATAGAACATCCTTCTTTCTACACCTGCAGGTATTTGCAAAAATTTATTTTTTCAATGACAGAAGTCTCGCACTGTCACCCAGGCAGGAGTGCAGTGGTGCAATCTCAGCTCACTGCAACCTCGCCTTCTGGGTTCATGTGATTCTCCCACCTCAGCCTCCTGAGTAGCTGGGACTACAGGTGAATGCCACCATGCCCAGCTAATTTTTTTGGTACTTTTAGTAGAAACGGGGTTTCTCCATATTGGCCAGGTTGGTCTCCCACTCCTGACCTCAAGGGATCCACCTGCCTCCACCTCCCCCTCTGCCTTCCAGATTGCTGAGATTACAGGTGTGAGCCACCGTGCCCAGCCTCTTAATGACAGAATTCGTATACATTTTTAGGATTTCAGTCTTAGAAAGCTGATCACCTGGTGATGCTCCTTTGCTTTATATCTGAAGAAACTGAGTCCCCGTGGAATCAAGAAAGGGAATCAACTGCTGCCTCCATGGAGTTTCCAAAACTCTTGGCTTATGATTGTGTGAGGCTGCTTATATTTGGATGCCTTCTCTGAATTGTTTATGTGGACGTCTTTGTCAGTCAGTAGTTTTTAATTCTTTCAGAGTAAGCTCTGTGTCCAATTTGTTTTCATAGAATAGTCGAGAAAGGAGAGCTTTAAAATACCTTTTTTTTTTTTTTTTTAGTACCCCGTAACAAACTGTGAGGAGGATGTGCTATTAACATTCTTTTACAAGTGAGGAAACAGATAGGAGGTAACTTGTTCCAGCCTGCGTCTCTACTGAGTGGGGAAGCTGCAATATCAGCCAGTACTACAGACTTTAAAGCCAGTCTAATCTGCTCCTGCTTTGACCATGTACCTGATATGTGCAGGAGACTGTGCTGTGTTCTGCAAATTATGATACACACATGGTCTCTGCCCTCCAGAAGTTTTAATTTAAGAGAAGGCAATGCAAAATGAATTACACAGTAGAAGTGCACTTAAACTATGATTTGTGTGTGCCTTTTAGCCAATTCCAGAGTTCCTTTTATTTCTGGAGTACCTCCTTCCTGCCAGGTCTTGGTTTGTACATTTTATATATATTGTCTCTTAGGCTTCTCACAACCACGAACGCTGCATATTATCACTGCTATTTTATAGATGAGACAGTGAAGTTCATAGTTAAGTGATTTGTACAAGGTCATTCAGCTAGTAAGCTCTGTGTGTCTGTGCTTATTTCACTGTGCGTCATTTTATTCCTTGGCAAAAGGAGACAATACTGTCTTTTGGTCACATATGAAGGTTGTATGTGGGGACTCAAAACTTTCTGTAGGTTATGTAAGAGCCTGTGGAAATGTTTGTAGTGATAACCATGCTCATTCTTGCTATGCACTAATATTTTGGAGCTTTTGTCTTCACCTGGCCTTGGGATTTGTTTCATGGACTATATTAGAATACAAAGAGAATAGAAACCAGCAGGATTCTGCCATTGAGGCTAATGAGAAGTGTAGGCCACTCTCCTAGTACATGTATTAAATCTTGGAGATACCAGAAAATAAAAAGTCAAAAATGAATGTGGAACAAAACTATGAGAAACCGTTGCAAGAACTAAGGGAGTTGGTTCTAAGAGTAGGGGATAGAAACAATAAATAGCCTGGTAGAGAGAGGGGTGTGGAGTTATATGGAGAGATAGGTTAGATGGTTATAGCCTTTCCTTCAAGGTGTATTCAGCAAGTTCAGGCTGAAAACTTTAGTCTGAAAGCACCAGGTGAGAATATACATGAAGAAAAGCCTTCTTCATTGTTTTGCTGAACATAGATTTGGTTGTGGGGTATAAATCTGGGGCACTAGGAACTCCTTCAAGGAACAACAAAAAGAGCTCTCCTGCCACCCTAAAACCATGATCATTGGATATTTGGTCTTGCTGTCTCTACAACTGGGAAGGAAAGTGCAAATCAGATGAGGCATAAGAGCAGCAGGCCATGGCAGTGCACACCAGAGTGCCAAGCAGGTGAAGATGGGCCAGCTGGCCCATGAGCAGCATCCCTGCGTCAGAGAACTGCAGAGGTGGAGGTTCAGGGTGGTGCCCTGAGGGGTTTGGCCAACAGATAGAAAGGGGATTTAGTTAAATGTCAGCCATAGATGCACAAAGAGCTGGGTCACGGCATCCCCTTTGCCTGAATCTGTTGCCAGGAATACTGTTTATATGCAGCTGGTTCCCAAATCACTCCCTAATTGCAGTTAGATTTGGCTTATACACTTCATTTTTCCTTCAAGCCTTAGCCATATAGATGTTAGCACATTTTCTACCTTTTACTGGAATTTGTCTCCCTGTTTTTTGCTGCCCTCATTATTACTGGTATGGTACCTGAGTATTTAACCTAGACATTAACTATTTGAAGAAAACTTTGATAACATCTGCCCATTCCTGTGTATTCCCAGAGCATCCTAGGCTTAATTGTATCACACCATTTTACAGTTGTTTGCATGACTCTCTGTCCTGATAGATTGTATTCCTGTAGGGAAGAGCCATGTTCTCTTAGTGAATGACTTGTTAGTTAACAGGTGCACAAGAAATATTTATTGAATGAATGAAAGATGGCCTTGTAGCTTACTATGGAATAGTTTGTATTCAAACCCAGTTCTTTTAACTTGAGACACATATTTGTGGTTTTTGAGAGTAGGACTCAGTGTATGCATATAGGTAGGGAAAAAATTAAATATAGTAAGATTGACTTTTACTCAAATCCTTGTGCCAGAATCTAAGAAGATTTCTTTAATTGTTTTTTATTGGCACTCCCAGATTGTTCCTTAATAGGATCAAGAGAAAGAATGTCAGGCTAGGTTTGGTAATCTAGACATTGACAAATCTCCTATGCAGCTCAGAATAATGGCTTACACACTGGAAATGCTGACAGCTTACTATAATTAGCTGTGTGTTTCTGAGAACCAAAGGTAGATTCTTGTTTTTTTCCTCTAATTTGCTTATATTAAATATGTGGCATGTCTTCCCAGGAATTGGGATTGATCGAGTTAGTGCTGTTCAAGTATTAAGCTCCCTGTTAAGTAATTCCAAAATCATGGCTCAGCTCTGTAACTTCATTAACACCCAGACCAACTTTAATGCAAATAAATGTGGCCAGTTAATCACTTACTCTCCTTTCCTGTCAGCTGTTGGATTCTAGGTTGTGTTCTATTTGAATGAATTTCTTATTATTAGAGAAGCTGCTAGGAATCATAGAATAATATCCCATTGAGCCCCAAATTAGAAGAGTAAAAATTGGTTGGAAGCCTTTTTTTATGCAACTTGCACTGTTTATGATTTCAGGAACAGGGTGGAGGTTTTTTCCCAAACTTATCCCTGGAGAAAATACTTTTCTCCTCAGCGGTCTAGCCATTTATAGTGAGGTTATTGAACTGCAACTTTGTTATTGAGAACACTTATTGTAGTCTACAGCAAATTTATCCAGAGGCAATGGTGATGAAAATTACTTCCAGAGTGAGTTACTGTGAGTGATCAGATGGTTGGGAGACAAATCTGATGGAGGTTTATAGTAGTTGAAAGAGCAAGAATATATTGTTTTTTAAGTGTTTGGAGGTTTTAAGGTTGAAGAAGAACAGAGCAAGAGTTCAATAAGCTGTTTTTAGGCCTAGTTCTGTGTCCTGTCTTTGTGGTCTGCTACATGGGTAAAGTGCCACTTCTGCAAACTGACTTTTCAGGGCCGTTGTGAGCCTTATGAAATGGCAATAGTGTACGGAGCCAAACAGTTCCTTGCAGACATGGCCTTCTTCCTTTTGTTACTCACTTGCTCATGTTCGTATGACGTTTGTCAAATGTCTTCTTTTCCATGTCTTTCCTAGGCTGATCCCAAAGAACTAATCAAGATGGTCACCAGGCATGTGACTCGACATGGGCATCAAGCCTGGCCTGAAGACCTTGTTTCACTGACCAAGCAGTTACACTACTACAATGAACGCCTCCTGGATTTCACTCAGGCGCAGATCCTTCAGGGCCTTCGGAAGGGTGTGGACGTGCAGCGGTTTACTGCAGATGACCAGTATAAAAGGGAGACTATCCTTGGTCTGGCAGAGTAAGTGATACCCTTTGTCTCATAAGAGGATGGATTTAAACTGCAAAAGAACAAGTTCAGCTACCAGGACTATTAATTTCAGTCCTCTGAAGTTTTACGTTCATGGTTGCTATGAATAGGGCTTTCCCCAACTTCTTCTAGTCTTATGTGGGCTGTGTGCCTTCTCCAAACCGATCAGTAAATGCAGACAGCATTCCCAGCTAAAAAAGTTTCCCAGATGTTTAAATTATTAGTTAAAATAATGATTTTTGGCTAGGTGTGGTGGCTCATGCCTGTAATCCCAGTACTTTGGGAGGCTGAGGTGGCCCAAGATCTCAAGATCCCTTGAGGCCAGGAGTTTGAGACCAGCCTGGCCAACATGGCAATACCCCATCTCTACTAAAAATACAAAAATTAGCCAGGCATGGTAGCATATGCCTGTAATCCCAGCAACTCGGGAGGCTGAGGCATGAGAATCACTTGAACCCAGAAGGTGGAGGCTGCAGTGAGCCGAGATCATGCCACTGCACTCCACTCCAGCTTGGGCAACAGAGCGAGACTCTGTCTCAAAAATACCAAATAATGATCTTTTTAAGCTTATTTTTTTAAGTTTCTATTTTTAAAAAAAATTTCCTGTAGTTTTGATAGCCCAGTTCTAAAATTATGACCATGTTAGAGGTAATAACGTGGTCGGGGTGAAAAATGGGAAGCTCAGGATGGAAATTTAAAAATAAGATTGTTCTTTGTGTCTGGCTAGAAATCTCACTTTTCAAAGCACATGGCACTTTAATTTCTTCTTCAGTATGGTCAACTAGATACAATTGACTTGTTCAGGGTAACTTTATCTGTCCTGGTCTTCTAGAGAAAGAGAAGCCAGCTGTTTTCCCTTTAGTCCCTTCCCCCTGTCAAGAGAAGAGCAGGCCTGTTGTGAGATGATCGCTCAGTTCAAGGCCCAGGCGGAGACCTTGCTTTCTCAATGTGGAATTCCCTTTGGTTTTAGTGCTGGTGTTTGCTTTTTGTTTTCATTGTTCAGGTCAAATGAGAAGTACTTACATGTTAGAAGTTGGGATTCCTAGTGTGTTCACCCACAACAGTTATCAAGTAGAGATGTTTTGTTTTTAAGACCATAATTTATTGAGTGCTTATCATGGGCAAGGCACTATGCAAAGTGCTCTATAAACTTTGTATAAATGTCTTTTAATCCTCAAGGATAACCCTATGAGATAAAATGTTGTTATCCCTAGTTTATAGTTGAGAAAAATGGTGCTTAGGGATATCAAGTAACTGCCTGAATTTCCATAGATGGTGAGAATCACAGCTATGATTTTAACCTGGATCCATTGCAAAGCCTCACATCTTCACCACAGCACCGTATGCCTCCCCTACTACCCATTGCATTCTCAAGGAAGCAGTGGATGTGATTCAGTCTCTAGGCTTCCAGCCTTTGAAACTAAGGTTAAATTGTACCTACATTTAATGATTATTTTTCTCTCCTGACAACTTACTTTAAAATAGCAAAAATAATCTTGATTGTGGTAGTAGAGTATGTTATTTTTTATCATTATCATTTAAATCCTTGAGAAGGTGGCAAACTCATCTTGGTTCTCTGTAATACTTTTATATTAGCCTGGACTTCTTTCTTACTAGAAGACACCCAAAATTCTCTTTAGAATAAGGCATGGCATAGAGAGATCAAAAGAAAAATAGCAGGAACAACCTATAGCTGGTCTCAATTAAGAAGAGAAATATGGAATTGTTTTTCTCTTCTCCTCTGTCCTTCCGGAGGTTCATAATTTCATAACGTCATTTTGTGTCCAATTTGAAAGTGACCTGAGAGTCCAACCTTCTGACTTTTAAGAAAAGGAATCAGAACTAGAGAGCTTTAAAGAGTTGCTCAAGGTCACACAGCCAGGAGTTGAGCTTGGGTTACTTAAGTCCAGTATGCTTTTGCTGGACATTTGGTAATCCTTGGTGCCATGTTCACGGTTTCTTAGATGATTATCATGCAGAATAAAAACTTATAAGGCAAGGCATGCCTTATATCATCAGTTACATTTTGCTAGAGTTTTTGGCCTTTATTTTCTTTGTTAAGCATGCAGCTAGCATATGCTATTTGAACTATGTCCTAGAGAACAAATATATGCTTTTGATAAATATATAATAGAATCTTCTGTACAATCTGTTACTTAGAAAAATATACAGCAGTGTTTGAATGGCTTCTTTAAGATGCCTCAGAGTTTCCACCAGCTTGCTGCTTTCTTCTTCTGCTATGGAGTTGGGATGTCAATGTCTCCCACACAAGAATTCTTGAAGGATTCACATCCTTCCGTTTGCAGCATCACCTTCACTTGTACACAGTGTGACCATTCTTCCTTGTCTTTCTCACTGCATGTCCCTTTTCTTTTCTCTTCTCTTCTCTTCTTTTCTCTTCTCTTTTTTTTCTTTTCCTTTCTTTCTTTTTTTTTTTTTTTTGAGACGGAGTCTCGCTGTGGCACCAGGCTGTAGGGCTATGGCAGGATCTTAGCTCACCACAACCTCCGCCTCCTGGGTTGAAGTGATTATCCTGCCTCAGCCTCTCGAGTAGCTGGGACTACAGGTGCGTGCCACCATGCCCGGCTAATTTTTTGTATTTTTAATAGAGACATGGTTTCACCGTGTTAGCCAGGATGGTCTCAATCTCCTGACCTCGTGATCCACCCACCTTGGCCTCTCAAAGTGCTGAGGTTACAGGCGTGAGTCACTGCACCCAGCTGCATGTCCATTTTCATGCCATTAGTTTTCTGTAAGTGCATTGTACCTGTCCTTTACTATCTGTATGTCTTAGGGAATACATTCTCAGGGGTCAGACAGGGTAACTGTGAAGAGGGTATAACATAGTTTGGGTCCTTCCCACCTTTACCAAGAGATAAAGATATCAGCCCTTATTGAAAATGTCTTGTGCCTGGTAATGTGCCATACCCCCATAATAGAAAGAATGAATTAGTAATTGTCCCCTGTTCTCAAGGAATTCTCATTCCATGATGTGGAGATAGGTAGTCAAATACTTCAAGAAACAATTTCTAGGCCGGGTATGGTGGCTCACACCTGTAATCCCAGCACTTTGGGAGGCCAAGGTGAGAGGAATGCTTGAGACCAGGATTTTCAAGACCATCCCTGGCAACATAGCAAGGCCTTGTCTCTACCAAAGAAACAAAAACAAAAACAAACAAACAAAAAACTAGGTGTGGACGTATGTTCCTGTAGTCCCAGCTACTCTGGAGGCTGAGGTGGGTGGGTGGGTGGATGGCTTGATCCTGGGAGGTCAAGGCTACAATGGGCCTTGATTGTAGTACTGCACTCCAGCCTGGAAGGCAGAGAAAGACCCTGTCTTCACCAAAAAAAAAAAAAAAAAAAAAAAAGAAAGAAAAAAAAAGAATTTCTAATTGACAATGACCTAATCCATGGGTTGACAAAGTTAATCCCAGCCTTCGTCTCTTTTATAGCTCATGAACAAAGAATGATTTTAGCATTTTTTAAAGGTTTTATAGTAACACAAAAACAAAAACAAAAGCCATAAAAAGAAGACTATGCCAGAGAGACTGGCAGTAAAGCCTGAAATATTGACTATATTACCTTTCCCAGAAAACGTTTGCCAGCCCCTGGCTATGCAAGCATATAAATGCCATGGTTTCCTTAGCTTGGGGAAATACAGTCTTAGCAGAGTGACTTAATAGTAACAGGTTTCTCTTCTGTCTCTGTGTTTTCACCCACACCATTCTTCCAACTAAAAATTCCATCCTACGTTTCTCTGCTGGAAAACAGGAGTCAGTCTTGCGGGAGTCTTTCTAAAACGGCCTTAATGTGAGTGCCCAGGACTGCTTTCTTGGAATTCTTTATAGGCCTAGAGATTCTCAAATCTGGTGATGTCATTCCCTGGTTTAAACTTTCCACGGACTCTTCATTGCCTGGAGAATGAGACGCAGGTCCCCTAGCAGGCCTGAGGACCCAGTACGTTCCTTGCTTTGACCCTTGCTTTATCTCTCATCTCTGAGAAGCCCTCATTCTCTCAGAAGGCTCTTCTCCCTCCCACCCTCGGCTGGGTGTGTGTATAATTATCCTCCTAGTTGCAGTTCACATTGGTCACTTTCCGTTCTTGTGGAACTTCATGGTCTTCTCTTTTAGCTCTACCACCGCTATGTTTAATTGCTGGTTCACATCTCCTGTCTTCCACTAGGCTGTGGATTCCTCAAGAAAGATGCTTGTTTGTTTTTATTTCCTAAGGAGCTAGCACAATACCTGGCACAGGGCAGAAAACATGGAAGTTTGTTAAGTGACTCATTGCGCTTTCTCAAATCTCTACCCTTGGACCAGGGATGTACTATGTTTTGATTGTAGGCTCCGGAGTCTAGTTCGTATCTTTTCAACCGCAGCACTGTGACATTCTGACTGGACAGGTCTTGGTTGTGGGGGCTGCCTATGCAGAATGCTTGGGATGCCTATGCCGGGTGCTCAGGATGCCATGCGGGGCTGCCCATGCGCGGTGCTCGGGCTGCCTCTGTGGAGTGCTCGGAATGCCCATGCGGGGCTGCCTACGGGGGTGCTCCAGATGTTTATGTGGGGATGCCTACCTGGGGATTCCTGGGATGTCTATGTGGGATGTCTGCGGGGTGCTCGGGATGCCTCCACGGGACTGCCTACACATGGTGCTTGGAGTACCTACAGGGGGATGCCCACGTGGGTGCTCGAGATCCCTACTGGGGGATGCCTGTGTGGGACTATCGATGCAGAATGCTCAGCAGCACCCCTGGCCTCTACCCATGAGATGCCAGTAGTGCATCTGCCCCTTGCCCCACTTTTTATGCTCAAAATGTTTCCAGACATTGTCAAATGTCCCCTGGGGAACAACATCATGCACAGTTGAGAACTACTGGTCTAGACAAGTCCTTAGTAAATTGTAATGTACCACAGTGAAAAAGAGCATGACAATTCCTTGGAAGTACTTTTCCTGGACCACTGTGAACTGTCTTATTAAGGACCATACTGCTTGCACCCCTCTCACTGGAGAGCAGTCCTAATGAGCATTTTCGTTGCTGATTGAAGTCATGTGTTTCTCCTCTCTCCCTTCCTGGGCCTGATGGACGTTTCTGCAGAACCCTAGAGGAAAGCGTCTACAGCATTGCTGTGTCTCTGGCACAACGTTACAGTGTCTCCCGCTGGGAAGTTTTTATGACCCATTTGGAGTTCCTCTTCACGGACAGTGGGTAAGCACACAGTTCATATATACGTTTATTTCCATGTCTTTCTTTAGAGTCTATTTTTGAAGAATCTCGAAGAAGTTGTAAAGTACAATTTTAGTTTTCCTTTCATCTACAGTGGACTAGTGTCTTGGTAAGTTCTTTCCTTTGATATATCTTTACCATTCATGGATGCATTCATTCAATGTTTTTACTGAAAATTTTTTGTGTACTGGACTAAGTATTAGTCACTAGGGTTACAAGGATGAGCAAAAGCAGGCATCCTAGCTGTCTTGGAACTTATAGCCTACAGTGGGAGACAGATGATAATTGAATAATGACATAAGCAAATGTGAATTAAAACTCTGAAAAGTACTGTATAATAGAGCTCAATTAGAGGGTTTGGCATAGTTAGCAGAGGCTTTTCCCAGGAAGTAACACTTAAGCAGGACTTAAATATTGGGTTGGAGTTAACTACACAAGTAGAAGGGAACCATTTTCTAAGTAGACAATACAGTAAGTTCAAAGGCCCTTTGATTAGGAAGAGATAGAGTGTTGGTGAGGTGCAAGGATTCGTGTGGAACATGGTGTGAGATGAGACTGGGGCAAGGCATAGGAGCCAGGCAGTACGGCAAGATCATGGAGGCCCTAGCAAGGGCTTTTGACTTCTTCCTGAGAATAATAAATAGAAGGCTAGGATAATAGAAGGTTAGTTAAGGATTCTGGTGAACAAGGACATAATATGACCAGATTTTGCATTTCGATAAGATCACTTTGGCTACTGTGTTGAAAGATTTTAGGAAAGTTATGGTGGACATATGTGACCAGTTAGGGAGCTATTATTGTAACAGACGGCATGACAAGTGACCATTGCTTGGAGTAGGGATGTGAGGTACAGAAAAGGAGGCCAGAATGGGTTTTAGAGATACTTACAAGGGGAAATAGATAGTACTTAATATATTGGTTAATAAGGATAAACTAGATATGAGGGTGAGTAAAAGGGGAGGTGTCGCGATGCACCCCTAGGTTCTTACTTGTTCACCTGCTAGATGGTGGCATTACTCAGTGAGATAGGAAGCACCCAGTGAGGTAAGGCATTTTGAGGGGAGTGTGAGGAAAAGGCAAGAGAGGTCGGCACCGTGGCTCACGCCTGTAATCCTAACACTGTGGGAAGCCACAACAGGTAGATCACTTAAGGTCAGGAGTTTGAGACCAGCCTGGCCAACATGGAGAAACCCTGTCTTTACTAAAAATACAAAAATTAGCTGGGCATGGTGGCAGGCTCCTCTTTAATCCCAGCTACTCGGGAGGTTGAGGCAAGAGAATAGCTTGAACCCGGGAGATGGAGGTTGCAGTGAGCAGAGATCATGCCATTGCACTCCAACCTAGGCAACAGAGCACAAGACTCTGTCTCCAAGAAAAAAAAAAAAAGGAAAGAACAAATAGACAAGGGAATGAGGAAATGAAACACACTGAAACAGTTAAGAGAAAAGGCCAAGTCAGCAGTTGGATCTTACAGATCTGGGGTTCAAATGGAGCTAGAAATACTAACTGGGGAGTCATAAGCACATAGATGAGAAATAAGTGATGATGTGGATGTGCTTGGGGAAGGAACAGAGAGTGAGGAAAGGAGAAGGCTTGCGGCAGTGCTTGAACTCTTCCACATGTAAAATGGTAAAGGAAGAGCTGCTAAAAAAAGGGTCAGAAAGAGAGCAGCAGGAGAGGTAGATAAGAGGGAAAACAGGAATCTTATTTTAGGGAAGCCATGGGAAGAAAGAGTTTAAAGAAGGGGAGTGAGTATTGAGTGGGGTGAAATCCTGCTGAATGGTCAAGAAATGCTATTTTTAGCACCTTTAATTTTTATTAAACACTTAGAAATTTTAACATTTCCTTTTTAAGTATTAAATTGCTACATGGGAGATAATGTTATCTATGATAAATATTGCATGGATGTCATCATTTTTGAGGCACAGTAATATGTTCAAATAAATATTTCTTATGATTGGCATTTAAAAATATCCTGGCATTTTATTAAATATCTTTTTTCTTTCATTGAATGTTATGTAAAAGGGTGTTGTATCTGTACAAACAGGATGCTTCCTTGGTCTCTGAATATATTATAAATTATCAGGCAGTCGAGTGATGTGCAAGACTGTTCCTGGCATATCATTATACCTGATAGCACTGTGATTATGCAGATGCACAGCAATTACAAAAGCAGGAAATCATTACCTCCTGGCATCATCACTTGTGAGTGGCAAAGCACTTAATATTGATTTAGTAATTGGTGTTAGGTGCTGCCTATTCTTTACTTAAAAGGCAGCTGTTTGCCTTACTATTTAATCTAGCTTGGTAACATAGAAATCAGCCTTGTTAATACAATAGAAATCGCCCAACATTTATTTATTGTGTGAGTGCCACTGGGAAGTTACAAGAGAAATAATGTTGTTTGTTTTAGGGTTTTGTTTTACTGTTCCTTTAAAAAGTAATTTTTTCCCCTGTAGAGTTCTTTTTCTCATAATTGTGAGAAAGGTTTCGGAGGTTATCACCTGCATCAGCACATTTGCGGATAAGTGTACACAGAGAGGGTTGGGTGAAATACCATTATATAGCAGATGAATCGTAAGCCTTAAAATCAAAATAGCTAGATCAAACAAATCCTATTGGTGTCACTTCTAGGTGTGTGTCCATGGGCAAGATAATTCCCTTCTCTGAAGCTCATTTTCCTCCACTTTAAGCAAGGAGTAATACAAATTAAATTATTTTATGGTAAAATATCTAACCTGTAGTACCTGACACATGATCACAACTTCATTAATGGAAGGTTTTCCTGGAATTTCACTCTTGTCAGAGATAATTCTCATAAACACATATGTTTTTGAGTTGCTGGACTCTTTTTTCCCCCATTTCTTGCTGTTTTGCTTTGTTTTGTTTTAATGTCCTGCTAGTTTTAAATAGCAGTGATGGCTTTGGGTAGCCATGAATGCCTAGAATCACTTCCAACTAGCAGACACTGGCTCTCTCAGCCTCTTGGTTCCACTGGGGCATGTTGAGCCCCCCAGACTCAAGGCTGCTTTTCACTCATTACAGACTTAGTAGCCATCTTCAGCTCTGGGCTATTCTAGACATGTCGGTGGATTTTTATAGACAATAGTAACTACCAGAGTACCTGTGGCCTATTGATGACAGCATGGGTTTTGTAGTCAGATCAAGTTTCCAGATCCAAGTCTACTGCCCATAGCCACCAACCATGTAGCCTAGACCATGTTTCTTAATCCTCTTGAGTCACTATTTTCTAGGTTACAAGGATCATTATCCTCACCTCAGAGGGTTGTGAAGATTAGAGAAAATCTGTGGAAAGTGTATAACCGAGTAGCTCTTTTAAATTTGTATTAGTCCATTCTCACACTGCTATGAAGAAATACCTGAGATTGGGTAATTTATAAAGAAAAGAGGTTTCATTGACTCAGTTCCACACGGCTGGGAAGGCCTCAGAAAACTTTCACCAATCATGGTGAAAGACGAAGGGGCAGGGAGGCAGGAAGAAGTGCCAAGCAAATGGAGAAAAGCCCCTTATACAACCATCAGATCTCATGAGAACTCACTCACTGTCATGAGAACAGCATGGGGGTAACCATCCTCATGATTCAGTTACCTCTCACCGCTTTCCTCGCACAACATGTGGGGATTATGGGAACTATAATTCAAGATGAGATTTGGGTGGGGACGCAACCAAACTATATCAAGGCTATTATGTTTTTTTTGTGCTATTCTTGTTAATTCTGCCGATTTGATTAGTACCTTTCAGTTTTGGACGCAGGGTCATTTTAAAATGCAGAGGCTGCTTCTGGCTGATGTAATAGTACTACATTTATTCATCAAATGTTGTTATTATTACTTAGTATCTTTGTATTCCAAGCATAATGTTAAGTGCTGAACAAGACAGACACATCCTTGCCCTAATGGAGCTTATATTCTAATAGGGAACCCTCCCCCATCACCCTGACCCCCACAAAAGCTGCTGAAAAGCAAGTTACATGTTGTAGTAAGTACCATAAAGGAAATGCACACGAAGTAGGCCTTCCAAGGGGAAGGCCTCTCTTGGATGTGAAGAGGAAGGAGCTGACTACTGAAGAGGAGTGGAGAAAAGGGCATTCCAGACCATGAGAAAAGAAGGCCTGGACAGTTCTTGTGTTTTTGAGTAACTAAAGAAAGACCATTGTGGCTGGGATAGAGTAAGCAAAGGAGAACTAAACTGAGGACAGAACATGTCTTTATACTGCCAGACTTGGTAACACCTTCCATCTTTTCCCTTCTTATTTAGACAGCAGATTTCAAGGCCAAACATCCTATGCTTTGGTTTCACTCTAATATCTACTTTTTGGTCACTCAAGTGGTTATACAAGTGATTTATCTTGGTTGCCAGAGATCATAATACTATTTTCTTCAATGTTGGTTAGTTTACTATTGTTTCCTTCAGACACATGGGAGGGGTCCCAGGTCATCGGGACTCTGAATGTGCTGTGCTGTTTACCAGAGCTGATTTCATATTCTCTAGTAGGATTATTTTGGTCCCAGATGCAAGAATGGGTAAGAACAAGGTCTGTCTGAGTAGAGATGAGTAAACTATAATGCATCCGCCTTACCTTTTTCTGAATTGAAACAGAAGATAGAATTTCTGCCTGAAGGTTACTATTGTTCAGGTGGGTTTGTGTCCAGGTTGCTACCCTGTAAAGAATTCTAAATTCTGGCCTTTATGTCCCATGGCGCCCGGTCCCATCAACCCCCAAGGGCTGAGGAGTGCAGGCGCCGCTCGGGACTGGCGGGCAGCTCCACCTGCAGCCCTGGTGCAAGATCCACTAGGTGAAGGCACCTGGGCTCCTGAGTCTGGTGGGGACTTGGGGAACTTTTATGTCTAGCTAAGGGATCATAAACGCATCAGTCAGCACTCTGCGTCTAGCTCAGGGATTGTAAATACACCAATCAGTACTCTGTATCCAGCTAACCTAGTAGGGACTTAGAGAACTTTTATGTCTAGCTCTCTGTGTCTAGCTAAAGGATTGTAAACGCACCAGTCAGCACCCTGGGTCTATCTAGCTCAGGGTTTGTAAATGCACCAATCAGTACTCTGTATCTAGCTAACCTAGTGGGGACTTGGAGAACTTTTATGTCTAGCTAGAGGATTGTAAATGCACCAATCAGCACTCGGTCAAAACGAACCAATCAGTTCTCTGTAAAATGGACCAATCAGCCCTCTGTAAAATGGACCGATCAGCAGGATGTGGGTGGGGCCAGTTAAGGGAATAAAAGCAGGCTGCCCCAGCCGGTTGGCGACTATCCTTTGGGGTCCCCTTCGGTAGTGTGGATGCTTTGTTTTTTCGCTCTTTGCCATAACTGTTGCTGCTGCTCAGTCTTTGGGTCCACGCTGCCTTTATGAGCTGTAACACTCACCGGGAAGGTCTGCAGGTTCACTTCTGTCAGCGAGACCCGAACCCACCAGAAGGAAGAAGCTCCAGACACATCTAAACGTCTGAAGGAACAAACTCCGGACACGCCATCTTTAAGAACTGTAACACTCACCGCGAGGGTCCGTGGTTTCATTCTTGAAGTCAACGAGACCAAGAACCCACCAATTACAGACACAATGTGAAGTATATATATAGACAAGTTAGAATTGACATTCTATGAGAAATTAAAAGGCTTTAGGGATACCAGGTTGTCCTTACAGAAGAGACAAAGCCTATTCGTATGACCTTCAACATTCTCACTCTGTTGCTGTCATAAAACATTTCATAAAAGAACTACTGAATATCAGCATGATGAGAAATAGACTCTAAGATACTCTTTATTGATTCTGTCATCGACTCCCTGGGTGTTTTTGAAAAGTTAGTTAAATTCCATTCTTCAGTTTGCAGACACTTGGCCAAAATGTTGGCAAAACTAAAAAATGCCATGATTATCTTTTTTTTGGAGACGGAGTCTCGCTCTGTCGCCCAGGCTGGAGTGCAGTGGCCGGATCTCAGCTCACTGCAAGCTCCGCCTCCCGGGTTCACGCCATTCTCCTGCCTCAGCCTCCCGAGTAGCTGGGACTACATGACCACGTTTTCTTTGAGTAATCACATATTCAGCTGTCAGGCAGCATTATGGATCAAGTGGTACATCAAGATCATCCTGAGGCATTTGTGTGCTGAGTTATTGGATGACTTCCTCAGGCAGGAGCAGTTGTGATTTGGAGGGCAGAATGTCTTGTTGCTTGGTAGTGAGTGGTGAGGCCACTGTTCACCAGCAGTGATGGTTATTCACGTGGATTCATAGATCTTCAGGCTTTTAGGGTTAGTCTTTGGGGAAAATGCTTACAAGCCACTGCAGCTGAACTGTGCCCAACATAAAATTTCAGCATGAAAATATCAGCTTCATTGCTTTATTGAGTAGAAGCAGAAAGCCGGACTTGAAAGACCCAACTCGGAATCAGTCTCCATCTCTTACTAGTTGTGTGATTTTTGTCTGAGCCTTAGCTTCCTTCAGAGAATAGGAATATTTAGACCTTTTGCAGAGGGTTATTATGAGTGTTAATGAGGTAATAGAAACAAGAGTGCTGGTAGGTTATCTGTACATTTTCACTTCCAGCCCTTCCTCATCCTCTTTATTCTGTCTTCGTCCTTTCCCAGCAGCCTTCTCCCTTCTCCCATTCACCTTCTTCCTTCTTGCCTCCTCCTTCCTCTTTCCTTCTAAGTACTCCCTTCAGTGAGCTAATGAATTTTTGTAATCACTCAGTCTCAGCTGAGTAAAGAAAAGTGTGTTTAAATAAGTTTGTTTTTCTTATACAAATAAAAGTCCTTTCAATACCTGATGTTCTTGAATCACATTTTTGGGTGACTGACATCTGGAAGCCATTACAGAACACCTTATTCATGAGATTAGTACTAATAATTTATTTCTGTGCATTGAGTACAACTAATGCTGGCTGCTTCTGTTAATCGCTGAAAGTTAAATATGCACTATGTATATAAGCTGCTTTATAACTAAAACTTGGTTCAGGAAAAATCACTTAAGCAGGTTTGAAGGGTAATCATTAATTTGATTAGTGAAAAGACCACAATGGTTTCTTGGTATTTCTTTCTACTCTTTTAAATATGGGTTCTTTGGAATTTTTTTCTAAACAAAGATTTCAAAGAAAGATTTCCCTTTTCTGGTTCCAAAGGGAAGATAACAGCTTCTTTCAATGGAAATGATTAAAATGAGTTATTGATTACTGGCATCTATAAAAGATCTTAGCACGTTGTAATTTACTGAAAAGGGACGTTTGGGTATTTATCATGTGTCAGTAAAGGTATTCCAGTATCTGTCTTGACAAGATAATTAGGTAAAATTGCACAGCAGGCAAACTAAATTGTAGGCACAGAAGAGTAAGTGAGTGGGCAAGAGGGAAAGTAATGTGGATGGAGAGAGACTATATTCATAATCAAGTCAAACAGAGATGAACTAAAGCTGTTATGATATAGTCATTGTCCATTTTGTAGATGAGTCTGTCTTGAATACTTGGTTTATCAAGGTGTTATGAATGAAGTATGACAGGAGAACTCTTTTCGGTTATTGCTGCTGGGAGAGAGAACTCATGTCTGTGTTGCAGAAAGAATCCTGGTTTTGAAGCGGTTGTTGACACGGGTGCTTGACCTTGATGGTTGCTTTATGATGTCCTGAGCAGTTGTGTATTTTGAATCCAGACAGATCTGGACTCTTTGTCTTAGACAAGTCATATAACCTCTCTAAATGACAATTTCTCATCTGTAAGTTGATAATTACCCAACTTTAACTTAGCAAGAAAGTAATCAGCATGATAAATATAAATTTGTTTTCTCTCCTCCGTTTGGCATGTTGTTCTGCCTGCAAATCTTTGTCAATAAGATTCCTTTTATTGCGACTACACAGTTTCTTATTCACTTCCTTACTACATTGTTTTCAGACTTCATTTGGAAATTATGAAGGAACATCAGAAATTCTGTGATTCACTGTCCCATACTACTGTGTGTACACTATCTTTCAGAGATGATGGTATTCTTTGAATAGTGATAGTATCAAGAATATTTTCGACCACCCAGCTATTTATATTCACTGTTCCGTGTACAGGCCCTTTTGCTTTCTTGATACTTCTGTTCACATTATTTCTGCTTAATTTCTTCCTACAATGCCAAATTCAAGTGCTTCTTTCAGTAAGCCTTCCATTATCATTGATTTCTACATCCTCTGCAGTCACAGCTTTTAGTGATCCTACTCTTAATTGGACTATAATTGTGTGCCCTTTGTCAGGTGATACTGTTGTTTTGCATCATTATTTAACTGTAAGTATTTATAACTCAACTGGATTTTCAAACTTGGATGGGAGCTCTATGCTGTAAGTCTTTATGTCCTCCCCAGTTCTGAGCACAGTGCCTTCTACTTAGAGGACACCAAAGTTTTTGCTCATGCACTCATCTATTTAGCATTCACAAGACATATATTGAATGTTTTCCTTGTGCCACACACTGGTTCTTAGTATTGAGAAACTAGAGATTCAGATGATGTAATAAGGTCTATGCCATCAAGCAGCACAGTCTAGTAAGGGAGATAGACAAGGTAATAAGTAGTTAAAATACGTTATGAGTAACAGAATAGAAGGATATTCAGCACGTGCCGATAGCTCAGAGGAGGCAGTGAGAGAAATTTTTATAGACTGGGGACATATTTATAGATAGAGATATTCTTGTAAATGTTTGCACTGTATCTGAATGGAAAAATAAGGTTTTTCTTGAAGCAAAAGTAAAAAGACCAGTTTTTAAAAATTACTTGATGCTTTGACTTTATAGATTACCCTTTTTATCCCAAGTGTTGTCACATTCTCCTAAAAGTTTTAAAACATGATTTATACTAGCTGTATCTACATAAACCAAAAACATGTCTTTTGGCACTTTCAATAAACAAATTGTCGTATTTCAGAGGAGCTGCTTTAGAACTTTTTGAAGCCTAACTTTGTTGCTGCCCAAGGTCTCACTTACTGCCCCCAGATGCTTCCGTTGCTGCTTCCAAGAACCCTAGAACCTGGACACTTCTGTGAGTGCAGGGCTGCCTGAAGGACTCTTACAATTAGAGAGTGTGAAACTCATCACGTAAGGGGCATTGAGATTATACTAGACCAGAGGTTCTGTCCAGATTCTGTCCAGGGAGAAGCGCAAGACCAAAATTAACCCCCTCCTTTCCCCTTCTAAAAGTACAAACCAATCAACCAAGCAAAAATACCTTAATTTTTCTTTTCCCAAGAGTTTAAACGACTTTTAAAAATTAGATTACAAAGACATCTAAGTTAGGATGAAAGTATTAAGATATGTGTTTTATTTAAGTAGCATTACTGCAGATAACCCAAGTGAAAGTTTAATTATCCCTTTTTTTCTATTTTTCTTTTATCTGAACACAGCATAAAATTTGGGTTTATTGAATATTCATTCAAGACTCTTGCATGTAAATCTTAAGCCTAAAAGTTTAGGGTTTTTTCTGTATCATTTCCTAAATTCCTGAAATAATAAGCCTGTTTCTGTTTCTGTGAAGAAGCATAGATTTTAAACCCTTTTAATGACATGAATACGTGATTAAGAGTGAACACTGACAGATGTTAGTTTATTTCCTAGCTGGGAAACATCAGACAACTTTCCCAACTTCTGGAACTTGAAGGAAAGCCTACTTCACAGGGTTGCTGTAGACCCCTGTGAGACAACATGACGAGTGTGTAGTCAGTTAAATGTTAGTAGGCATCTGACACATTTGTTTCCCTTTATTCAGGCTGATTGGGTTCTGATGATGGTTCACTGTCTTTGAGTAGGCAGGAAGAAGGGAGCTATAAGAAGTAGTGTTTCTTCCTTGGTTAAAAAAAAATCACTTTAATAAAGGAACAAAATCTTAACACAGTTCCTTTGGCTCTTAATTTCAGTTTGTCCACACTAGAAATTGAAAATAGAGCCCAAGACCTTCATCTCTTTGAGACTTTGAAGACTGATCCGGAAGCCTTTCACCAGCACATGGTCAAGTATATTTACCCCACTATTGGTGGCTTTGATCACCAAAGGCTGCTGTATTATTTCACTCTTCTGGAAAACTGTGGCTGTGCAGATTTGGGGAACTATGCCATTAAACCAGAAACCCACATTCGGCTGCTGAAGAAGTTTAAGGTTGTTGCATCAGGTAGGATGATTGTTTCCCTGCTTGAATTCATTCTTTTAAATTAAATCTGGGGATTAATTTTCTGTACACAATCCTGTTCATGCATTATGGTTGGCAGAGCTCTGAAACCACAGAATTTTGAAGCTAATTGACTTTAGTTATTATATTTCCAACTCTTTCACTTATGATTGAGGGAATTAAATACCAGAAAAAGTAAGAAACCTATTGGAAGTCGCACAGTGACTTATGGTAGACCTGGTACTAAAATCCAAAGTTTTGGACTTCTGCTCCAGGATTTTTCCCTACTCCCATTGGTTATATTTTATGTATATAAAAGGCAAGGCCAAGACACTTTAAATAGGCAGTTCAGCAGAATTTCATTCCACTGGAGCCTATATGATTAAAATATGCATGGAACACTTAAAATAAGAGCCTTCGAATTTTTGTGAAATGATGGAAATCTTTAGAATGGTCTTTATGCTCATAACTAAGAAATTAAACCCCTTAAAACCTCTTAAATTTTTATACTTTATAATTTGCAAGGCACATTCAAATCTATGTTTGTTTGATATTCATAATAATCGGGAGAGTTCCCTTCAGTTTATCAGTTGTTTTCTGAATAATCAAATGAGACACTGGCCTAGACACAGAGGATAAGGGAATAAGAGTCAATCCTTGCCTTCAAATAACTAGTGAAATGCCAGATAAATAACAAAGGAATGTAATGCAGTTTGGTGAATGCACTGATAGAAGAAAACATAGGTGCTGCAGGGGATTCCAAAGGCATGGAGATATTGTCATCTCTAGTGTATAAACAAGGAAATGGAGGCACACAGAAGATGAATGGCCAATCTGGGGGATCGCACAGCCGAATAAGTTTCGGGCTGTGACTGGAGCTCAGATCTCCTGATCTTTCTAATAGGAAACCTCAACTAGCTACTATAGCTAAGTTGATAAATCTTTGCATTCAGACATACAGAGGGCTGTGTGTGTGTGTTTGAAAGTGCCTATATATTTACATTGGAGTGAACCGCTTACCTACTTTCTTTTTTTTCTGGTAGGTCTTAATTACAAAAAGCTGACAGATGAAAACATGAGTCCTCTTGAAGCATTGGAGCCGGTTCTTTCAAGTCAAAATATTTTATCTATTTCCAAACTTGTTCCCAAAATCCCTGAAAAGGATGGGCGGATGCTTTCGCCAAGCTCTCTGTACACCATCTGGTTACAGAAGTTGTTCTGGACTGGAGACCCTCATCTCATCAAACAAGTCCCAGGCTCTTCACCGGAGTGGCTTCGTGCCTATGATGTCTGCATGAAGTACTTTGATCGTCTCCACCCAGGTGACCTCATCACTGTGGTAGATGCAGTTACGTTTTCTCCAAAAGCTGTGACCAAGGTAAACAAAAAGATACTTGAAAGTGGTTTGAGCGCATTAGAAGAAATGAAAATTGCTCCTACATTCTGTAGATTTTATTTTTATTTCCTTTCTTGAAATGGAAAATAATTACATGTTGGCTTTTTAAAAAGTTTTTATTTGCTATGAAGGAGGCATTTTAATTGGGAAGTTGTTTTTCTCTATTACAGATGTAAAAATATGCTAAAATAGAGGTGACTCTTCTCATTTACATGTATACTTAGAACATGTTACAGTTCTCATGTCACTTTATAGTAAATATGCCATTCTGTTCTTTCCAGTTGACAAATGTAAAGGAGCTCCAGTGCCCAGCCCAGATTACCTGCATTGGAAACCAGGCTAACAACTTAGCTTGGGTTAACCTGAGTTTTTAAAAAAGTTATTGGCCGGGCGTAGTGGCTCAAGCCTGTAATCCCAGCACTTTGGGAGGCTGAGGCTAGCGGATTACTTGAGGTCAGGAGTTTGAGACCAGCTTGGCCAACATGGTGAAACCCTGTCTCTACTGAAAAAAACAAACAAACAAACAAACACCAAAAAAAAGAAAAATTACCTGGGCATGGTGGTATGCAGCTGTAGTCCCAGCTACTCAGGAGGCTGAGGCAGGAGAATCTCATGAACCCAGGAAACGGAGGTTGCAGTGAGCTGAGATCATGCCACTACACTCCAGCCTGGGTGACAGAGCAAGACTCTGTCTCAAAAAAATAAAAACATAAAAAATTAAAAATATAGAAGTTATTATTCATATCATGCAGTATGTAACTTGGTGATAGGATTATCAAAGGAAGTGCATATTGCATTTTCTGATGTCTCCCCCATGCTCAGTTTGGTGCCCTTTGACTGGATCTTAATACCTGCACTCAATCCCTCAGCAATGTGTAGCCTCACTCAGAATAGATAATGTGGGTTTTCCTCCTCCCCTTTCCCGTCTCCGCACCCAGACACTGCTGCTAAACAAATGGACATTTTTCACTACTTGAACTCTGGGCATATCTCTCTCCTGGAAAATCTTAGCCTTTAGACTCAACTGCTGAAGTCTGTCGCCTTTGGAGCTCCTATTTGATTTTCTCTTTTGCCGTCTTTGCCGTTGCCTTCTCCTTCCCTGCAAGTCACCAAGTCTGCCCACTACCCTATCCCAAAGATTATTATTTTAATTAGTATTATCCTGGAAATAGACTGTAAAGGCCAAGAATTGCAAATCATTCACTTGGAGATTGGCACAGGCAGAGGTTCCAACTTCTGTGAAGAATGCTAGTTTTAACCAAATCACTAGATTAATAGTTGTGGATAACCAAGTACTTCTTTATTTTCTTATTATTGCAACCCTAGTAATGTATCTTGGTTTTAAATTTCACAACCACTGCTATGAAAAGGAGATCATCGTTTTTGTTGGTTTTGAAGAGAAAAATAAGGATGATTTTAAAAGACAAGAGCGTCATGTATTTGAAAAGAATGTGTTTAGAGACATATAAACCTGGCTTTGAACTCTGAACCCATCACTTATCAGCTGTGTGGTTTAGCTTCAGGAATCTCTCTTAGACTTCTGCTTCCTTGAGACAGAGGTTGTGGCTGAGTAATCTGTGAGGGAGATAATGTTATTACCTCAGTTTTATAGATGAGCAAACTGAGGCTTACCAAAGTTAAGTTGGTAATAGAGAAGTCAATTTGAACTCATGGAGATTTATCCTATGGCCTTTTCTCTTAACCATTGAACTCTGCTATCTCTAAGATGTCATAGAACAAGCAACTAGAGTCAGGGGACCTGGAACCATTCCAGAAACTGTGGGAGAGCAGTGGAACCAGAGAGCCCTGAGCATTTTTAGCCCAGTAGGAGCAGCATGTCCTGGGATGTGTCCAGAGCAGAGCTGAATAAAAATGAGAAAGTCCAGGCAGGAACCTGGTTATATATGGGAAGGAACCGAGCCAAGTTGGGAGTTTAAGATCCAAGGAACCAGCTCAGATTTGAGACTTGTGAACTAGCCTTCCGGGCTAACAGGCCAGCAGGTCATCCAGGAAGGTGGAGGTGCCTTTGCTCCCAGGCGGTTTTCCACCCCACCCTCAGGCTGGAGGTTGTTTTAAATATTTTATGTGAGGACAGGAAGGGAAGGCAGCAGGGTCAGCTGGGACTGTATGCTAATTGTGAGCGTGCAGGTGGAGGGGACACAGAGTTTTAGACTTGGCAACAGCAATCTTTTATGTATGATTACATGTAAGAGTAGGATGTAAAGTCCACTTGCGTTTTAGCTGTTATTTACGATGCTTTAAGTTAGGTGATTTTGAATTATTCACATTGTCATCGCTTTAGTTTCTTAACCTTATACTTCTTTCAAGATGTCCGCCAACCCCTGAAAATGTGTGGCACAGTTGTTGGTGCACATATGTGTATTTTGTTGGGTTAGAGGTGCACCTGACCCAGTAAAGATTCAATCTGTTAATTACTGTGTTGTTTTCTCTTAGCTCAGATAGTATAATCCAAGCATAGATATTTCTTTATTGTAAACTGTTCTCAGGAGGCGATTTTCTGCTGATTGAAGTAAATTATAGAGAAGTGAGACAGATACATTTAAAATTAACTTTACATCTTTAACTACAACATTTTTTCTCATTTTATTAATTGGCAAGTTTTAAATTTTTTGTTCAGAGAGGAAAAGTATAAAGTTGGAAAAAATGCGTGTTTGAAAGTACATAATGCTGCCCTATTTAGATAGAAAGAGAGAGAGTATACAAATCAACATGAAACACAGCCTGCAGATGTCAGAGAACACATTTGGAAGAGGAAATGCAGCTGGCTTTGCCCAGATTTTCAAAACACCAGATGTTCCCAACAGCTTGTACATGATGTTAAAAATGTAAAATAAGTGTGTACTATTCATACATAGTGTGCAGTTTTCAAATGTGTACCCACATTTAATTTAGAAAGAAATTTTTGGAAAGAACTGGTAAGCTAATTCTCAAGTGCATAACAAAAACAATAAGCAATTGTTCAGATATTAGAATTCAGAAAGGAATATTCCCAAGGCCTGAATTGAGTGCCCAATCCACTGGCAAAACATACCAGAGAAGGCTCTTTGCTTTCATGGTAACAGCCATTCCGTTGCCATTTACATTTGCAGAATTCCTAGAATCTCTGGGAAAGATATTCACAAATAGTATTATGTCATATAGTCAGTGAATTTGTGTGCCATTTGAGATGATTAATATGTAGAAGGAAAAAGGATGCAAATGTTTAAAGTGCATTTGTACCAAATCTAAATTGCTTTTTTTTTTTGGTTGAATCAGATTAGAGTTGCTCCTCTATTGCTTGTCAATTCAGCTGTTACAAGCATTTTTGTAGAAGGAACAGGGAACAAGTGAATGGGTTAGAAATCCAGGAAAATGGTTGTAAAAGAGGCTGAAAGGCAGGTCAGAACATGATTTGCTTGGTATTAGGTGGTTAGCAATGGGGAGCATATGTGTAATCTTAGCCTTTGTGTTTTATACTTTCCACTTGCTTTCAATAGCTAGTACTGCTACATCCATAGATAAATGTGTGGAAAATACTTCTCTCTCTTATGAAATGCTGTCAAGAAGTTTGCCAGGATCCTTCTTTAAAAACTCCCAGGTAATCATACAATTTAAAAAGTCCTTCTGGTACCTTGACTGGTGTTTCTCAACCTGGAATTTAATATGTATTTTCCCACTCCCTTTTCCCCCACCTTGCACGTGCTACCTTTCCAACTCATACCGTTTGTGATTCATTGCCATTGTAAACCTCTGCTTCTAATGGGAAACAGGTTGTCTCCTTTGGATTGGAGCAGAAACATTGTTGAGAACCTCTTATCTAGTCTATTTTTTAACCTTCAAACTCATTTCTACTGATAATTAAACCAGTATCCCTGCTTACTTGCTTTATTTATTTAATTAAAGGTATCTTTTGCCTAATTTTAATCTCCACTGTTTGGTTCTGCCTCCTGGAGTTATGGAAACAGCATAAGAGCATCTTTGTTTACTGTTCAGATTCTCGAAATAAGCTACCATTTCCTTCCTTATCCTATTATTCAGCCTGTTGGCCTGAACATCTGGTAGAATAAATTAATCTTAAAAAGTACAACTTGACCTAAATATGAAATTTATTGTAAAAGTCTTGATCAAAAGGTTGCATTGTAGCTGTAACTTCAGGGTCTCTGCATTGCCAATACTATCTTTTAACTAAGGTTGGCAGTACATCTTTCACCATGAGTAATCAGTGTCTGAAACTTACAGAAAAATGTTTATTTAATGTATATTGTGACTTTCTGATGCCATATGTCAGATTCAGAGTGAATCATGAAGTATTTAGGCATTTGCTATGTGCTACATACAGTATTAGTTTCCATGGGAGACATTAAGCTATAAAAGACATGTTTATAAGAAACGTGAAATGAAGGTTTTTAAAAGTTATACAGTAAAACAATTTTTAAGTTATGTTAATTGGGAAGTACCTTGCCCATGAAATTGGAAATTTTTGAGGACAGGGATGGTGCCTTTTATCTCTTATTTCCTATGTCCTAGCACAGTATAAAATAGGTACTTTATACTTAGATGGTTGATTAAATAATTATCATAGATTGGTCATTCTCAAAACTTTGATCTCAGGATGCTTTAGTATTCTTAAGAATTAGTGAGGATTCTAAAGAGTTTTTGTTTATGGCGGTTGTATCTAATAATATTTATCATATTAGAAGTTAAAGACAGGCTGGGCACCGTGGCTCATACCTGTAATCCCAGCTTTGGGAGGCCATTTTGGGAGGCCAAGGTGGGTGGATCTCGAGGCAAGAGATCGGGACCATCCTGGCTAACATGGTGAAACTCTGTCTCTATTAAAAATACAAAAATTAGCTGGGTGTGGTGGCACATGCCTGTAATCCCAGCTACTCGAGAGGCTGAGGCAGGAAAATCGCTTGAACCAGGGAGTCGGAGGTTGCACTGAGTTGAGATAGCGCGACTGCACTCCATCCTGGTGGCAGAGAGAGACTCTGTCTCAAAAAAAAAAAAATAGAAGAAGAAGTAGAAGAAGTTAAAAACAAAATTTTAAACTTATTTATTTAAAAATACCAATAATAGAGCCATTATAGGTTGACATGAATAGCATGTTTAATGAAAAACAACTGTATCTCCAAGACAGAAAATAATGAAAAAACAGCACTGTGTTACATTTTCTTGTCTGGCTTAATAGAACACAGCTGGATTCTCATGTTAGTTTCTGCATTCAGTCTGTTGTTTAGGTTGAAAGAAAACCCAGCCTTACACAGATAAGAGGTTGAAAAAGGGAGAGGTATTTTAATAGCCTATAATTTGGAGTATTCTTCTTTGATACTACACTGAAACTCAACATGTGATAAAGTCTTAAAGACTAGTTGCAGTGTGACATATGAAGCCATATTATTGAACTTTTTGTACCCTGTCGCATTAAAACTGTTGGTCTAGGTTACACTTGAATGGATTCATTTCCCAGGTATGATCTTGTAATATAATTGCATGAAGGCATTTAGAAGTTTCAGTTCACTGAGTTATATAGATCATCCAGATGTTGATAGATTGCATCAGAGAATACGAAAAAAACTCATTCATTAATATGAGCTCTTATCTCAGCCAGTAAGTCTGTCAGTATTGGGAAGCTCTCAGCTTTACAGTGGTAGATCCAAGTTTTCCAAAATTTGAATTTTTGCTTGAAAGTTCCAATTTTATCATGAC
Source organism: Papio anubis (assembly GCF_008728515.1). Classification (NCBI taxonomy): domain Eukaryota; kingdom Metazoa; phylum Chordata; class Mammalia; order Primates; family Cercopithecidae; genus Papio; species Papio anubis. Next base: position 15,025,489 of record NC_044989.1, on the reverse strand, counting down.
AACCAATTCTGTGTTGTTTTTCTTGAAGTCACTGTCTCACTTTGCTCACTTGGAAGAAAATGTAAGCAAAAGTAGCCTTGCATGCAAAAAGCAGCAACTTCAGTTCACAATTCAAATAGGCAACGCTGTCTCAAAAATAAATAAATAAATAAATAAAATAAAAAAATTTTTAAAGTCTCCAATCAGGATGTTAACTGCGGCATATGTCTACCATGGAGGAAAGACAATGTTTCCGTCCCTCCATACTGCCTCCTCTGGCAGAGACTGATCTGTTTCACATATCCCTGGCCGTGGTCACGCTACCTTCCTGATTTCCATTTCCCCACTGAAGCCCCGTGTTCCTCTCAGTTAAGTGTTCCAGTGGCTGTCACTGTCATTTTGCGGGGGAATCTCACTTAGAAACCTGCTTCCCAGGCCGGTTTCCCACTCATGTGCCACTTTTGTTTCAGCTGAGAACCACCCAGGGCAGAACTCTCCACTGAAATCTTAGAAGCTTTTGAAACTTAAACCCCTAAGGACCTGGAGAAGACCACTTTCTTTGCTGTGTGCTCATCCCTGAATTTTGTGCTTGTGCTACTTCCAAGAGAGCAGAAATATTTCTATCGTATCTTTGGGTTTTAATCAGGAAAAAGTAATAAATAATTGTCATTTTTCCATTATCAAGTTGTAATCACTTAAGAGATAGAGGAATCGGGTACCCAGAAAGAAAATAGCAGCTTTATTTTTGGTAGAATTAGCCTAGAGACTGTGGCTTTGTTTTCCATGTCAGTTTTCTGCTGTTTTTGTCCTCCTATCCTACACCCTGCACTCAGTCTTCAGACAGCCCTGCCGAGGACAGTCAGTTCTGCAGAACATACATGCTTTGCCAGAAGGGCTGCCTCCTATTCGTGAGCTCCAGAGAGCTGGCCCCCAAATTAGTGCTGTCCAGCAGAACTATCATGTGTGCCACATGTGGAGGCTGAAATTTTCTAATAGCCACATTTTAAAAAATCAAACAAAATAGGTGAAATTGTCCGAAGTATTACTATTTTATCATGTGATCAATATAAAAATGACAGTGAGATATTTTGCGTTTAAAAAAAAAAAAAAAGCCTTTGAAATGCAGTGTATATTTCAGCACACATCAACTCAGGCTGGTCACTCTCAGGGGCTCAGTAGCCACATAAACATGTTGGACAGATATACTTCTCTGTAGCAAAAGTCTGGGCCTGACCCGCAAATGTTTCCCACTGGGAGGACAACACCACCAGAAGAGTGTATGCGCTTCTTCAAGTCTGGTAGATATGAGAAAGGTAGGGAAAGAGCTCGCCACCCATCATCAACTGTTTCTCCCCATTTCGCTTACCAGATGCCACTCCTCCTCTCCTCAGAAATGGGGAGTGGGGGTGAAGAGTACTTGACATCTTGGGACTCATAGGGGGAGCTTCCTGCTTTATGGGTCAAGGTAGGAACTTGAAAGATGGAGAAAATAGTTCCTTCTACACATATCCAACCAAATGTCTAGCTAACAATAAATTATAAAACCTTAGAGGTTATCTCTTTTGCAGAAATCACTATACATTTTCTGCACTATAATAGTATATCTTCTGGAGCCAAACCTCCATAAGATTTTAGAGACTTTATAGGCTTAATAATACTTTACAAAAGGACTGTCATTAAAGCCCAAGTGGAAAAATGGGAAACAATTATTGAAAAATATTTGTCAAAGTAAGCATACTGTCATATGTACATACACATTTTTGTTTATACGTAAGTAGATTTTACTTTATTCAAGATATAACACCTTTAAAGCCAAATAAAATACATGTATGTGTAATTATTTGCCTTTTCCAGTGTCTAGAGGTTTATATATTTGTATTAAATTATATTGATCTTTATAATTTTTGGTATATACATTACATCATTAAATGAAGATCTTGTGATCTTTTCCGTAATTTTTTAAATAGGAAAGATATATACCTAATGCACATTTGTCTTAAAGACACTGCGTTTGTGAAGCTTCTATTCCTAAGTAGAAAGTGGTATACTCATCTTTTTAGCCTTCTCCCCCACTCAATTTTATAGTTATTGTTGTTGCTAAACTATAATCATACTGAACTCAACTATAAAAGTGTTATATAATGTTTTCTCAGGGTTAAAGAACACTAACTGTTGATTCGAATTTTTTTTTGATCTTTAAATAAGTATTTTGCCCATTGATCTCTGGCTTTGGTCTAGTTGTTTGACTCCTGTGATTCTGACCTGAATAAGCTTTATTTATTCCAAATACTTTCAGGAAATGTTTAGTCACCATTCTGGGTGCTGTAGACAAGTAAAAGGTTGCCATGACCCTTGCCTTTGAGAAGCTCATAGTTTATTGAAGCGTATGTGTACATGCATACGTGCATATTGAGTGAACTATAAGAAGTACTATTTAAGTGTATTAATAAATGCCATGTGTACAAAGAAGAGATAATGAGTATTTGTTGAATGTCAAGAAATAGCTTTTGGGGATAGTTTGATTTGGGACATATTAAAATTGGTATGGCTTTTCGTAAGATGTCATTGTAGGGGAAGCTGAGTGATAGTTACACGGGACCTCTCTGTACTATTTTGCAACTTCTTGTGCATCTATAATTATTTCAGAATAGTTTTTTAAAAGATTGATATGGCTTTTGAACATCCAAGTTGAGCTGTTGACAGCTGTCTATATGAGTTTAGAGTGTATTAGAGAAGTAGAGACTAGAAATACATTTGGGAATTCTTAGTGCATCAAGAGGAGTCACAACTAGGAGGCTCGGTAAAATTCTCAAGGAAGTAAGTAGGTAGAGAAGAAAGGAGGAGAGAGGATGAAGCCCCAGGACACTACAATATTAAGAATTGAGGATGAGGGGAAACCAACAAGCACTGACAAGCAATCTTGAAATCAAGAAACTCTACCCTCTCCTTCATAGATCATCCTTTTTTTCATTATTACATATTTTCCTTTAATAAATATGTTTTTTAAATATTAAGAGTTTCTGTCTTAATGGGTGAGAGTGGATGAGACCTGGAATCCAGATGGAACAATTCGCCTTGAATAGGATCCTGTCAGTTTCCCCCAATAGCAGGAGAGATAGGAAGCTGATGGGCACAGATGCAAGTAGGTGGGGAAATGTAGTGGTAAGAGATGGAGGACATTCTCTTCTGATTGCAACGAAAGGAATCAGCTTAATGTGAGTAGAAAGGAGGTAGAGTTGGAGATTTGAAGAGAGGGTAAGGTACAAAGTAGTGTTTTAGGAGACTGGGAAAGCAGATAGACAAGAAAAATGTAGTAAGATTGCTGGGGCCCCTTACGGGCATCCTAATGAGTGCCTCTTTCAGTTTTTAATTGTAGCCCTACTTAAGAGCTCTCAAAATGTTAACAATGTCTGCTGTATTCATCAGTTCTCATGCTGCTATGAAGAAATATCTGAGACTGGGTAATTTATAAAGGAAAGAGATCTAATTGACTCATAGTTCTGCATGGCTGGGGAGGCCTCAGGAAACTTACAATCATGGAGGAAGCCACCTTTTCACAGGGTGGCAGGAGAGAGAATGAGTGCCCAGCCAAGGGGGAAGCCCCTTCTAAAACCATCAGCTCTTGTGAGAACTCACTCACTGTCACAGGAACAGCATGGGGGAAACATCCCCCATGATTCAATTATCTCCACCTGGTCCTGCTCTTGACACATGGAGATTATTACAATTCAAGGCGAGATTTGGGTGGTAACACAGAACCAAACTATATTATCTGCTGTCCTTAGAATTTCCGTGGTTTGGACAAGCCTACCTCCCCTCCAGTGCTTTGGCTTTTCTTGGACTTACCCTACTGTTTATTCTTTACTTTTTGCTCTCCTCTTGCCTGGTGCCTGCTTTTATCTGTATGCAGATTTACGTGTTGATTAAAACATTTAGAATCTTCCCTTTCCAATTCAGACAGTTCTGTACTATAAAGTACAAATATTAGGTTTCCTTACCTACATAACTTTGTAGTAGTGGTGATTTGAACCATGTGTGGGCCGTAGTAAGTATTAAAATACATATTTGCTACTTTTTAAAGTTAATACTGTAGTTGCTGCTGCTTTGTTGTTACTGAACCCTATGCTACTCCTGTAGTGAGAACCCGAAGGAAGTTTGAGATACGGTCCCTAATTCTAGTGGGCTTGCAACTTAGGAAAACAGTGTAGTCACTCATAAAAACAAAGCAAGGAATACAAGATAGCATGATAGTGAATTCTGAATTTGAGGATTATAATTTTCCCATACCCTAGCTCATTTGATATTCACACACATTTGTGAGGGTGATTATTAAGCAAGTATTGTCATCTCCAGTCTGAAGGTCAGATTACTAGAGGGTGATTGGCCGAAGTTCAACAAGCAGGAGATATCCAATTCCTTTTTCAAACACAGGTCTCCTGATTCCAAATTTGATGTTGATTGCATGAGATTGCATGACACTTTTCTGCTTTAGGAACTGAAAAGAGAAGAGTCATTGTAGCCTGATATACCCATGTAGGCAAAGCCAAGACATAAGTATTTTGCATGCCTATCAGCCCATACAAAGTCTTACCTTTAGTAAGCTGGAAAGTTAGTTTGGCCCAAATGGACCATATACTATGAAGAGTCCCTCAAAAGACAAGTAAAGAAGTTTGCATATGATGTGGAAAGGAAACATGAAACCAATGAATACTTGTGAATAGTAGCATGAATTGGAGAAAAGACAATTTAAAGATGTCAGTGTCACCACATAATAATAACAAGGCGAACTAATGCCTCCAGAAGTCTATCCTAGGCACTCAGGCTGCACTTGAATAGTGGAGCAGATAAACCATTTTCATCCATTTCCCTCCATTTCCCTCGTCACATCTAGCCTTCCCACCAGATACTATTCTATAAGAGGAGGAAGAGAATGTTGTAACACAACTGAATTGTCACATCAGCCCCATGAAGTAGATTCGTCACCATTTTAACAGACACAGAATTTAAGTCCCAGGGAAGTTAGATAACTGCTCCCGTGTTTTACAAGCTAGAATTCACAAAGTCAAGATTCACATATGGGCGCGCTCCTCAAGTCTTGCTTTCCCTTACCTCCCTTGCCTGAGAAATTTGGCTACAGAAGCCCATCCGGGGTGATGGTGATTACTGGCCTGACTGGCAGGCTGAAAACTCCTTCTCTGTGCTTGGGAAATTATTTCCCATTGGCAAAGGTAATCATTTAGTAGGAGAGATTGAAAATTGGCCGAAGGACCGTGAACACAGTACCGTCATAAGTAATAATGCATTCTGCTCCTGGAGAGGACTCTGGTGGGATGCTGAGCTGTTGGTGCATTCTTCAGCCCTCCCAGGCCTCTTCATTAATAAGCTGAAAGGAGTACACTCTCCTTCCTGCAAAGCATGTGGATTCTAAATTCACAGGGGGTGTAAGTCTTGGGAAAGACAGAGGAATACATAAACGATCTCAGAATTATGTGCAGCAAATACCAAAGCATATTTTAACATGATAAAAGCAGTGAGGGAAAGGAATCTGAAAATAACCTCCCTACTACAGTGCTCTCCTCTTTCTGGCAAACTTCATGGTTCTGCAGCTGTTTATTACTCAACCGTAAATCTTTAGTGACTTGGACTCCCTTTGCTCTTCCATTCTTTGTTGATCGTGTAAGCTCCCTCCTCTCATTTAAGTACCTTTCAAACTTACAAACAGATTTATCTCCTAATTGCTATTTCATAAATACACTCTCTAGCCTCTGCAGTGAAGGAATGTATAATAAACAGCCATGCCCTTTCCTCACAGCTAGTGCCTACTGCTTCATCAAGTATTGGCACCCATAGGACGTAAAATTGCAGCTATCGCAGGATGCCGACTTGACAGCCAGGGAGATCTCTTCATAAATGAGGATGGTAAACAAATAACTCAATGAAAGATGTGGAGGCAGAAAGGTAGAAATGGTTAATAATAGAGTCAGTGGAGCTAGGGATATAGCCAGGAAAGGCCCTGTAGTATAAAAGGTCTTTGAGCTGAGTCTTAACTGATAAGGGTATTTGTCATGGGCATCACAGAAGGAAATATAAGAAAGATGGGAACATTCAAGACAGATTTAGCAGTTTTGATAAAAACGTGAAATAACCTAGTACCCTTAGTTAATTTAAATAATGTGGTATAAATGAGAGCATAGGATAAGGCCAGAAAGATAGGAAGGGGGCTGGGAATGAAAACTCTTGTATACCTGGCTAAAGGATAGACCTTATCTTGGGAATGGATCAGTTAGACATAAGTTTTCGACTAGGTGGTGACATTGTCAGATTTTTGTTTTATAAAGATTACTTTTAGGCTGGGTGCAGTGACTCACACCTGTAATCCCAACACTTTGGGAGGCTGAGGCGGGCGGATTGCTTGAGGCCAGGAGTTCAAGACCAGCCTGGGCAACGTGGTAAAAACACTGGAGTCCCAGCTATTTAAAAGGCTGAGGCGGGAGGATCTCTTGAGTTCAGGAGGTGGAGGTTGCAGTGAGCCAAAATCATGCCCCTGCACTCCAGCCTGAGCAACAGAGTGAGACCCTGTCTCAAGAAAAGATATATATCCCACCACTTTTGTGATGATTGTAGATGATTGGAGAAAGGAATGGAAGTGTAGGGCTGGAAATTTCGTTGTGAAGGCTCTTGCAGCCTGGTACGGGAGAAGTGATGGTTGGCCAAGCTGAGGCATGAGCAGCAAACACCTGGATTTGGGCTCATTACTGTAGTGTGGGCAAATGTGCTACCTGGATTTGTTTTCATTTTGTATTTTCCTGAATGTGCCTTGAGGAAATTCTACCAGCGATTTAACATTTTATTCACTGGATCACCTCACAGAGTTCCTTAATCATTATAGAATCATTTTTTGTCCAGTATGTCTCATCTGATGAGGGCTTTTTAATGCCACCCTATGAGTGAAAAGACTATGAGAGATTGATGCCGTTTGATCATGAGGTATTAAAAATTCTCATGAGCAGAACAGAGAAAACAATTTTAAATCAACACAGACACAAGAAAATCTGGGAAATTTTATTCTTTAATGTTGCAGGTTTTCAATGTGTTGAACTGAATTGAAGCTTGATGGATCTTAGACACATCATAAGCTATTTTAATAGTAGCGTGGTAATGTAGAAAAAGACAGGTTTGTAGTCAGACCTTCCTTAGTTTCTATCCAGTTTTGACCTTGGGAAAATTACTCTAGATTTGGAGTTAAGTTTTTGCCTTGGTATAATGAGGAACTATAATCACTACTGTATAAATATAGATTAGTTTTAGAGTATTTTTAGACACAAGTAAAAAGACAATGAAAATTGGCTTCAGTTACCAGAAAATTTACTGGCTCCTGTAAGTGAAAGATCCAGAAGTGGGGCTAACTTCAGGGCTGGCTGCGCAAGCAGCAGGCATCGTCACAGAGCCAGTTTCTTTCCATTTCTTTTCTCTGCTGTCTGTCATGTTAGTTTCACCATAAAGCACTTTGTTGTAGTAGTTGCAGGACGATACCTGGCAATAATTGGGGCTATGTTGCTTCCTGATTCACATCCATCCAGATGGAGTGACAGAGCCTCCCACAAGCACCAAACAGAAAGTTCTAAGCTTTGTGCTGGTTAGAGCACTCTTGAATCAACCCTGTGGTCCCTGGTATGGCAGGTGCTAATTGGCACCAGCCTGGATTACCTGTCACTCTGGTGAGAGGGATGAGATTGCCCTGGATGATCTGACTCTTGGTTTTACATGATCCTGAGTAGTTTGAAGTGTTGGAATAAGACCTAGATTTTCATATCAACATTTGATTTTGCTCTAAATACAGTGGACCTACTTTCAATGATCTTAATAATAACAATTTATGGTATATACCATATACATGCACGTAATAAAAGATTTCTAAATGGAAAATGTGAATGAATGCTTTCAAATTTTGTTAAGGCCTGTATGTGCTCAATAACAATAGATAGTTGTATTTATTACTGATTGCAAACATTTCATCTCATTTCTAACATTTTTCATGCCCCTCTCCATGAAGATAAAGGTGACCTTCAAGCTATTGAAAAACTTAGGAATGTATTAGCTTATACCATTGCTGAAAGTGAGCAGCAAAAAAGAGAGGGCCATCTACACTTTGCTGAAGAGTAATACTATTTCTATGGTTATTGTACTAGGCAAAGGGTAAAGCTTGAAGTAACGTGGCCTCTACCCTGCATTCCTCACTTTTATTATATGAGCAATTGATAATTAAGCAAAAAAGAATAATTATAATGATGATGTTATGTTAAGTATATAAATGAATGTGACAAGATAGGTATGGTTATTTTTGTCTTTGAATATTTTATTAGCTTTAGTAAAGCAAAAATTTTAAAACTTAACTTTCACTTTCATTTGCATAATATTTAAAATACTGTTTCATAATATTCCTATAGTTACAATTTATAAACAGTGCTTAACATGCTCTACTAAGCACCGAGAAGAAAAGAATGACTAAGCGAGGGTTCACGGCCTGGTGAGGAGAGTGCACACCGTAAAAGCACACACAGCATTTGGCGTCAGCACACAGAGAGATAACTGCTAGGCTATTAGCAAAACATAAAGTGATTTATTGTTTTAATGAAGTTAGTTAAATATAGCTGAGATAATTTGATGTCTCTTTTGTAGCTCCAATGCTTGCTGGCTCCTGCAAGCCATCCTGTTATCATCAGAGCAGATTTACAGGTGCTTTAAAAACGCTGAGTTATAACTCACTAGTATCCTTTCGTTAGTTTGGACATTGTGGTCAGCATTAAAGACACGCAGCAAAACAGAACACCAGACTGTGGATTAGGATCGGAAACATCAGAACGTATCTCCCCTTAGTAGGGGGTCATATCGTTTCATGACATTTTTGTTTGCTTTCAATATGTGCAGATATGTCTGTGTATATATGTATAATAATTGACTTTTGATGCATAATATTATTTCTTACTGTTGGTCTTGGACAAAAAAGTTTGAAAGCTACTGTGTCAACTGACCGGCAGCTGACGACGTACATCAGAGGAGTGCCTGCTCCAGGAGCTGGCATAAGACAGCATAGTAATGTTTTTCAGTCCTTTAACATAATGTCATTTACAACCGAAACTGCCTGTCTCCTTCAACGCCATCCACTCTGTCCAGACTCTTGCAGTGACCACCTCACTGTCCCTTTGTTTCAAGCCCCAGGACCCACCTCCAGCCACCTCCTAAACTCACCATTGGTCAGTTGGTTGGGTCACTCAGAAGTTTAAAGGCTCCAGAGCTGCAATGGTGGGTCACACACTTTCTTTGCTATTAGAATTAACTAGGAAATGCTCATGCAAGATACTGGTTTCTTTCCACCAATGCTGATGTCTTTCCCAAACCCACAGATTGAGTCAGTAAGCCTGATAAGAGCCAGGGAATTTTCATTTTTGAGGTTGCACTTAGGTAATTTCAATACAGGGTGGTCTGAAAATCACACTTTAGGAAAACAGTCCTCCAAAGCTGTGAACTTGAACCTCTTACTCATGTAGCTAACTTAAAATAACCTGATTACCTCTCACACACTTGATATCTAAAAATTTTATTTATTTATTTTTTTTATTTTTTATTTTTTTTTTTGAGGCGGAGTCTTCACTCTGTCGCCCAGGCTGGAGTGCAGTGGCACCGTCTCGGCTTACTGCAAGCTCCGTCTCCCGGGTTCGCGCCATTCTCCTGCCTCAGCCTCCCGAGTAGCTGGCACTACAGGCGCCCGCCACCGCGCCCGGCTAATTTTTTGTATTTTAGTAGAGACGGGGTTTCATCGTGTTAGCCAGGATGGTCTCGATCTCCTGACCTCGTGATCCGCCCGCCTCGGCCTCCCAAAGTGCAGGGATTACAGGCGTGAGCCACCGCGCCCTGCCCGATATCTAAAAATTTTATAATTTTAAATGATTACAAAGGAAGGCATAGTTTCCAGCACATTTTAAATGTTCACATTTAAAGTAAAACTGTAACATAGCTCTGTTTGTATATAACATATACGATTTGATGTCTACTGCTATCACTTAAAAACATACAAGAACACATCTACAGCTGTGTTACATCTTTCCTTTTCCTCAAACTGTTTCTGCATCTTTTGTCAAAGAGAAATAAAGCCAGATACTTTTTAAAGGCAGTAAAGACAGATTTTCTTAAGTACTAACTACTGCAGAGGGAAGAGAGCCCAGCGTAAACCAAGCTCCACTTTGCCAAAACAAAAAAGGCAGGATACTTTTTCAACATTGGAGTGTGTGAAAGGAAAGGCACAAGGGGCGTTAAGGGAGGTTTGGTCCATGTAACTGAACCATCTGGGTTTGCAAATTGGCACTTATCTGGAGAAGAAACAAACTGCTCATATCTTTATGACAGCAGGTAGTTGTGCAAGTTGGAACAAGGCGCCCATGGAAGTGAGGCCCTTACCCTCCCACAGAGAGTTGGATCCTTGAGTGTTTATGTTTCGAAGAGATTGATCCCAGGTCCTTCAGGAAACACACTAGGTAGTAGAAGGTTTACATCCCAAAGGGACAGAGAAAAGATTATAATTGCAAACTTTCTAAAGTAACTGCTGTAAAGAGGCGTTGAGAAGCCTATTGGCTTATCACCAGGTGTTGGCTGGAACGAACAAAACATTCTACTCACAGCTTTGAACTTTCTTGGCATTTTAAGGGGGAATGGAGTCATCCTAGGGGCATGGCCTTGCTAGAAGCCCTGCTAAAGTTTGGTCAAGTGTATTAGTGCAGGGGTTTGGGTGGAGTCATTTTGTGCGGAGAGTTTGTGTAGTTCTTACTTTCATATAATGTTATTGTAATGCAATTCAATGTCTTTGTGCTTAAAAGTCATGTTTCTCTGCATCAGAAATAATTAAATAGAAAGTGACATTTAAAAAATTTCTTGTGACTCTAGGGTTTCAAGGTTTTTTTTTAATTCTATATTCAGTTATTTTTTCAATGATTGCAGCATATATTTGATCAGAGCAGCATTGATGTATTTTTTGATAAATAGCTATTAAATATAAAAATAAAATTCAAAATGCACATCTTAATGAGGTAGAGATTTAAATATTGTTTTTAATTGGTTTATGTGCTCTTGGATGACTATTGTTAGATTGAGTTCAGTGTCAGTATTCTATTTTATATTTGCATAGATATGAGAACTTAAAAACCTTGTTCACATAAGTAAGTGGATGGAGAAATTTTGCCATAGCAGAGTCACTTAATTATTTGAATTTCTTATAAGTTACAGACCAAAAATCATATAGCAAACTTTTGTTAAAAATTAATTTTTAATAATTTATCAGCAGACGCCTCATTTAGATCCTTCATAAATTGTGTTGAAAGCACAGCATTGGGCCTGTAATCCCAGCACTTTGGGAGGCTGAGGTGGGTGGATCACCTGAGGGCAGCAGTTTGAGACCAGCCAGGCCAACATGGTGAAACCCCGTCTCAACTAAAACTACAAAAATTAGCTGGGTGTGGTGGCAGGCTCTTGTAATCCCAGCTACTTGGGAGGCTGAGACAGGAGAATCTCTTGAACTCAGGAGGCAGAGGTTACAGTGAACCAGGATTGTGCCACTGCACTCCAGCTTGAGCGACAGAGAGAGACTCAAAAAAAAAAGAAAAGAAAAGAAATTAAATGGGGGATATTACAGCTGATACCACAGAAACACAAAAGATCATTCAGAGCTACTATGAACACCTTTTCACACGCAAACTAGAAAACCCCGAGGAGGTGGATAAATTCCTGGAAATGTCCTAGATTAAATCAGGAAGAAATAGAAACTCTGAACAGACAAATAACAAGTAGCAAGACTGAAACAGTAATTTTTAAAACTGCCAACCAAAGAAGTCCAAGACCAAATGGATTCACAGCTGCATTTTATCAGGCATTCAAAGAAGAGTTGGTACCAATCTTGCTGAAACTATTCCAGAAGATAAAGAGGAAATCCTTCCTAAATCATTCTGGGAAGCCGGTATCACCTAATACCAAAACCAGGAAAGATGTAACAAAAAAGGAAAGCTATGGGACCAATATCCCTGATGATCATAGATGCAAAAATCCTCAACAGAATAACCAAATCCAACAGCATATGAATATTGCATAATGAAGTGGGTTTTATACCAGGGATGCAGGGGTGAATTAACATGTGCAAGTAAATAAATGTGATATATCACATAAACAGAATTAAAAACAAAAATCATATGGTCACCTCAATAGATGCAGAAAAAGTATTTGACAAAATCCAGCATCCCTTTATGATTAAGACCCTCAGCAAAATTGGCATATAAGGGACATACCTCAAGATAGTAAAAGCCATCTCAGACAGACCCACAGCCAGCGTTATACTGAACAGGGAAATATTGAAAGCATTTTCTCCAAGAACTGGAATAAGATAAGGATGCCCACTTTCGCCATAATGTTGATGCTATTCAGCATCATGCTAGAAGTCCTAGCCAGAGCAGTCAGACAAGAGAAAAAAAGAAAGAGCGTCCAGATTGGTAAAGAGGTATCAAACAGCCACTGTTCACCAAGTGATATGATTGTATACCTAGAAAACCCTAACAACTCATCCATAAAGCTTCTAAGTCTCATAAATTAATTCAGTAAAGTCTCAGTATACACAAATCCATGGCACTGCTATGCAACAACAATGACCAAGCTGAGAATCAAATAAGAACTCAACCTTTTTTACAACAACTGCAATAATAATAATAATAATAAAATACTTAGGAATATAAGCAAGGAGGTGAATGATTTCTGCATAGAAAACTACAAAACACAGCTGAAAGAAATCATAAATGACAGAAACAAATGGAAATACATCCCATGCTCAAGGATGGATAGAATCAATATTGTGAAAATGACTGCATTGCCAAAAGCAGTCTACAAATTTAATGCAATTCCCACCAAAATACCATCATCATTCTTGACAGAACTAGAAAAAACAATCCTAAAAATCATATGGAACCCAAAAAGAGTCTTCGTAGCCAAAGCAAGACTAAACAAAAAGAACAAATCTGGAGGCATCACATTACCCAACTTCAAACTATACTATAAGGCTATATTAATAGTTACCAAAACAGCATGGTACTGGTATGAAAATATGCATATAGACCAATGGAGCAGAATAGAGAACCCCGAAATAAAGCCAAATACTTACAGCCAACTGATCTTTGACAGAGCAAACAAAAACAAAGTGGGGAAAGGTCACTCTATTCAGCAAATGGTGCTGGGATACTTAATTGGAAAGCCACCTGTAGAAGAATGAAGCTGAATCCTCATCTCTAACCTGATACAAAAATTAACTCAAGCTGGTTCAAGGACTTAAATCTAAGACCTGAATCATAAAAATTCTAGAGGATAACATTGGAAAAACTTTTCTCGACATTGGCTTAGGCAAAGTGTTTATGACCAAGAACCCAAAAGCAAATGTAACAAAAACAAAAATAGATGGTACCTAATTAAACGAAAAAGTGTCTACACTGCAAAAGAAACGATCAGCTACTCGACAACCTACAAAGTGGGAGAAAATATTCACAAACTAAGTATCTGATAAAGGACTAATCCAGAATCTACAAGGAACTCAAACAAATCAGCAAGAAACAAGCAAACAATCCCATCAAAAAGTAAGCGAGGGACATGAGTAGATACTTCTCAAAAGGAGATAGACAAATGGCCAAAAAACAGGAAAAAATGTTCAACATCACTAATTATCAAGGAAATGCAAATCAAAACTACAATGAGATACCACCTTACTCCTGCAAGAATGGCCATAATTTAAAAATCAAAAAATAGTACATGTTGGTGTGGATATGATGAAAAGGGAACATCTTTACACTGCTGGTGGGAATGTAAATTAGTACAACCACTATGCAAAACAGTGTTGGAGATTCCTTAAAGAACTAAAAGTAGAACCATCATTTGATCCAGCAACCCACTAGTGGGTATTTAACCCAGAAGAAAAGAAGTCATTATATGAAAAAAGCACTTGCACACACATATTTATAGCAGCACAATTCGCAATTGCAAAAATACAGAACCAGCCTAAAATGCCCATCAGCCAACAAGTGAATAAAGAACATGTGAGATAACGTGCAGGCGCACACACACACACACACACACACACACACCATGGGACACTACTCAGCCATAAAAAGAAATGAAATAATGACATTCGCAGCAACCTGGATGGAGTTGGAGACCATTGCTCTAAGTAACTCAGGAGTGGAAAACCAAACATCTTATATTCTCACTTATAAGAGGGAGCTAAGCTATGAGGACTCAGAGACATGAGAATGATATATTAGACTTTGGGGACTTGGTGGGGAAGGGTTGGAAGGGAATGAGAGATAAAATCCTGCACATCGGGTATAGTATACACTGCTCCTGTGATGGGTACACCAAAATATCAGAAATCACCACTAAAGAACTTTTCCATGCAAACACCACGTTTTCTCCCAAAACTACTGAAATTTTTTTTAAAAAGTAACTTAGAAAAAAAAGCAAAGCACTGGGGACCTTGTGACATGCAAGAAGAAGTTTATTATCCAGTCACTGTGTAATGGGTTCTGTCTGCCACTGCACAGAGACCCCAGCTTTGCAGTAAAGGAAGAGTTTAATTGACTTAAGGCTGGCCGTGCCATGCTGGAAATGGAGTTATCACTTAAATCACTTGAAGCCTTCTAGGTTAAGGTTTTTTAAAAGGCAGTTTGGGGAAAGGGGTGCGGGTGGCTAGGAAATGGGTGCTTGCTGTTGATTGATTGGGGTACAATCATAGGGTTGTGGGAAGTGAGCCTCCTGGGTGCCGAATTGCTTCTTGGTGGGTCCAGGTGGAGCCATGGATCTCAGACATGCAAAACATATGAATAGATATCTCAGAAGGCCCGTCTACAATAGTGATGTTATCTGCAGGAGTAATTGGAGAAGTTGCATATCTTGTGATCCCCAGAATGTAATAATGGCTGGCAATTGCTTATGTCTACATCTTAGCAGAATTCAGCTTTCTCTGTCCTCTTAGCCTGGTCGTCTGTCATTCACTTTACAAAGGCAGATGAGTTTTGGGGCAAGGGCTGTTATCATTTAAACTATAAACTAAATGTCTGAGTGCTTGAAGGCTAAGGGCAAGATGGGGGTTGGCTAAATTAGATCTCCCCCACTGCCATAATTTTCCCACTGTTGAAATTTTTGCAAAGGTGGTCTCCACTGGAGTCTGTTATACACTAGCATTCTGAATTGTCCCTTTGGTGTTCTGGAGTTTTTTAGAAATCAGGACAACGTATCAGAGTCAGACTCAGGAAGAGTGTCAGACATGCCTTTCTTATGTTAGTTGAAGGCTGTTGTGAAAGGGGAGTTGGGAAAGAGCACAGGCTTCACACCTTGATCGGTTTTAGGAAAGAATACTTAGAGAAGGTGGAAATTAATTTAGAGACGGATTCCCTTTAAACTGTCTGAGTCTGTGTCCCTGTTGGAAGGCTTTTTGTGCCAGTGGCACACATACCCCAGTTTGGAGACCACTGGCCCAAGGATAATGTGTAAGTTTCCCAGCATGGCACCCCCGGTGGCCCCAGCGCCCTTTGCATCTCTTCTCCTGATGGACAATCCCTTGCCTAAGCACACACATACGCACATTTGCACCACCAAGAGCTTTTCCAAGTACAGCTTGGGAGTGAGACTGGAGGAGGAACAATGTCTAGCTTTGGGGATTGAATTCCTGGGATAGTTTAATCTTTTTCAGAATTGATTCCCCCTCCTTTCCCTAATATACTGCAGCTGCTGCTATGCACCCGCTCCTCTACCCCATGAGACATCTTGAAGTCGTGAACTACTGTTTTTGGTGAGGATATATTATATCCTGTAGGTTTTTTGGAGCACAGTAAAAGGTTGATAGTTACAGCCATAGAACATTCTTCTTTTATAAAAATCTTTATTTAATTAATTCCTTGTTCTATCCTCTTTGCCAGCAATCCACTCTCCCCTTCTTCTTCCACATGAACTCTTACTGATGCTTCAAGTCCTGCTTCAGGTGTCACCTCCTTTTTAAAGACTTTCTTGCCTTTCTAAAATAATTTTTTTCTTGATGTACCCACATACTTAATTTATATTTCTGTCACATTTTATAAATTTTTATTTCTGTGTTGACTTTTCCATTAGGATGTATATTCTTTCCAGGATAGTGATTCTGTCTTAATTTACCTTTGTATCCTCTGTGCCAAGGCCAGGCCTAGCACATATCGAGTATGAAAGTGTTTGAACATGAAAAGGAGGAGGGGGAGATGGATGAAAAATAGGGTGAGTTTGTAAATGGAAACCTATAAAAAGAGGACATCTGTGTATTTTTTTTATTAGTTAAATAATAAACTGTTTGTAAACCCTGATTTTTTTTTTCACCTCACTCTGTAGGTAGCACCTGGGTTTTTCTTAAGTCACCTGCCATTTTCTAAATAACATCCTTATGTTCAAAGTCATGCTGTGTTCTTTTTTCTTCTTCTTCTTCTTCTTTTTTTTTTTTTTTTTGAGACAGAATTTCGCTGTTGTTGCCCAGGATGGAGTTCAGTGGTGCGGTCTTGGCTCACCGCAACCTCCGGCTCCCAGGTTCAAGCCATTCTCCTGCCTCAGCTTCCTGAGTAGCTGGGATTACAGGCATGTGCCACCAGGCCCAGCTAATTTTGTATTTTTAGTAGAAACCGGGTTTCTCCATGTTGCTCAGGCTGGTCTCGAACTCCCGACCTCAGGTGATCCACCTGCCTCGGCCTCCCAAAGTGTTGGGATTATAGGTGTGAGCTACTGTGCCCGGCGCTATGTTCATTTTTAAAACAAAACAAGTCTGCTTAGCAAGATTTCACAGCCGTGAAGTATGTACAGATGATGTAGGTCATCTTGGTGAATTACGAATCAAGCCATTAGCTAAAACCTCTGGTGCTGATTATGTTGCTCCCCTGCTAAAGATCCTTTTATGCTTCCCAAGGTGTGATGTGATGATACGATCATCAGCTCAGCATGCAGGGCCCTTCCTCATGTTGTCATTTCTGCTTCAGTCTTCCTCATTCTCTGATAGATCGTTACTTATGTCAGAGACGTTTGAACCGGAGCAACTCCATCTTAAATAGGAGCTGGGTGAAATACGGCTGAAACCTACTGGGCTGCATTCCCAGGGGGTTAAGGCATTCTAAGTCACAGGATGAGATGGGAGGTCGGCACAAGATACACGTCATAAAGACCTTGCTGATAAAACAGCTTGCAGTAAAGAAACCAGCTAAAAGCTACCAAAACCAAGATGGTGACGAGAGTGAGCTCTGGTCATTCTGACTGCTACATGCCCACCAGTGTCATGACAGTTTACAAATGCCATGGTGATGTCAGGAGATTACCCTATATAGTCTAAAAAGGGGAGACGTGAATAATACACCCCTAATTTAGCATATCATCAAGAAATAACCATTAAAATGGGCAACCAGCAGCCTCAAGGGGCTATGGAGTAGCCATTCTTTATTCTTTTACTTTCTTAATACATTTGCTTCCACTCTATGGACTTTTGTTTGTTTGTCTCTTTTTTATTATTATACTTTAAGTTCTCAGGTACATGTGCAGAACGTGCAGGTTTGTTTCATAGGTATACACGTGCCATGGTGGTTTGCTGCACCCATCAACCCGTCATCTACATTAGCTGTTTCCCCTAATGCTATCCCTCCGCTAGCTCCCCACCCCCCAACAGGCCCAGTGTGTGATGTTCCCCTCTGTGTGTCCTTGTGTTCTCATTGTTCAACTCCCACTTATGAGTGAGAACATGCGGTGTTTGGTTTTCTGTTCTTGTGTTACTTTGCTGAGAATGATGTTTTTCAGCTTCATCCATGTCCCTGCAAAGGACATTACTCATCCTTTTTTATGGCTGCATAGTATTCCATGGTATATATGTGCCACATTTTCTTTATCCAGTTTATAACTGATGGGCATTTGGGTTGGTTCCAGGTCTCTGCTATTGTGAACAGTGCTTCAATAAACATACGTATGCATGTGTCTTTATAGTAGCATGATTTATAATCCTTTGGGTATATATTCAATAATGGGATTGCTGGGTCAAATGATATTTCTAGTTCTAGATCCTTGAGGAATCGCCACACTGTCTCCCACAATGGTTGAACTAATTTACACTCCCACCAACAGTGTAAAAGCATTCCTATTTCTCCACATCCTCCCCAGTATCCGTTGTTTCCTGACGTTTTAATGACTGCCATTCTAACTGGCATGAGATGGTATCTCATTGTGGTTTTGATTTGCATTTCTCTAATGAACAGTGATGATGAGCTTTTTTTCATATGCTTGTTGGATGCATAAACGTCTTCTTTTGAGATGTGTCTGTTCATATCCTTTGTCCACTTTTTGATGAGGTTGTTTTTTTCTTGTAAATTTGTTTAAGTTTTTTGTAGATTCTGGATATTAGCCCTTTGTCAGATGGATAGATAGCAAAAATTTTCTCCCATTCTGTAGCTTGCCTCTTCACTCTGATGATAGTTTCTTTTGCTGTTCAGGAGCTCTTTAGTTTAATTAGATCCCATTTGTCTATTTCAGCTTTTGTTGCCATTGCTTTTGATATTTTAGTCATTAAATCTTTGCCCATGCCTATGTCCTGAATGGTATTGCCTAGGTTTTCTTCTAGGGTTTTTATGGTTTTAGGTCTTAAACTTTAAGTCTTTAATCCATCTTGAGTTCATTTTTGTATAAGGTATAAGGAAGGGATCCAGTTTCAGCTTTCTACATATGGCTAGCCAGTTTTCCCAACATCCTTTATTAAATAGGGAATCCTTCCCCCATTGCTTGTTTCTGTCAGATTTGTCAAAGATCAGATGGTTGTAGATGTGTGGTGTTATTTCTGAGGCCTCTGTTTTGTTCCATTGGTCTATATCTCTGTTTTGGTACCAATACCATGCTGTTTTGGTTACTGTAGCCTTGTAGTTTAGTTTGAAGTCAGGTAGCATGATGCCTCCAGCTTTGTTTGCTTTGCTTAGGATTGATTTGGCAATGTGGGCTCTTTTTTGGTTCCATATGAAATTTAAAGTACTTTTTTTCCAGTTCTGTGAAGTAAGTCAATGGTAGCTTGATGGGGACATCAATGAAACTGTAAATTACTTTGGGCCGCAGGATGGCCATTTTCACAATGTTGATTCTTCCTATCCATGAGCATGGAATGTTCTTCCATTTGTTTGTGTCGTCTCTTATTTCCTTGAGCAGTGGTTTGTGGTTCTCCTTGAAGAGGCCCTTCACATCTCTTGTAAGTTGTATTCCTAGGTATTTTATTCTCTTTGTAGCAATTGTGAATGGGAGTTCACTCATGATTTGGCTCTCTGTTTGGTATTGGTGTATAGGAATGCTTGTGATTTTTGCACATTGATTTTGTATCCTGAGACTTTGCTGAAGTTGCTTATCAGCTTAAGGAGATTTTGGGCTGAGACAATTGGGTTTGCTAAATACACAATCATATCATCTGCAAACAGAGACAATTTCACTTCCTCTTATCCAAATTCAATACCCTTTATTTCTTTCTCTTGCCTAATTGCCCTGGCCAGAACTTCCAACACTATATTGAATAGGAGTGGTGAGAGACGGCATCCTTGTCTTGTGCCAGTTTTCAAAGGGAATGCTTCCAGTTTTTGCCCATTCAGTATGATATTGGCTGTGGGTTTGTCATAAATAGCTCTTATTACTTTGAGATACGTTCCATCAGTACCTAGTTTATTGAGAGTTTTTAGCATGAAGGACTGTTGAATTTTGTCTAAAGCCTTTTCTGCGTCTGTTGAGATAATCATGTGGTTTTGACTCTATGTGGCCTGCAAAGCCTAACATATTTACTGTCCAGCCCTTTATGCCATACCATGTCTAAACTAAAGTGCTCTAGTGGTTAGAGATATATCATGAGCCCTCCTGCTTACGGGCTTCCTCAAGTGCACTTTTAGTATTCTCTTTTTTTTTTTGAGACGGAGTCTTGCTCTGCCACCCAGGCTGGAGTGCAGTGGCCGGATCTCAGCTCACTGCAAGCTCCGCCTCCCGGGTTCACGCCATTCTCCTGCCTCAGCCTCCCAAGTAGCTGGGACTACAGGCGCCCGCCACTGCGCCCAGCTAGTTTTTTGTATTTTTTTTTTTTAGTAGAGACGGGGTTTCACCATGTTAGCCAGGATGGTCTCGATCTCCTGACCTCGTGATCCGCCCGTCTCGGCCTCCCAAAGTGCTGGGATTACAGGCTTGAGCCACCGCGCCCGGCCTAGTATTCTCTTTTTAAACACTGTCATCCATCCATCCATCCATCCATCCATCCATCCATCCATCCTTCCATTCAACAGAGAGGCATTTGTTATATATGAGCCACAATTCTGGTCTTTGTGAATGTAGCAGTGACAAGCAATAAGCAATAGAAGCCCAGTGTGTCAATTAGGAGGAAAAATACTACAGGGCCAGGAGAAAGAGGTGGAGAGAGTGCCAGGTTTCATGCAGTGGTCAGGGAAGGCCGCTCTGATAAGGTGACATTTTTGTCAAGTCCCAAGAGAAGTAGGTTGAGTCATGAGAGTGCCTGGGAGAATATTCCAAGTAGAGACTGACAATTGTGAAGACTCTGTGGGGGCTGCAAGGGTGCCAGGGTGATTTAAGTGGCCTGAGAGTGTGAAGGCAGGGAAGGGACAGGATGAGAGAGGCAGGGTGAGGGGAAGATCACATGGGGCCTGATAGGGTATGAAAGACTGGCTTTTATTCTTAGTGAGTTGGGAAGCCATTAGACGGATGTGAGCAGAGGCATGACTGGAGCAGATGTGTGTTTTTAAGATACCACCGGGCCGCTGGGTAGTGCTGGCGTCACAAAGCAACCCCAGAGTCACAGTAGCCTAGCACAACAGACGCCTCCCTCAGGGTCCATACCCACTTGGGGTCTCCTCAAGTACCTTGTCAGGAGAAGGAGTGGGACTGGAAAATCGGATGTGATTGCCTTAGCCAGAGTTATACATGACACTTCTCACACTTTTCATGGGCCCACCTAGCCCTACAACCCTGTCTTACTACAAGGGGGTTGAGAAGCGTAGAGAAGCAGATGAGATGTGTGATAGGAACCACTGTCTGCTACCGCCCACCCTTTTATTCACCAAGCCTTCTTTCCACCACAGAACGCACTCTGCTTCTCCACTGGAGGAAACCACCCAGGGTCCTAGTCACTCCAGGGAGCCCAAAGTCGGCATAATTCACAGTAGGCTGCGCATCAGGTCCAGTTGTGATCCAGACTATGAACCAATGGGACAAATCCTCTGCCCTGCTTCCCCCGCACCCATCTCGACACCAACTTACGTGGTGAAACAGCAACAAGATAATTGCATTAAGCACTCACTTGGAAAGGGAGTCAATAAGAGATACTTGGCAGACACTACTGTGAGGCAGCTTTAAAAATCTGCTATACAGACATTATGAGTGTTTCCCTACTGTGGAGTAGGTAAGGGGCCTTAATTCTGCTTTCTAGGAGCAACCTTGTTGTCCTTTGTTCTCCATGACCCAGTTTCTTCCCTCCAGGGAAGACCTCTCCACTTCCTTCCTGGGCCACAGGAGGAGTGGATGTTGGAGGTCTGTATCCTCACGGTTGAAGGCGCAAGTGTTAAGTTTTAAATGCCTGTGACTACAGGCATTTTCAGCCCAGGTTTGTGGTTTCTTGGGCAGCATCCCTATCTCAGAAATTTAATAGGCTTCTTACTTGATTTCTCTTAGTGTCATGTGCCCATAGCCACATCTACAGGGTCTTTTTGTTTGTTTTGAAATACTGTTCTATATATCTTTGATGTATCACCCCCATACATTCTCTCTCCACTTAAAGGGGGCTAGCTTAAAGCTCTCAGGTTTCTGTTTAAGAACGACATCATTAATTGGATGTCTGCCCTGAGTCATTTTGTCCAATTGAAAGAATTTACGGAGTGTCACGCCCTTGGTTTATCTCTTCCCTGAAGCATTTTAATCTTCTAAAGGTTTTACTTGGCATTTGTTGTATAAGGATTTCTCCATCTTATCTCTTACTCGTGGGGTCTAGAATTAGCAAGTTGGTTTTTGTTTTTGTTTTTGTTTTTGTTTTTTAACCCAGCATGGCCCTGAACTTCTGGGCTGTTTATTCTGTTTCTCTCCTGCTTCCGATCTGGATGGTACTTCTTTTAATACTCACAGCATCATATAACATCCAACAAGTTTCTGGTGTTCCATTTCCCAGCCTCTTTAGATCCCCAAGTTCATTAGGGGTATGATCTGCTCCCCAAGCTACCACAGATAATAGTTTTATTAAGTATTTTTTATAGCATGTCATAGATTATGGTGTTTTTCTAATCTTTTT
Organism: Papio anubis; assembly: GCF_008728515.1. NCBI lineage: Eukaryota > Metazoa > Chordata > Mammalia > Primates > Cercopithecidae > Papio > Papio anubis. The sequence continues at coordinate 15,003,138 of NC_044989.1, read as the reverse complement.
TATTTTTTTTTCAATGCCTGATATCTAAAAACCAAAGCCACATATTGCCTTACTCTTGGTACCTAATGTATGTCAGAAAAAGCTAAGGTGTGTCGTGGCTTTCGGTAGATAGTCCCTCATGCACGTAATCCAATAAAAGACTACAAAGGGGCCACAACCACAAAGTCACTTAAGGATCCCGGCTGATGGAAGCCCCGTCATTTTGTATTGGCACCATCTGGGCCCCACGTTCTCCTCAATTGTTATGGCTAAAAAAGGGAAACTGGGCTGAGCACGGTGTCTCACGCCTGTAATCCCAGCTCTTTGGGAGACGAGACGGGCAGATCACGAGATCAGGAGATCGAGACCATCCTGGCTAGCATGGTGAAACCCTGTCTCTACTAAAAATACAAAAAATTAGCCGGGCGTGGTGGCGGGCACCTGTAGTCCCAGCTACTCGGGAGGCTGAGGCAGCAGAATGGTGTGAACCTGGGAGGTGGAGCTTGCAGTGAGTCGAGATCGCACCACTGCACTCCAGCCTGGGCAATGAGCTAGACTCCATCTCAAAAAAAAAAAAAAAAAAGGAAACTGGAAACTGGATAATGATCCATGTGGGTTTTTAATTGCCCAGCTCAGAAATGGTATATGTCACTTCTGCTCAGATTTCATTGGCTGGAACACAGCTCATCCTAATTACAAGGGAATTGACAAATGCAGTGGAAGAGATGGAATGCTTGTGTTTGCACACTGGGAGACAAGGTAGAACCGTTGCAGTGCTCTTTATGAGAGATGATGGTGCCTGGGAACTGACTGGTGGCAGTGAAGGCGGTAGGAAGTGGTTAGAGCCCAGATATATTTTGAAGCTTGACCAATAAGATTTGCTGATGCCATCAACGATTCCTCAGTCCCTCCGCCCTCTTCTCACTATATTATCTTCCATTATATATGTGGTTTCTTTGTAAGCCTGCTTCATGTTTTTATCTCATTTTTTATAGGTCTTGGAAAGTAGATGTTTAGTACCTATTTATTAAGTGATGAAACAGTTTAGCCACTTATCTTTATTTCACAAAATCCATTATTATTTTTCATAGCAATTACAATTGCTGCAGGGAACAGTTAAAAGTATAATCTTGGTTGGATATTATAGTAATGATATACATGAATGACATGTTAATGCTGTGGGCTTGAGAAAAGAGTGTTAAGAATAATGGTACCGTGGGGCCACTAGATACAATAAAGAAATTGCCATTTTTTTACTCTGGTACATTTTTTTCCAATCATTTCTTTCTTTTACTTCTGTTCCTTCCATTATAGAACAGTTTAAAGAAAATAAATCTACTAGATGTAAATTCAGTGTGAAACATATATTTTTTAATCATACCCTGGAGTCTTTCAGCAATGAACCTGTTTTTACAAAGTATAGTAATAAAAAGCTTGAATTAAGTAAAACGCCTAGTCAAATAAAACACCTTACATATTTTTAATCATAATATCATTCTGCTTCTTAGAGGTTCTAGCTAGCTCAGGAAAATTAACTTAGGATTGCATTTATTTGCACTCTGCCTTGCTCAGTGTCAGGTTATATAGTTATTTTGAAATGTTTAGTTCTCTTGAAGGATTATTTTAAATAGAAAAAGAAAATTTTCTAATGACACTGTAGTGATGAAGTCAAACAATTTAAACTCTTGAAAAAGTTGCACCTGTCTCTCATAACCTACGACAGGTTTTCTGAAAGCATAGACTTCCGTGTGAGGGCTAGACTCAGTAATGCTGAGGAGACAGTTGATACATACAAAGTAGGTGGGTTATACACTTGGATGTTGGAGCAGAGGACTTGCCAGTGGAATGCTTGTAGAGGCTAGGTTGACCCTGGATGTCTCGGTAATGAAACATAACTAGAAATTTGCCTTGCGAAAAAGAGGGAAAGGAACATTTTATTGAGACAAGACGGCAAGTAAGAGCACCAGGTAATGACAAAGAGTCAGTGTGGCTGTAGCTTTGGGTTCGGGTTACAGTTATACCATGAAGCCAGAGGCTTAGCTAGGGACCAGTTTGTGAAAGTTCTTGAATTCCGTGCTAAGAAATTTGGGGAACTTATTTAAAAAAAGGTTTTTCTAAAAGGGAATTTTATGACAGATTTATTAGGAAGATGACAAACTAACAGTGGGGAGGATGGCGTATGTATTTTATCCATTGGTCAAATTAAATGTCAGCATCTGTTTACTGAGTACTTACTATGGGCAAGGCACTGTGCTGACTGTTTTATAAATTGTCTTAAGTTCTTAAAATTGTGCAGCAGGGGTCTTTTTTTTCATTTTGTAGATAAGGAAACTAAGGCTTCAAGCACTTTGTCAAGTTTCCTAAAGTCATACCAGTAGTAAATACTAAACACACGTTTTCTGAATGTATTGTTCTTCCTGCTTACCATATGTTCATTCCAGGGTTGGTTGACAAAGGCTAGTCAAGACTTGGACAACAGAGATCTCATCTGGACCTCTTTAAGGGGATAGGGACCCATCGTTTCATCCAGGACCCTACTTCCTACATGTGTGAATTAGCTGCCTGTCCCTATTCTATAGCCAGTCTGTTTCTGAAACTCTTCCATATCACACAGTAGTCTAGGAAGAGTGTATACATTTGGCTAGCTGATATAGCCAAGTAATTTCTGAAATGTAGATTTCTTGGAGAAACAAATATGAATATAAAAAAAGATTTGCTCTACTATAAATTTTAACTCTTATTCGGCCTTGATTTTGTCATTCAGCATTCAACCAGCATATGCACTCTCTAATAAACTCAGAGCCTATGAGGATGCAGAAATCGTTGAGTGGACGCTGTGTGATGCAAGGTGACAGGGAGCACCAACTTGGTACAAGTGATCTGGATTCTAGTTTTTACTCTTCTCATTCACACAATGACCCCTAACATACCACTGAGCCTCCTGGAGCTCAGTCTCTTGGTCTACATGTATGAAGGGAGGGGTGATTTGTTGAACAAAACACAGATCTAGTATTTTGTATTTCTAAATCACAGGGAGGAGTTCACAGTTTATTTGTGGGATAACACATTAACATAATTAATACTTGTCAGTCAATGGTGGGCTCTGATTTTTTTAATGGCTTAGAACCAGAAATTTGGTAAGAAGTAGGGACTACAGAACTTGTTTGAAAGCTGCATTTGCAATGCATTTCCAATTTCATTGGAAATAGTACTTTCCTAAAGATCCCTTTTATCAATATTTGCATAGGATTAGGAAAATGTCCCCTGTCAGCATTTTAAAGTCATAACTCTGTTGAGTAACTTGGAGGGAGCTAGTAGGAAAGGAAGGGTCTGGGGGCAGCTTACCTCCTGTTGTGGTCACTCATGCCATGTATTTCAGCCTAGTCCTACTCTTTAGAATGACCAGACATTTACAATGACTGCTTTTAGGAAATAAAAAAAAAAAAAATGAGATTCTGTCATAGGAGTCTTTATCTCTTTTATTAAAACAAAAAAATCAACACATCCTTTTGAGGATATAGTAAAAATGTACTTGAGTAGCTGACAGAAGACTACAGTCCAGGATCCAAAGCAGCACAAATCAGTGAGGCCTGAGGAGGCGCCAGGGTATCTCAGAGGCGTCTGCTTCTTCCATCAACAAAGCACAAAGTTTAGACTTAGTTTTGTATTTTTGAGGGTCAGAGCTTAATATTTTAATATTAGAAAAATATAACTCCTGCACATTCTTGAGGATAAATGAGCTTAGTATTTTATTAATTAGAAACATATAACTCCCATATATCTAACACAGTATACAGGAGTCTGATGCATGTCACTGAATAAATGGGTGAAAACAATGGTATAGAAACTTTGGAAAGAAGGAAAGAAAAAAAAATAGCTCATAATCCTAACACCTTAATAATATATATATGCATATGTCTGAATACATATTTAATATATTTTTATACATACATATACTTTATATGCATGTACACGTTGAATTTCCTGAATCTAGGAATCTGAAATGCTCCAATATCTGAAACTTTTTGAGTGCCAACATGATGCTCAAAGGAAATGCTCATTGGAGCATTTTGGATTTCAGCCTTTTGAATTAGGGATGCTAAATTAGCAAGTATTCCAAAATAAAAAAAAAAAAAATCTGAAATCTGAAATACTTCTGGTTCCAAACATTTCAGATAAGGAGTACTCAACCTGTATGTGTGTGTGTGTGTGTGTGTGTATATATATGTAAAATAGAAAATATATAAAATACATATATATTGTATATGCAGATATAGTTTGAAGTTTAATGTAAACATTATCTAGAAAGTTTTATATTCTGATTTCTAAGATTTAACGTTCTATGACAAACATATTCCAAAATGTTTGGATAATGTTTTTATAATTCTAATTTTAATGACTACATAACTTTCCAGCCCGTTATTTATTATAAGCTAGTTATCATTTCTTCTATCAATTAGATTACTTTTGAGGTTATGTTAATAGTCTTATTCCAGTTAAAATCTTTATGCCTGTATTTATTTTCTTCTTTTGAATCTTTTTCTTTTAATAAGTGATCAGAACTGGGAATGTGGTTGTAGAAATGGCTCCTCATTTTTGCACTGTAACCAGCAGTCAGTGTGAATACTAGTTTCATCACTTTACCTGCTTTGGATATTAACATTTTTAAAAATCTTAATTACTAGTTTGATAATGCAAATGGCACCTCACTTTTTGTTTTCTTCACAGAAGAAAAACTAGTATAACAAGTGCTATTTATTGGTTAAAATCATATATACAAAAATTTCAGTATTGTTTTAACTCATTAACATTTGTTGAATATGCAAGATGTAATAATGCAGGGTTCTTTTGTCTCACAATTATTTAATTCTTTTTTTAAGCTGTCTGTGGAAGCCCGTAAAGAGATGACTAGAAAGGCTATTAAGACAGTCAAACATTTTATTGAGAAGCCAAGGAAAAGAAACTCAGAAGATGAAACTCAAGAAGCTAAGGATTCTAAAGTTACCTATGCAGATGCTTTGAATCATCTGGAGAAATCACTTGCCCACCTGGAAACCCTGAGCCACAGCTTCATCCTTTCTCTGAAGAATAGTGAGCAGGTAAAGAAATGGGAACTTCTATATGCTTACTCTCTATCAGTATATTATTTCTTTTTTCCTTTAAAGTTACATTAGTTGTTTTGACAGGGTTTTCAGACTTGCAGATATCCTTGAAAATAGTCCTCAAGCCTTTATTGGTTAATCTCTTCATTACCACTTGATTGACAATTCAGTTTCCACTTCTTTCAAAACGATGTTGAGCCACTTGGCACAGCTGATATGGGGCAATAGAGGAAGTGGGTGAGAAGGGTGGAAGTGGAGACAGCAGCAGGAGTTGAACACTGGATAGCGGCCTGGGATCGGGGGAGTGGTCTCTAAAATTAACAAATGAGAAGACAATGGTGCTCAGACTTTACTTCTACCTGGTAGAATTTAAAAAAAAAAAATAAAAATAGGCTGGGCTCGGTGGCTCATGCCTGTAATCCCAGCACTTTGGGAGGCCAAGGCAGGCGGATCACAAGGTCCAGGAGTTTGAAACCAGCCTGACCAACATGGTGAAACCCCGTCTCTACTAAAAATACAAACATTAGCCGGGCGTGGTGGCACGCACCTGTAATCCCAGCTACTCAGGAGGCTGAGGCAGGAGAATCGTTTGAACCTGGGAGGCGGAGGTTGTGGTGAGCTGAGATTACACCGCTGCACTCCAGCCTGGGCGACAGAGTGAGACTCTGTCTCAAATAAATAAATAAATACATAAATACATAAAAATTTTGATTTTGTTTTCCCTTCCAATTTTCAGAAAAAAATCAGAAATAGCCTCTTATGTCTACCCTGTTTTTTTTGTTGTTAAATGTATACCCTTAACCTGTTTTTATGTTGCATGTTTCCAACGTAAAATAGAATTTCATTATTGAGAGGAATTTTTTGACTACTAAAATTGTTTCTAGTTGGCTTCTAGTTTCTTGGTGTCTCAAAAACAGCATCATGAAGTTTGAGGTCCCCTACCTGTGATGAGGTTTGAAGACCCAGGTGTTAGGACTATACAATGAAACCCGAAGCTCTCTGAGGCCCTTAGAGATTTTGTTCTATATTTTAACAATTGTGGGAGTTGAGATAATTTTTTCTATAACTGGAAAGTTGATAAATCAATAAATAAATGGTTTCCATATAAGTGAAAACAGTGCTTATATATATGAATAATATTCCATTTGCCCTTTAATACTATGGTAAATGAACCTTATAAGTGGCCATTAACCTCCTCTTTTATTTTCCTTAAACCTTACACATTTATTGAATTGTATTCTTGCCTTGTAGAATGACTAGAAAGATCAGTCAGTGGAGAGTTCAGATAATGAGCAAATGGGAGACTTCAAAATTTGTACAAGACATAAATGCAAAGCCCTCATTGAAAAGATAATGGGAAGAACTTAAAAGTTTGAAAGAAATTTTATTCCATTTTGTGTTTTGGAGTGCCTATTTTTCTGTCTGGTGAATAATGTTAAATAATGGTATGAACAATATAGAAGCCTTTGCAGGGAACAGATTGGCTTTACCAATCTTGGTTTTATCCTACTGACATTTACAGCACTACAGTTCATAATTATGAGAACTAGAGTAAAATAATCTTCAGGGAAAAGTGGTTTATACTTACTATAAATTTTTAAAGTACTCATTTTTAAATAAACACATTTAAAATTATTTTTAAATTTATATTATTTTTTAATATACTATATTAAAACCCAGAGAATTGGCATTACTCTCTTTGGAACAAGTATTGTCTTTTTTTTTTTTTTTTTGACAAGGTCTCACTCTGTTCCTCAGGCTCACTCACTGCAGCCTCTACCTCCTGGGCTCAAGCAATCCTCCCACCTCAGCCTCCTGAGTAGCTGGGACTACAGGTGTGTGCTACCACACCCACCTAATTTTTTGTATTTTTTGTAGGGACAGAGTTTCGCCATGTTGCCCAGGCTGGTCTCAAAGTCCTGGGCTCAAGCTGTTTGCCCACCTTGGCCTTCCAGGTCTGAGCCACTTCACCCAGCCACAAGTATTGTCTTCCAATACCTAGAATAGTTTATGGGGGGATTTAAGGGGATTATTGATAAAAAAAACATGTTTGTTTCATCTAAGATGTGATGTAAACGTACCATATAGCTACTTGTGAGTGCCTTCAGTCAGACTCTGGATGGTCCATAATAGAAAACTCTTGAGGTTCCTAAATTAGACATTAGTTACTTTTATTAAGGCATCATGTATAGCAAAAATGGGAAATAACCTTCAACCCCATGCATTTATCCCTTTTATAGTTCAGACCTTCATTTTAACATCCTTAATTATATACCCAGTACAAAAAAATCTTATATCCTCATGAAGGTTAATTTAACCAAAGTTAAAGGCTTTCATCCTACAGAGCCTCAGTTCCCTCTTCTCTTAGGTGAGGATACTAGGAATTGCCCTGCTTAACTCATAGGGATTTTTGGAAATAGAGAATTTCACAGCGGGCAGAACAGTAAAATGAAACTTCATGTGCCCAACTCCCAGCTTCAACAATTATCAAAACATGCCCCATCTTAATGCATACTGCTGCCTTCCCTTCCCTTGCTCTTGTGGATTGTGAAGCAAATCTCAGTCATCTTTTCATTTTATTCATAAATACCTCCCTATCTATCTCTAAAAGATACTTTAAAATAACCACTATAACATGATCACTAGCAAAGAAATTAATAGACATTCTTTAATATCATCAAATATTCAGTTAATATTCAGATTTTTCTCATGGTTGGTTTCAAAGACTAAACAGTATATTCAGGATTACAAGGGAAACGATAAAGAATCTGGAAACAGTTATCATCGTTAAGTGACTGTATTTGGTATGCCAAAAAACAATAGCTTGCCTCTTATTTCTTAAATTATTTGTTACAACATTGGAGAGGCAGGCAGTGTGGCCTAGGGCAGGGGAGTAGACTTGGGATCTAATCTTAGGTCTGCTGATTGGTAGCCGTGTGACTTTGGTCATGTTGCTCAATCTCCTTGGTCTTTAATTTCCTTTTTTATAACATGGAGCTAATTTAAAAATACTTGCAGGGTTTTTACAAGTATTAATTTAGATACCATATGTATAATACCTGGGATTACATAGTTGTAGTTCAATAGATTATTATGTGGTTGTAGCGCATTAGTGATAATAATAATAGAAAAGCTCGTACTTACTGAGCATTACTTTATTTCCGAAGTGCTAAAGAACTGATTTTTATATTATCTCAGTTAATGTTCACAACACCCTGTATTCACACGACCCTATTTTCCTCATCCTCATTTTACAGATGTTGAAATTTGAGATCACAAAGGCCCACTAACTAATAAATGGTAAAGCCAGAATTTGCACTCAAATGTGGGTGATCCTTGAGCCTAAGCTCTTAATAACTAATACATGCGCTTTGGTATGGTGTTGCTGCTTGTCATGTATTTGGTTCCAGGATCTAAATATGTTTCACTTTGTGCATGTAGATACATTTAATTTCTGTTTAAGTGTGGATTACCATGTCTTTACAGGAAACACTGCAAAAATACAGTCACCTCTATGATCTGTCCCGATCAGAAAAAGAGAAACTTCATGATGAAGCCGTGGCTATTTGTTTAGATGGTCAGCCTCTAGCAATGATTCAGCAGCTGCTAGAGGTGGCAGTTGGCCCTCTTGACATCTCACCCAAGGATATAGTGCAGAGTGCAATCATGAAAATAATTTCTGCATTGAGGTAAGCTACAAAGTGATCATTGTGGAAAAACTGGGGTGACACTTTGTCAATGATGGTGCTAAGCTATCATCTTGTATGTAAAAGCATTTTATAAGTTTTGAAGGACTTTACAAAAGTGAGAGATTATTTTTAGAGTTCTCATAGTCTTATGTCTTCAGAATGGAGACCATGAAAATGTTTCATTGTTGGTACTGTGTATAACATCTTAAGCTATGTAATTTCTGGTTGGACCCCGTTTTACAAAGTTTTCTTGCAATAAGGGAAAGGCCAAAATGGCATTTGACACAGGTAAGTAAGTTTCAGACTGTCCTGTGACTTCAATATGGTTTTTCAGATCTTACCATTTCTAATTCCCATTCTTTGTAGTAGTAGGAAAATGGTTCCCAGAAGGTTCTTTTGAAAAACACAAGACAAGGTTAATCATACACTGATGAAGTTAGACATCTGTAAAGTGTCTTTAGACATTATTTACCTGCAATTAATGGCACAAAACTGACAATTGAGAAATTCTTGCTTTGTGTCGACATGCGGGTGCCTTTGTAGGAATGCATCCAAGAGGATTAGAAAAGAGGCAAAAGTGAAGCTAAGAAAATAATGAGGCATCAAGTACTTTCTGTGAATAATGCAATTAGGCTAAAAGATTTAGTTATGTTTAATTTATTCTCCTTTTAAGCATTCTTTTTAATTCTGTATTGCTCTTGAGGAACTTTTTGATTAAATGCATGTCAGTTTTCTGCAGCTGAACTGAAATCAAATGAGCCTTTATCAGTTTAATTACCCCAGCCTCATACAGTTTTTACCTTAATGCTCTGAGGTATCCATTAATTTTATATATAGGGAGATATATAGAATTTCATAACTTTTTTTTAGAAGAACAAATTTCAAATTAATAAAGCTTAGTTTTATTGTTTGCTTATTAGGATTTTTTGATGTTGGTTGTATGAACCAGTGTCCTCTTTCAAATGATGACAGATATTTGTTGGCCACATTTTGTACCTTTTGGTTTATGGTTATCTTTTTATTATTTCTTAAACCAAGTTTTAGATGAAGCTCACAAAAATACGCATTTTGAAAAATTAGTGTTTTGATGAATTTAGTTTATTTCTTAAAATTGCCCATTTTCATGAATAATTAAAATATGATAGAATAGTTTTATGTTTATAAATTTTTGACATAAATTATACTTCTCTTTTTCTGCATCCAATTCTACCACTACAGATTTGGTTCTGATCCAATAAATGGTATACTTGGCACACAGAAGACATTCAATAAATGTTAATTAAATCTTGCAGCAATAGAAGGAAAAGAGAACTTAAGGAATTCAGCTACTTCTGTTTCTAAGGAAAATAAATTTTTATTGACAATGTTCATAACATTTACCTTTTAGGAAGTTAATAAAATGTAGTAGGCACGAAATAACAAAGACATGAAAGGAACCGAATCTAACAGTTGATTTATATCATTAAATTATTAGAAAAACTCATTGAAAATATATTTTTCCTCTGTTGCATTTTGAGGATTCACTAGAGTTCTACACATAACATCTGTAAAATGGGCATAATAATAGTACTTGTCTCATAGGATGTTGCGTTTAATAGTGGCAGAATATATGTGAACTGTTTAGCGTTATCTGGTACTTATTAGTAGCAAGTAAATATTAGTGCTTTCTTTAAAAAAAAAAACTTCAACTGGAGGATGTAAATCATTATTACATTTAATGCTGAAAGTAGCTCATACAGTTGATGTTCAATGAATGTTTTTCGAATGACACAGTGCAAGTAGATTGTGTTATTCTCTTGATAGGAAAACATGCATATATTAGACTGAGCCCCTTAAGGGCAGAAAATGTTTCATTAGCACCTAGTGTAGGGCTTGGTACATTTGTAGATATCACATAGCACAAATGACTATGGGCAGGTAGTATACCATGCCAAAATTCAACCAGATTCGTTTAAGCGTGTGAATACCAAGTTTATTTCTGAGACTGGAGTGATCCTTTTCTGAATCAGTTTCTCTCTCTTTTCACAGTGGTGGCAGTGCTGACCTTGGTGGGCCAAGGGACCCACTGAAGGTCCTGGAAGGTGTTGTTGCAGCCGTCCACGCCAGTGTGGACAAGGGGTAAGACTAGAACAGTATGTGCATCTTCATTAACTGGCTTTCCTCAGAGTATTAGAATTGCTGTTAGTATCCATGTGTATGAGGCTTCCAAGACTAAGCCACATTTTTAGGTGTTTTCTGAAAGAAGAATCGAGGACCTGCGGCTCAGTTCTTCCTCAGAAGAACTGGGAAAGGAGCGGCTCTGCACCTGGAGACGTGGTGTTCTTAGCTCTGTGCTGACCCCACCAGCTCCAGGTCCTGCTTGCCATGGAGAGCATTGTTCTCTCTTGCCTCCTTCACAGCCATTAGAGATAATAATCATCATAATCATTCTGTCAGGGCAGAAACTGCTCTGAGCTTCCTACAAGATAAGGGATTCTCATCTCCAACACGTCAACTGTATTGATTAAGTATGGAAATTCCTAGGGTGAGTATATATGTTCTTTTAAAAAAAAAAAAAAAAAAAAAAAAACTTTGCATAAAGTCTGCCTTGTTTTAGGACTCAAAGTATACAGGCTTTATAAGCCTAGAAAGATGTATAGCTCTCTGATGCTATTTTTAGAAAGAATTTTTCGTTCAGATACAATGATATTGATAAGAAAAAGAGCAGCCACAAATGAACGGTTATGCATGTCCTTGAAATTCACAAAGGCCTTTACAATGCCTAATATCCATGTCAGCTGTATAAGACCTCTCCCCAGTTTCTTTCTTTAATTGAAAATGTGATCGAATATAACGAAGACGGGTTTCAGAAAACTCCCCATAGTTCCATTTGGTAACATTTTTATTTGCATGTTACCTACCAGTTATTGTTCAGGTACAGATATCTTTCTATATAGTTTCAGTTTAAATGTATAAGCTTTTGTATTCTCTTATTTATTTGCTATTGTAAGACTTTCCATTGATCTTTGTAGATTTAATGATTATTGTGATTATTATTTCTAATGGCTGGATATGTTGTTGCCATTTTCAGAGGAGGACCTAAAAGAAAAGCTCAGAGAGAGGAGTTGACTTGCCCAGAGTTATAGAGCTGGGAAATAGAACCCGGATTCCACCCAGGCTCTAAATGATAATGAAGTACTCAGATGCCGATGCTTTCATAGTCTATTTCCCTGCATTGCTTTGTGCACAAGGTTTGAGTGACAGAATATAGAATGAGCTATGTAGGTGAAGATGGAAAAACATTGCAAGCAGGGGCTTCTACTTCCTGTGCTTTTTACCTTGCACAGTGTTTCTGAACCCCTTTGCTTACAGTTCTTCAGATAGGAAAGTCGCTGTAGCAGTGGCTGATTTAGGCCCCCCATTTTAAAAAGAAATTAATGATTCGTGGGGTGTACTGTGTGCCGTGCTCTGTGTGAAGTCACAAAGGGGTCATGTGGATAAGAAATAACCTCTAACCCCAGGGAGCTCACAGTCCTGCGGGGGAGACGATCTGGACTGTAGCCATAGTCACTGTGCTGTGGAATGGGAAGCGCTGTATGGAAGGCAGAGTGGAGGGAGTAGTTAGGGCAGGATACACAAAGGGTGACACAGAGCTGGTCAGTGAAAGAAGAGTCTGTTTGGAGGAGATAGATGATGGTATTCCAGGCTGAGGAAGCTGCCTGAGCAACTGCACATGCAGCAGGGAGCAGAGCAGGCAGAGACGCTACATGGGAAACACTTACCCTCCTTCCAGGGCCCATCTCACTGCTGCTGTCTCATTCCCAGTGTGTCAGGGAGTTCTCAGCCATCAGCTCCCAGGGAGCTGCTGTCAGCAGCGCAGCTTCTCTCAGGCTAGGCTGACTCTGGATCCTGGCCTCCCAAGATGAAAGGGTCTCAACAGGTACTGTTTTAGGCCCCTTTCAATGGGGCTTCTTAGTCTTGTCCCGCTGGGGACATCTCAAGAATATTAAAAGGCAGTGTTCCTTCTTAGTGAATTTCTAGCCACGTATACGGAAGAATCCAATTTGAGACTCACTCTAATACAGACTATTTTTTAAGGTTTGAAAAAGACATTAGGGAGTGGAGGAACAGAAAAAGATCTTACTTTTTATTCTAGGGACACAGAATAACAAAGCCTTCTTAACAAAAAAAAAAAATTCAGGGAATTTTTTTTTTTTTTTGCCTAAAAAATAAAAAGAAGAAAGACAAAGCCATAACTTTTATTTTGGCAAGTATTTTTTGAATCTGCACAGTTAAACCTGACACCCTTTGTTTGGGTTTCCCTTCCCAATAATGTGCCTGGCAGAGTCACGGAAGGGAGGCGGTTTATGTTTTCCAGGTAGCTCCAAGGAGGGTCTTTGCAGTGATATGGTTATTCTGGTTTTTGAAAGTAATGCTCTCAAGTTATTCATTCCTTGACCTGACATGACAGCCTAACCTCCAGGAGCCCGTGCCAGGCCTTATGTGCCCCTCACCCTTTCTCTTATTGACATACCAAGCCTCCCTCAGTCCCAAACTCATAACTTGGACATCCACTACCCTCCATAGTGTCTGTTTTGACAGTAGCCTCACTCATACACATCTTCAGATGTCACACACACAGGCGCATTACATGCTCTTGGGTTAGGTATACACTATCCCACAATATCCCCGGCAGGGAGATTGCATAAAAAAGTAAGAATTTGAGGATGTGTGTTGACGGCCACCACCAAATATTTGGTTTTGTGGTTAATTTTAGCAATTTATGCCATTATTCACATGTCCTCTTTTTTTTTTTTTTTACATGGAGTTTTGCTCTTGTTGCCCAGGCTGGAGTGCAGTGGCGCAATCTCGGCTCACTGCAACCTCCACCTCCCTGGTTCAAACAATTCTCCTGCCTCAGCCTCCTGAGTAGCTGGAATTACAGGTGCCTGCCACCATGTCCAGCTAATTTTTGTATTCTTAGTAGAGACGCGGTTTTGCCATGTTGGGAAGGCTGGTCTCAAACTCCTGACCTCAGGTTATCCACCCGCCTCGGCCTCCCAAAGTGTTGGGATTACAGGAGTGAGCCACCACGCCCGGCCCACATGTCCTCTTTTATCTTTTTATGTTGGCGCAAATATTATTTGCTTCTTTTAAATTTAAATTTTTATATTGTATAATTGACACGTAATAATTGTACACGTTTATGTGGTACAATGTAATGTTCCTTTTTTTTTTTTTTTGAGACAGAGTCTTGCAGTATTGCCCAGGCTGGAATGCAGTGGTGGTATCTCAGCTCACTGCAACCTCTGCCCCCCGGGTTCAAGTGATTCTCCTGCCTCAGCCTCCCGAGTAGCTGGGATTACAAGTGCCCACCACCATGCCCGGATAATTTTTGTATTTTTAGTAGAGATGGGGGGGGTTTCACCATGTTGGCCAGGCTGATCTTGAACTCCTGACTTCAGATGATCTGCCTGCCTTGGCCTCACAAAGTGCTGGGATTATAGGCGTGAGCCACCACACCCGACTTGTAATGTTTCAATGAATGTATACATAGCATAATGATAAAATTGGTATAATTACCATATCCATCACTTTAACCATTTATCATTTCTTTGTGGTGACAATATTCAAATTCTTCTAGCAATCTTGAAATATTTAATACATTGGTATTTGCTCTGATTCATCCTACTGTATAAATAAGACACCAAAACTTATTCTTCCTGCCCAACTATAAGTTTGTGCCTATTGACCATCCTCTAGTACCCCACACTCTGCTCCCCGGAAACCACCAATCTACTCTCACTTCCATGAAATCAACGTTTTTAGATTCCACATATGAGTGAGATCATGTGGTATTTGTCTCTGTGCCTGACTCATCTCACTTAACATAATGTCCTCCAGGTTCATCCATGTTATTGCAGATGACAGGATTTCACTGTTTTGTGGCTGAATGGTATTTATATGTACCACATTTTCTTCATCCGTTAATCTTTAGATGGGCATTTAGGTTGATTTCATATCTTGGTGATTATGAATAGCACTGCAATAAACATGGGTGTGCAGAAGTTTCTTCAACATACTGATGTCATCCCTTTGGATATATACTCAGTAATGGGATTGCTGCATCAAATGGTAGTCCTATTTTCAATTTTTAGGGGAACCTCCATTCTGTTTTCCCTGCGTCAAACCCATAGCTAACATCATACTTAATGAGAAAAAATTGAAAGTTTTTCCTCCAAGGTTTGGAACAAGACAGGGATGCCCATTTTCACGACTTTATTCAACACATCACACTAGAAGTTCTATTCAGAGCAATAAGACAAGAGAAAGAAGTAAAAGGCATCCAAATGGGAAAGGAGGAAGTCAGATTGTCCGTGTTTGCACACAGCATGATCATCTATGTAGAAAATCCTGAAGATTCCACAAAAAAGTGTTAGAATCATTTGCTCTTTCACTGCAGCTCCTACCTCACCCAGAAAGCTCTCTTTTCCTCTTCTTTTATCTGTGCTAATTTTAAGTAACTTAAAATTATAACACCTAGACAGGCCACCTGTACAGATGGCTTTCTTTTCAGTTTAACCACGTTCTTGCCTCTAGATATGAGAGTTGAGTGTCTTAAGAATTTTAAATCATGCCAAAGACCTTTCATAACATCTACAATTAAAGATAGGACAAAGGAATTAATTATTTGTGCATATGAAATTTCTTTCATAAAAGAAATTCATAAATGTGTATGCTGTCTCTTATTATTTAGGTATATTTGTAACATCCTATTTCAGGAATAAAATATCAATTTCTAGTTTGTGTTAAGAATTTGTTTGCTTAAGAAAAGTAAGTTTTTAAAAAGAATTTCAATACTAAGAGTGTTCTAAGAGCATATATCCATATATCTGTTACACCTGGAAATAAGAAAATACTGCTGTCAAATATTTTAAAAACAAGGAAACAAAAAAATACTAATGAACTTCTAATTCCTCTATGCCAAGACTTTGGAAAGGTGCTATTCAGTAACTCACTTAGTCCTCAGAACAACCTTATCATACAGAAATTGTCATGTGCATTTTACAGATTAGGAAATGAAGCTCAGAGAGGTATGCATTTCTCTCACCATATCACCTCCTTTTGACATTAAAGAGCCAGCACAGGAAAGTAAAGCAGTGCTTCTCACACTTAATTCTGCATAGGAATAGCCTGGAGATCTTATTAAAATACAGATTTTGATTGAGTAGGTCTGGGTGGGGCCTGCAATTCTCCATTTGTAACCAACTCCCAAGTGATACCCAGTCCATGGAAGAACTTCGAGTAGCAAGGTCTTACCTTTCTTGTCTCTTTGACATGCTTCTCTCTGCCTTTGCCTTATTTCCCTTTCTACTTCTCGCCTTCATTTAGCTTTAAAAAACTTCCTAACAAGAATGTCTCACAAGCATAAGCCAGTATATTTGTCATTCTCAAAAGGATTTATAGCATTAAATTCACTCAGATAACAGGTAATTAATGCAAAATTCCTCTGTGCAATATTCAAAAAAAGAAGAAAGATTTACTTCAAAACTATTGAGTTTGGGGGGGGGGGGGGGGGGGGGCGTTGATTATTTAAATTGCTACTTCACAGTCGGCTTCAGCTGCCTTAAAGTTTCATATAAATATTGAACAATGTCACATAATTCAGACTTTATTAAACTCTTTGCTGTTATCTAGAGATTTCACATTATTTTTAAAGTGAAAACAAAGAAAAAAAAAAGAAAGAACGGCCCACCTGGAGCAAATTGAATCTGATTTTTTTTTCCTCTTCCTGCTCTATGAGGCAAAGTAAATCACCCAGTGTTCTCTGAGCACCTGCAGTTCATGAGGCCTTATGTCCTGTGAGGTTGAGCCCTCCTGAAAGCCGTGGTCACAACCCAGGACGGTGGATCCACTCTGTTACCGCAGTATTTGTGGATCACTTTGGGCCATATTTATGAGTATCCACTCTGCCATGTTACAGCAAGGTGTGTCCCCCCTTTCACTGAGAAGTGAAGCCCAGGAAGATACTCTGTTTTGTTTTTTAACTATGCTTACAGTTCTCCAGGAACCCAGGAAGAGATTCTGGGTTGGCGTTTGTTTGAGAGCAGCCACAAGGAGATTATCTGTATTTATCAGGAGTCAAGCTTTGAGATTGGAATTGTGTGCATACCAACATCCTTACCTTTCCAGGCATTTTTCTTTTAATATAACATGATTATGATTTTCCTAAAGTCACCCTTTTTATATTACTCCAGGACCATTTATGCATTCATTTATTTGCAGTTATTTCTTATTCCTTGCCAGTTCCCCCTGATTGTTTCATGGGAGCTGGTAAATAGAAGACATTATCCTGGGAAATGTCTGTCCCGCCCACTCCATATTTAGTGAGGAAAGTGTGCATAGTATGTGGGTCAGTTCATTAATTGGAGGCACGGGACCTACAGGGAATGAATGTTTATGTCCCTCACTGTTAGCTCACTTGCATATACCCCTCCCTCCTTCTACTGGGCTTCAGACGAGGTAGGCAGTGGGAGAGCCTGGGATGAACTAGAGAGCTCCTTGTCTAAAGGAGGCAGCTGCTGCCTTGGCCACAGCCTGTTTTTGCTACTGTTTTCCTATCATCCAGTTTTTAAACAGGAGCTGGAACATCCTGACTCTGTGTGTCTGTGAAATTCCTTAATTTTGAAACATTGGCATCTGCTATGCAAACCAGTCACAAAATCTGGTTGCCAGTTTACTTTCAGTATGGAAGAGACCTAATGTTCCTTCAGGTATTCAAATTCTATGACATTTACATTTAAAAGAAATCTCAAATGTGTGTGTTTTGCTTGCTTGAATGTAGTCTTGCTTTCTTGCATTCTCATATAAGAATATTTTATTTTGATTAGTGCATCAAGATTTATAAAATGCTTTTATAGTTACCATCTCCTTTAATGTACCTTAACTATTTGAATTTAAGTTTGGGTTATCTTTGTATGTGTATGCCATGCAGAACCTGAGAACTCTCTGACTGAGGATTCGCTTATTTATGTGCTTAAAAATCTGTCTTCTTGCTTTGATTCAATAATTTCCTTTGTTTGCTTGACATTTCCCTTCCATTCCTTTGTACATTTGTGAATGTCCTTCCATGCTACATTACATAATAGGGAAATGCCAGGTGAACACTCATGCCACCTCAGAGTAACACAGTCTCAAATTAGTCATTCAATGAACATAGTTTTGTTGTCACTGTCGCTGCTGTTGCTCTTTTCTGTTAATAGAGCTGTGTATGTATTGCACATGACTTCTTTGGACCAAAACTGATTCTGTGTGTGTTTCCTTTATCATCTAATTTTTAAAAATAGTGTACTAAATTATTGTTTGCAGTATAATATCCCATCCCCAATCCTCATTATAGGGAAAAAGGTGGAAACAATTCCCTACGTGTTTGTAGTGAAACTATGAGAGATTTTCTCTTTTTTATCTATTTTATGACTTTTTCTCTTTTTTTGTGTGACGGAGTCTTGCTCTGTCACCAGGCTGGAGTGCAGTGGCGCGATCTCGGCTCACTGCAACCTCTGACTCCCTGGTTCAAGCAATTCTCCTGCCTCAGCCTCCCAAGTAGCGGGGATTACAGGCATGTGCCACCACACCCAGCTAATTTTTGTATTTTTAGTAGAGACAGGGTTTCACCTTGTTGGCCAGGGTGGTCTCGATCTCCAGACCTCGTGTTCTGCCGGCCTCAGCCTCCCAAAGTGTATTTTATGACTTTTTAAAATCATTTGTATTACCCTTATAATGAAGTAAATATGTTTTGAAATAATGATGTTCTTTTTTAATTTTTAAGCTCATTAAATCCTCTCCTTGCTTTCGTAAAAGATGAGAAATGGAATCACTTTCCTTCTTCCTATTCTAGTTTTTACATTATGAAAGTTATAATTGCTATTTTTTACCTGTTTATCTTGAAAAATTTAAAACCCTTAGAAAAATTACACAGATTAAAAAAAAATACCGACATGCTCTTCCCCTTGATTTGCCAGTTGTTAACATTTTATCATGGTTCTTCCTCTCTGTTTCCCTATGCATGTGTTAGTGTGTATCTGTTTTTATATTTGCTGAACCATAAGAATGACTATGAATTTTAAGAACTCAATTTGAAATCAAAATGTAAGCAATTTTGAAGCTAAAATCTTCAGGAGATAGTGTCTAGTCAATGTCCTTGGAAGCTTTTTCTAAAGAGCTGCCTTTCATTTCTGTGTAGTTTTGTTGAGCACCAGTAATAGTGAAGCACATCTACCACATGGTTCTTCTGGAACACAATGCTTCTATTTTAGGAAAGACTTCTCCTAATTTTATTATATGTTTGAACTATCAACACAAAATGAGAGCATGTTCCTCTAAACTGTCAAATGTTATTAGCCGCATAGTAAGTTCTAATGTAAAAGGAACTAATTTGATTTAATAACTTGACGAATATTAGAGTAATAATCCTTCTCTATCTCATCATAGCTGAGTAATTTTAATCCACTGCCACACTGTTCTGGAATATGCCCGTTTGGTTCAGTAGCATTGTGTAGTAATTGACAAGGCAGTCAGATAGTCCAAGTTGAAATATTCGTGCCACTACTTACTGTGTGACCTTGGACAAATTATTTTGATCTTTTTTAAAATTTTAGTATCATTCAGTTCAAAATGCCGTAGTCAGATTCTTAAATCTGAGATTGTTACCTCATCTACAAATTGGAGATGATAACAGTATACAAGAAAAGGATAGTTATGATGAGTGATATAATTGATGGTACATAGTAAACCTTCAGAAGTTATTATTAATACTGTTTTCATTCTTATTCACCGTATTGGGGGCTTTGGTTATTATTATAACTTCCAGCTTGTCTTCATGACAACAGCTTCCTCACATTCTAGCTTTTCCTAGTTATCTCTTCTTGGCACTTGGGTGAAAGGGCAAAAAAAATCAACTTCATTTTATGTGAAACTGTTAGGACTTATAATCAGAAATGGACTTTAAATTACTTTCTTCCTGAATTAGACAGCTTCAAGTCTTCATCACAAGTGCCTTAGTCTGCCCCAGCCCATACATTTTTCTAATCAATAACATGATTTTGATGTTTCACTGCTCACAAATCGTCTATCATTCCCATTTCATGCAAAAAAGATCAGATGTCCTTAATAATAATGGTTGCTTTTAATTGAAGCACTTAGTTATATGCCAGACATTGTATTACATGCCTTGCATTTATTATTTTATGTTTCTGTTTAATTTCTCAACAACCCCATGAGGAAGGTGTTGTTATCCATCTCCAATATACGAATAAGGAAACTGAGGCTCTGATCTATTGAGTGACTTCTTGGTCAAAGTAACATTGTCAGGAAGTGGCAAATGTGGGCCCTGAGTCTGGGCCTAACACCTCCAGAGCCTGTGCTGTCAAAGAGTTAAACCGCACCGCCTTTTCAGCCTTGTTTTCAGTCTCTTGGTTACCTAGGTGAGAAAGCCTGTCCTTCGTTAGCTCGCTCTCCTCTAATTTACCACCCACACTTCTGTGCTTTAATCTCTCCCGGAACATTCTTTGTCCTTTGAAATCTTTTGCTGTTTTTTTCTTGCTGTTCTCTGTCTGGATTATATTTTCCCACACTTCCATTTATATACATTCTTTTTTTTTTTTTTTTTTTTAAATTTATTTATTATTATTATACTTTAAGTTGTAGGGTACATGTGCATAACATGCAGGTTTGTTACATATGTATACTTGTGCCATGTTGGTCTGCTGCACCCATCAACTCGTCATTTACATCAGGTATAACTCCCAATGCAATCCCTCCCCCCTCCCCCCTCCCCATGATAGGCCCCGGTGTGTGATGTTCCCCTTCCTGAGTCCAAGTGATCTCATTGTTCAGTTCCCACCTATGAGTGAGAACATGCGGTGTTTGGTTTTCTGTTCTTGTGATAGTTTGCTAAGAATGATGGTTTCCAGCTGCATCCATGTCCCTACAAAGGACGCAAACTCATCCTTTTTTATGGCTGCATAGTATTCCATGGTGTATATGTGCCACATTTTCTTAATCCAATCTGTCACCGATGGACATTTGGGTTGATTCCAAGTCTTTGCTATTGTGAATAGTGCTGCAATAAACATACGTGTGCATGTGTCTTTATAGCAGCATAATTTATAATCCTTTGGGTATATCCCCAGTAATGGGATGGCTGGGTCATATGGTACATCTAGTTCTAGATCCTTGAGGAATCGCCATACTGTTTTCCATAATGGTTGAACTAGTTTACAATCCCACCAACAGTGTAAAAGTGTTCCTATTTCTCCACATCCTCTCCAGCACCTGTTGTTTCCTGACTTTTTAATGATCGCCATTCTAACTGGTGTGAGATGGTATCTCATTGTGGTTTTGATTTGCATTTCTCTGACCATTTATATACATTCTAATTATCCTTTGTGATCCTGTTCAGATGCCATGTCCTCTCTGAAGCCTTTCCTGGTTCTATTCACTCTTCATCCAGAAGAGTTGTTCACATTTATATTAGTAATTTGGATAATAGTCACTTGTAAAGTCTTGCTGTTCCATGGTATTATTATTTCTTTGAAGGCAGAGACCATATAATTTTTATCTCTGTATCATTAAGCACAAACTATAGCGCTTTGATGATGCTGATAATTATGGTGATGATCGTTATTATGACAATGATGGTTACTATTTATTAAGTACTTCCTCTGTGCCACATAATTTGCTAGGTGCTTTGTATATGTTATCTTGGTTTCACAGACTCCGGGTGACACACTCTTGGGACCTTTATCTGTGTCACTATAACCTGGGAAGGATAATATTCATGATTTTATCTAGAGTTCTTAGGAAAGTCTGCAGCCAGGATTCAGTTAGGTCCATCAGATTTTTTTTTTAATGGTCTTTGCATTACATTCATTACACTGTACTGTCTGTTCACTTTGCAAAAAGTTCACCAGAAATAGGTGTAGTATTCTATTTTTGCACCTGAATTGTTTCCATTTCTGATAAATATTTAGAAGTCTTATAGGTAAAATTAACAACCGAGTTGCTGAATTTACGAAATTCTTAAACCAATTATCCACAAAATTTTGTAGTTTCATTTATTCTTAAATACAAATAATTCTTTTAAATTGCCATAAGATCATATTTGACAAGTATATGAAATAATACATACTGAAAGACATACTCAGTGGCATTGCAGAATTTTATTCTTCTCAGAAGTTAAAAAAAAAAAAAAAAAAAAAAAAAAAAAAAAAGTCTTGTAATCTTATCAGGGCATGGAATTTGATTTAAGGTAAGTTAGACCGGGACTCAGTCTAGGTGATTTATAGCTAAAAGCCTTATAAGGATCTGGCTACAACAAAACCTGTATAATTCAGTGTTTTAGCATGGGATCTCCAGGCCCATGTGGGAGTGAGTCTTCTCTGTGGATAACCCCTTAAGAGTTATGGATAAATAATCCATTGACATAATCAAATAAGATATTCATTTGGGGTTACAAGAAAAGAGATTCCAGTAGTAGATGGAATGTTGTACAAACTTTGTTGTCCCCTTTTCTGAATCATTTTAAACTTCACAGTCCTATAATAACCAAGCATTCATACTTCACTTTTAGAGTAGTATAAAATTTGATCCTCTAATGGCATATTGAAATTCTAATCATCTGGGGAAAATGGTAGAAAGAACTGGAGCTTTGGGGTCATACAGCACTACTATACATTTGTGTGAGCATGTTATATCACTTCCCTGAAGTTTGTTGGTTCAGCTGTAAAGAGTAACTTACGATACCTACTTTGCTTAATTATTGTCAACGAGTAATCAGATATATAAAATTACTACAATGCAGCCTTGCGCTATTGGTATCACTAACAGAAATAAGCCTTACTACTTACTAAATTTTGAAACAAACTAGCCAAGGATATTTATCTGCTTTATATAACTCATTTTAATATGATACTGTTTAAAAATTACATTCATTTTACATAGGTTTTAAATACCTGCTATAAGCCATTTAAACACCAAAATTTTTCCTTTCAAGAGGAAAAAAATGAAGTCATCCAACAAACAAGTGTTAGGTCAGTGACCACATTTGATTACTGGAAGGGGGAAAATAAAAGGCTTAGGAGTTTACAGATACCTCTGGATTTTTCCCTGCAGTGAGGAGCTGGTTTCCCCTGAGGACCTGCTGGAGTGGCTGCGGCCTTTCTGTGCTGATGACGCCTGGCCAGTGCGGCCCCGCATTCACGTGCTGCAGATTTTGGGGCAATCATTTCACCTGACTGAGGAGGACAGCAAGCTCCTCGTCTTCTTTAGAACTGAAGCCATTCTCAAAGCCTCCTGGCCCCAGAAACAGGTAAGGGAGTGTCTGAATGATTATTTTTCTTACTAACAATAATTAGGCCAGATGCGGTTGCTCACGCCTGTAATCCCAGCATTTTGGGAGGCCAAGGTGGGAGGATCACCTGAGGCCAGGAGTTCAAGACCAGCCTGGCCCACGTGACGAAACCCCATCTCTACTAAAACTACAAAAATTAGCCAGGCGTGGTGGCACGTACCTGTAGTCCTAGCTACTCGGGAGGCTGAGGCAGGAGAATCACTTAAACCTGGGAGGCAGAGATTGCAATGGGCAAGATCACACCACTGCACTCCAGCCTGGGCAACAGAGCGAGACTCCATCTCAAAAGGGAAAAAAAAAAAAACAATAATTGGAGGTCAGTTCTTCATTTCTTTAAACAACTGTCAACTGGATAATCTTCTTGGTAATGCAGACTTTCCAATATATTTATCAGTCAGCTATTTAGTAGTTGAATATGTGCAACAAAGTTAATTTTTATTTTTCCATATGCTTGAACATGCGTATGCATGGTAGATTACATGTAGAAACACGTGTACATTATTTTTCTCTTAATAGGAGATAGGATGGTTCACAGTATCAGTTAATTATGGTGGCTTACTCTTGCCCAGGAAAAATGCAGATCTGAATGGAAATATGGTGAACAGTTTAGCTAATTCATTTCCTTCGTGCTTTGCCCAGGTACTAAAATGCTGTCCCTTCTCCCTATATTTAGAAGGACGTAATGTAGCAGAGACACAAGATCTTAGTTTCTTCATACTGTACTTCAAGACTCACTCAATCCATCTTCTCTCTACAACCTTCTCTAACCATTGCAAGCTTAATGGAACCTTGAATTCCATATATTTGAGCCTTAATTATTTATAATTATTATCATTATTAATTACTGTTAAAAGTTTTGTTTTCCCACCACCATGAAAACTGAAGCCCTAGAGGATATATTTACCATCTTTTGACCCTAAGTATCCTGTGCACATACTCAGAGTTTGAATCCTTATTGATTGAATAAATAAGAATACTAATTCCTAAATCAAAGAAATATGGTGGCTGTTGAAGTTTGGCTTAAATTCTAAATTGATGCACCCTGAGGCCATAGGGTCCAGGAGTCAGTAACCTTAATCACGTGCTTTAGCGAGCAGGGTTAGGCCATCATGTCAATAAGTGTTAGCAACTAGGACTTCCCAGATAATCCCCATTGCAAAAGAGTTTCCTAGAAGTCTAAGTCCAACTCATTCTACTGTCTAATTATAAAGCAGGTTTATAATTTATATGGTTATTACCACATCCAAAGAACAATAAATTTCTTTTTAAAAATGATTCAGATTTTAAGAATATCTTGGGGCTCATCACAGAATATCTTTGTAATCATTATCAGATATAGTCTTATTTCCTCTGTGAGATGAAGAGGTTAATACTATTGTTTGCTCTTCAGAGTTAGAGAAACTGAGATTCAAAAAAGATAGACCTATCAAAGATTCTTTACTCTTGTCAAATCACTGAAGTGGATTGTAGTTAAAAAGTCATGAATGTCAGAATCATACTCTCTCTGAAGCACTGTTACCTTAACATGTTCAGTCTCAACATTTTGCCTTGTATTACTTGAGGAAGCCACTTGCAGTTTTTTTTAAAGAGCAAGCTAGGAACATGAAGGCAATAGGCCGTGAGCTCTACGGGGCATAGAAGTTAGAGATGTACTTGTTTTCAGCAAACACGAAGGTTCATGTGGCATCCCTGGGGTAAACCCTAAAATAGGTCACATTAGTTTTGCTATGTGGAACTTTAGGTTCTGATTCTGGTCCTGAAGCAAATGAACATGACTACAGTTATGTACTTTCCTCACACCTTCACTTTTCAAGTTCTCAACTTCAGTCAGTTTCACCTTCCTGTCCGGATAATGAGGCTGATTTCTCTGGTTAGAGCCTTGCTTTATGTTGTGTCAGATTCCTAATATTCTAAAGATACTAGGAAACAGTGTACAAGTTGGGAAAAGGGGAAAATGTCCATATTATCTGACATGTTGAAACACTAGAACATACACTTTGATATTTGAACCCGAGCTCTTCATAAATAAGTATCATTGCTATTTCTTCTTTTAAGCTTTTCTCAATGTTCTAATTACTCAAGAAACAAGTTGTAACTTTTATATGAGTTCAAGGATTTCTGAATTTTTTTGAGATTTTAGTTCCTTGATAGCTTAACTTTTTTCCAAAAGCAGAACTTAAGGAAATTTGGCTTGTAATTAAGATTTTTTTCTCAAGCACTTTTCTAAACTGACCTGACTTTATTGTTATGAGTGCAAACTATTTTGTCTCATTTGCCAAATCCACGTGTAACTGCACTTCGCCAATATTTCTTCTGTGGTGGTGCGATCTTTTTCAGGCCCTCTAGGAAATCTCTCCTAAGAGTCTCTGAATGACTCTAATACAAGTCATCTCATATCCTCCTCATTCTTTTTATTTTCTCTCCTCTATGCTTTCCCCTTATGTAAGAGCATTTTCCCTGTTCTTGGTAGGTAATGATATGGATTTGTTAAATATTTGGTAGTACAAATAAGAAAGTCACACTGGCTTAATGATGCTACTCATCTAGAGTCTTCTCCAAGAAGTAAATCAGTGAGTGTCCCCCTCCTCCTTTAGAAATTAAAAGTGTCTGTCTGGCATTACTCATGGAAATCTATTTTGAAGGACAGGTGCTTTTGATGGCAGAATATGACTTATAATTGTAAATAACCTCTCGTTACTGGGTGAATGAATGCAGAAAAATTGCGTTTAGAATGGAAACACCAACAACTTCTGGTATGTTACAAAACTATGCCCGTAGTTTAAATTGTCTCTTAAATTATTGTTTTTCAAAAATTGTGTTACCTTTCACTAGAGTAGTAGAAAGATGACGGCACTAGTGGACAGATACTTGTGTATGTGTCCATCCTCCCTCTACCACTAGTTTTATAATTTGGGGGAAGATTCTTCATCTATGTGTTTGGCTGCTCAGTATATAAAATGGAAGCTTGAACTAGAGGAGATAGAGGATATTGTGATTCCCTCATCATTTCTCTCACATACATTAAACTCCACTCTTCGTCTCCATATCCCAAATACCTAGAAGATCCCCGAGGGTTGACTGTATATGCTCTCGTTTTTTCCATTTTCTCTCTATCCCCTTCTTCATTCTCAGAGATACTTTGGGTGATATTAAGGATAGAGACGAGTTCTTACAGCGTAAGGATAAGAATAGATAATGATATTGCAATGTTCAATTACCAAAAAATGTGGGACTGGTACCTTCAGTGTGGCTGCTATCTCTCTTAGGCAGACTTTGCATACTTCAGAGAGACTTGATATTTAATTATCCTCGAGGTGCCCAAAGTAGTGGCCCCACAAATCAGTGTGTTGCTGGGAAACCAGCCAGCTCCTGCAAAATTAAACACAGTCTCTGGTTCTTGCTACCTCACCGGTTCTCAGAGAGACAGTAATTTCTAGTTTTCTAATGATTAGTTAACAGAATTAAAAATTCAGAGACCCTTATTTTTCAACAGTTTAAGAGGCTTTTATTTCCATTCCAGAAATATGCCCCAGCTTGGGGTGGGAGGGAAAAAGAGAGGGACATGGGGGCAGGGGGGAGGGGATGAATGTGTTGTGTTAATCCTCGTGGTATGGCTTATCTGAGTTTTTCAGCTTTTGTAATTTTCTAGCTAACTGGTGCGTGAAAAATATGGGGCAAAATATGGTTATTTCCTTTAAAAAAAATCCCATACCTTATCACCTCAAACTTTTTTCCCATTTTTATGTAAAAAAGAACATGTGGCTTAGTTTTACCTTTTAAAATTTCAATATATCTGAATTTGTGGTTGTAAGTGATCACCAGAAGAATTAGTTTGAGATAATTTCTAACCTCATTACAAATGCATGTATTTTGCCTACTTTGAAATGTGCAAGGACATATTAACCCTTCTTTTCAGAAATCAGTTTGACTGTATTTCCAAATTTTTAGTAAAATATGCCCTTCCCTCTCAGAGCTCAGAGAACAGCAACAAAAGTCCAGTATGCCAAGTTACATTTAGATCCTTACAAATAATTTACTGTTACCTTAAATGTCTTCAAAACTAAGACTCACTGTCATGATTTACTTAACCAAATATAGGATAATATTTGAAGTTAAAAATATATGTGCACACATCCATATCACATATCTCCAATAGCCATGAAATCACAGATTCCTAGAACTAGAAGAGACTTTCAGAAGCATCCCACTTCAGCAGTCATATTTTACAGAAAAAGATACAGAAGTCCAGAAAGGAGTACTGCCTTCCCCATATTTTCGCTTAAATGTTTCCTTTTCTACAATGACTGTACAGCCTAAGTTAACCACCTCAGTCATGGTCTGTTTTATTGCTGTCTTAATTCTCCACAAATCACTCACCAGTGTCTGCTGACTCCTTCCTGCCTGTCCTTATGTTTGTCTATTTATTATACGAACTCTTTCTTCTTCTATTAGAATATAAATTCCATGAGAACAGGGATCTCACACTCAATAAATATTTGTTGAATAAATGAATATCAAATCTTTAAAAACTTGTCCAAGGTCACCCTTAAAATGGCAGGGCCAGGACTCCTGACTTTCAGTCTGATGTTCTTGCCATTAATGATGAAGGATTAGACCATGCTGCTTCCCCCTGATATGCAAGCAAAATGATTTGCTTGGAATAATGGGAAGATCTCCTTACAGAGTGGCCAAGCACTTTTGTTTGATTTTTATTAGCTTGCCGTAATTCGCTGACAGTGATTTCTGACCAGCCAGTTGCTTCTCATGTCACAGCACGTTTGTCCCAATATGAGCAAGAGATTTGAAATGTTAGGATATAACTCCTTGTGTCCTTTTTCCTAAAATAATTAAAGTTGACAGAGCATCCATTTTAATTGGTCCTGCAAATACTTGGAGATGTTGAGAGTTTCTCCTTATGAACAATGGGTTCTTTCCTTTCAATATTTGCCCTCTGGCCATTGGCATCATTGGGGGCAAAAGAAGGAACCCTGGATTGTGTACTATGTGCATGCTAATCTTTAAAACTGTGTTGCAAAGTGGTTAACCAGCCTCTCTGTTTTAAATGAGGTCACATGACCAATTTAAGGTGATACATGGAACTCAAACCCAGTTCTGTCTGATTCTAAAACCTATATTCTTGGACCTGTACTACACTTCTTCCTATTTGCCAGGGAAATATACAGCACTAATATTTGAATAGCCTTGGACCAAATAAAACATAGCCTTTTCCCCTTCCCACTGTGACTTTACATGGATTAAATTTGATTAGAGATGAGAAATCAGGGGTTTGAAAGAGAATACAAAACATTGCTTTATCTTTTACATTTGTCACTGTCTCAATACATAGTACTGTGTATGTTAACTGCTGCTTAATTCAAATATTGAAAAATGCTGTGCCTAATAACTGTTGTTTGAATAGGGCAATATATGTGAAATATTCACCAAATATTCTTCAAGCATATGTCATTTGACATGCACTGTACTACACTCTAGGGACAGAAAAATACACAAGGCAATTGGTAGTAAAATGTTTGGGCTTTTTGGCCACCAGTCACTAGCTCTGTGAGCTTGGAAAAGTTAGTAAATCTCTCATAATCTCAATTTCCTTGTCTAAAAAATGGAAATAATAATACAATACAATTGTTGTAAGAATTAAATAGGCTAATACCTATAAAGCTCTAATTCTGGTCCCAGTAAATGGACCTAATTGGTGAAGGACCTCTACACCAGTGGAGAACATAGATCTATCAACAAAGAAGTAGATACCCTAAAGGGTTTAGATACTGTATTGGTTTGTTCTCATGCTGCTATAAAGAGCTGCCTACAACTGGGTAGTTTATAAAGGAAAGAGGTTTAATTGACTCACAATTCTGCAGGGCTGGGGAGGCCTCAGGAAACTTATAATCATGGCAGAAGGGGAAGCAAACAGGTCCTTCTTCAGATGGCAGTAGGAAAGAGAAGAATGAGAACTGAGCAAAGGAGGAAGTCCCTATGAAACCATCAGATCTCGTGGGAACTTACTATCACGAGAATAGCATAGGGGAAACTCCCCACATGCTTCAGTTACCTCCCACCAGGTCCCTCCCACCACACGTGGGGATTATGGGAACTACAATTCAAGATGAGATTTGGGTGGGGACACAGCCAAACCGTATCAGACACTGTGATAAAAGTCTGCACAGTACACAGGGGTCAAAGGAGGGCACGCAGCCACTGTCTGGAAGCAGTGAGCAAAGGCTCACCGCTCTGAAGGGGTGATACTTAAACTGAGTTTAGCCCAGCTGATGTACGGTGTGAAGACAACAGCCACCAAGAAAAGAAAGTGGAAGGAAGCAGACCAGATCCGGGGCGGGGCACAAGTATCATGCTCAGGTTTGACTTCTGTGCTGCTCAGGCAACACAGAAGGGTGTGGCCAGGGAAGCAACATGATCAGATCTGTGTTTAGGGAGAAACCCTCTGACCTCTGCATGAACAATGGACTGGAGAGGTCTGGCTGGAGGGATGCCAGTTGGAAGACAAAAGCAGTGGTCTTATTGCCTGGACTGGCCCTGAACTTGGTACTAGCTGCGAACAAACAAGAGGGTAGAAAAGAAAGTTTAAAGCGTTAGTATCCATGGACTTGGTGTCTGCTTAGATATGGGGGCTTAGAAAAGAGCTTATTTTGCCTCTGTTTTTTGCTTAAGTTACCAGGAGGGAGTGGTGCTGCTCAACTTATTAGCACATGCAGGAGGAGAATCCAGTTTTGTGGCAAATGACACTAATTTCAGGGAAGTCATTAGTATGTTTTAATTCTGAACAATGCTTTTTGGAAGATGGAAGTGGAGATATAGGGAGGCTCTGTTTATCCCCTTCACACAAGCATCCTTTCTTCATAGCCTTACTGTGTCCTAGTTAACAGTGACCACTTCCTAGGAAGTAAACTTGAGTTTAGCAAATGTCACTGGCTGAGGTCTGCTCTAACACCATCTCTGGGTACCCTTTTACTAGGCTCAGGTCAAGTCTCAGTTGTGCTTTGTAATGGACTAATCATGTCCGAGTGCCTTCTGCTTAGAGGTGTAATGATCTCAGCAGTGATGATCTTTAGTTAACATGTTGCACAACAATATCTTCTCTTCAATCCTCCTATGGATAAGTGAGAAAAACGTCGAAGGAAAAGGAAAAAAAATTGTCAGGAAAAATGAAAGTATGTGAATGTTGGGCACTGGTAGAGGAAATGGAATAACTGGGGATAACTTTTTATTTGGAAATTTGAGGTTTACAAAAAAGTTGCATAAATTATGCAAAGTATTCTGTATACTTTTTACTCAGATTCATTAAATATTAATATCTCAGATAACAAAGCTACATTCTTTCAATACTATCATCTAATTTACACATAATTCAAATACTATTCATTGTCCCACTAGTGTCTTCTTTCTGGTCCACATTTAATATAGGTTGCACGTTGCATGTCTTTATTTTTTATCTTTTTTTTAAAAAATTTTGTGGGTACATAGTAGGTATATATATTTTTGGGTTACATGAGATATCTTGATACAGCCATGCAGTGCATAAAAATCACATCAAGATAAATGGGGCATGTATCACCTCAAGCATTTATCCTTTGAGTTATAAACAATCTAAGTTATACTTTAAGTAATTTTTATATGTACAATTAAGTTATTTTTTACTATAGTCATCCTGTTGTGCTAGCACATAGTAAGTCTTATTTATTCTTTGTAACTCTTTTTTTTACCTATTAATCATCCACTTCCCCTGCAACCTCCTCAGCCTCTGATTACCATCCTTCTATTCTCTATCTGCATGAGTTCAATACTTTTAATATTTAGCTCCCACAAATAAGTGAAAACATGTGAAGTTTGTCTTTCTGTGCCTAGCTTATTTCGCTTATGACCTCCAGTTCCATCTGATTGTTGCAAATCTTAGGATCTCATTCTTTTATAGCTGAGTAGTACTCCATTGTGTATATGTACCACACTTTCTTTATCCATTCATCTGTTAATGGACACTTACGTAGCTTCCAAATTTTGGCTGTTGTGAACAGTGTTGCAGTAGACATGGGAGTGCAGCTATCTCTTTGATATACTGATTTCTTTTCTTTGGGGTATATACCCAACAAAGAGATTGCTGGATCATATGGTAGCTCTATGTTTAGTTTTGTGAGGAACTTCTAAACTGTTCTCCATAGTTTTTGTACTAATTTATATTCCAACCAATAGTGCATGAGGGTTCCTTTGTCTCCATATTCTTGCCCGCATTGGTTTTTTCCTGTCTTTTGGATATAAGCCATTTTAACTGGGGTGAGATGATATCTCATTGTAGTTTTGATTTGCATTTCTTTGATAATCAGTGTTGTTGAGCACCCTTTCATGTACCCGTTTGCCATTTATATGTCTTCTTTTGAGAAATATCTATTCAGATTTTTGCCAATTTTTTAACCAGATAATTAATTTTTTTCTCTAGTTGTTTGAACTCCTTATATATTCTGGTCAGATGGGTAGTTTGCAAATATTTTTTCCCATTCTGTGGATTGTCTCTTCACTTTGTTGATTGTTTCCTTTGCTGTGCAGAAGCTTTTAACTTGATGTGATTCCATTTGTCCATTTTTTGATTTGGTTGCCTGTGCTTACTCAAGAAATCTTTGCCCAGTCATCCAGTGTCCTGGAGAGTTTCCTCAATGTTTCCTTTTACTAATTTCATAGTTTGAGGTCTTAGAGTTAAGTCTTTAATCCATTTTGATTTGATTTTTATATATGGTGAGAGATGGGGTCTAGTTTTATTCTTTTGCATTTGGATATCCGGTTTTCCTAGCACCATTTATTGAAGAGGCTGTCCTTTCCCCAGTGTATGTTCTTGGCACCATTGTCAAAAATGGGTTTACTGTAGATGCCTGGATTTGTCTCTGGGTTCTCTATTCTGTTCCACTGATGTTTGTGTCTCTTTTAATGCTACTACCCTGCTATTTTGGTTACTATAGCTCCGTAGTATAATATAAACTCAGGTAATATGACTCCTCCAGTTTTGTTATTTTTGCTCATCAGAGCTTTGGCTATTCTGGGTCTTTGCACCTTCATATAAAGTTTAGGATTGTTTTTTCTATTTATTTAAAAAATGTCATTGATATTTTGAGAGGAATTCCTTTTGAGAGGAGTTGAGTAGTAGGAACATTTTAACAGTATTTATTTATCAATGATATTTGCCTGTAGTTTTCTTTTTTTATGTGTCTTTGTCTGGGTTTAGTGTCAGGGTAATACTGGCCTTGTGGAACTAGTTTGGAAGCATTTCCTCCTCTGGAATATTGGAATAGGATTGGTATTCTTCTTCTTTAAATGTTTGGTAGAATTATAATACCAATCCTATCCAGTCCCAGGTTTTTCTTTACTGGGAGACTTATTATGGCTTCTGTCTCATTACTTGTTATTGATCTGTTCAGGTTTTAGATTTCTTCATGGTTCACTCTTGGTAGGTTGCATGTATCTAGGAATTTATCCGTTTCCTCTTGATTTTCCAACTTACTGTCATATAGTTGCTTATAGTAGCCACTAATGGTCCTTTGAGTTTCTGCAGTATTGATTGAAATGTCTCCTTTTTCATCTTTGGTTTTATTTGGGTTTTCTCTCACTTGTTTTCAAGTTAATCTGTCCAAAGATTTGTTAGTTTTATCTTTAAAAAAAAAAAAAAAAAACTCAATGATTTGTTTTAGTGATCTTTTATATTTTTTTCTTCATTTCCAATTCATTTATTTCTGCTCTGATCTTTATTATATCTTTTTTCCTATTAATTTTAGATAGATTTGATTTGTTCTTGCTTTTATAGCTCCTTAAGATGCATTATTAGGTTATTTGAAGTTTTTTTTTTCCTTTTTGATGTAGCCACTTATAGCTGTAAACTTCCTTCTTAGTCCTGCTTTTACAGTGACCTATAGGTTTTGTTATGTTATGTTTCCATTGTCATTTGTTTCAAGAAATTTTTCAGTTTCCTTCTTCATTTCTTCATTGGGCTACTGCTTGATAATATTTCCATTATTTAAATGTTTTAAGACTTGTTTTGTGACCCATCATATACTCTGTCCTTGAGAATGATCTATGTGCTGAGGAAAAGAAGTATATTCTCCAGCTGTTGGGGTAAATATTCTATAAATATCTATTCAATCCATTCGATCTATAGTACAGATTAAGTCCAATGTTTCTTTGTTGATTTTCTGTCTGGGCAATCTGTCTGATGCTGAAAGTCGGGTGTTGAAGTCTCCAGCTATTATTGTTTTGGGGCCTGATATGGTTTGGCTGTGTCCCCAACCAAATCTCATCTTGTTGTGGGACGGACCCAGTGGGAGATAATTGAATCATGGGGGCACTTTCCCCCATACTGTTCTCATGGTAGTGAATAAATCTCACAAGATCTGGTCTTTTTATAAGGTGTTTCCCCTTCCACTTAATTTTTCCTTCTTTCTTGCCTGCCGCCATGTAAGACATGCCTTTCACCTTCCACTATGATTGTGAGGCCTTCCCAACCATGTGGAACTGAGTCCATTAAACCTCTTTTTCATTATAAATTATTCAGTCATGGGTATGTCTTTATCAGCAGAGCGAACATGAACTAATACAAGGCCTATGTCTTTCTTTAGCTCTAATAATATTTGCTTTATGTATCTGGGTGCTCCAGCATTGGGTGCATATATATTTACAACTGTTATATCCTCTTGCTTTATCATTATATAGTGATCTTCTTTGTTTCTTCTTATAGTTTTTGTCTTGAAATCAATTTTGTCTTAGTTACTATATTAGTCCATTTTCACACTGCTGTAAAGAACTACCTGAGGGGTAATTTATAAAGAAAAGAGGTTTAATTAACTCACAGTTCTGCATGGCTGGGGAGGCCCCAGGAAACTTACAATGATGACAGCGAATGGAGAGCAAGCACCTTCTTCAAAAGGTGGCAGGAGAGAGAAGGAGGGAAGGACCAGACACTTATCAAACAACCAGATCTCATGAGAACTCTATCACAAGAACAGCAACGGGGAAGTTCACCCCCATGATTCAATCACCTCCCACCAAGCCACTCCTCCAACAGATGAGGATTACAATTTGAGTTGCAATTTGGGTGGGGACACAGAGCCAAACCATGTAATTCCATCCCAGCCCCTCCCAAATCTCTTACGTCTTTCACTTTTCAAAACCAATATGCCTTCCCAGTAGTCCCCCAAAGTCTTAACTCATTACAGCCTTAACTGAAAAGCACAAGCTCAGAGTCTCAATGAGACTGAGACAAGACGAGTCCTTTTCACTTACAAGCCTGTAAAATCAAAAACAAATTAGTTACTTTGAAGATACAGTGGGAGTACAGACATTGGGTAAATGCTCTCATTCCAAATGGGAGAAATTGACCAAAACAAAGGAGCTACAGGCCCCATGCAAGTTCGAAACCCAACAGGGCAGTCATTAAATTTTAAAGCTCCAAAATAATCTTCTTTGACTCCATGTCTCATACCCAGGGCTCAGTCATGCAAGATGCGGGCTCCCAAGCCATGGGCAGCTCTGCTCCTGTGGCTCTGCAGGGTACAGCCTCCATGACTGCTTTCACAGGCTGGCATTGATTGCCTGTGACTTTTTCAGGTGCACAGTGCAAGCTGTAGGCGAATCTACCATTCTGGGGTCTGGAGGATGGTGTCCCTCGTCTCAAAGCTCCACTAGAGGCAGTACCCCAGTGGGGACTCTGTGTGGGAGCTCCAACCCCACATTTCCCCTCTGCATCACCCTAGTAGAGTTTCTCCATGAGGGCTGTACCCCTGTAGCACACTTGTGCCTGGACCTCCAGGCATTTCCGTACATCCTCTGAAATCTAGGTAAAGGCTCCCAAAACTCAACTTGTGTCTTCTGTACACCTGCAGGCCCAGCATCATGTAGAAGCCACCAAGGCTTCAGGCTTGGCTTGCACTCTCTGAAGCAATGGCCTGAGCTCTGCACTGGCCCCTTTTAGTCACAGCTGGAGCTGAGTGGCTGGAATGCAGGGTACCATGTCCAAGGAGCAGTGGGGCCCTGGGCCTGGCCCGTGGAACCATTTTTCCCTCCTAGGGCCTCTGGGCCTGTGATTGGAGGGGCTCCCATGAAGATCTCTGACATGCCCTGGAGACATTTTGCCCATTGTCTTGGCTATTAATATTTGACTTCTCTTATGCAAGTGTCTGCAGCTGACTTGAATTTCTCCTCAGATAACATTTTGTTTTGTTTCTGTTTTTGTTTTTCTACCACATGGTTAGGCTGCAAATTTTCCAAACTTTTATGCTCTGTTTCCCTTTTAAACGTACGTTCCATCTCTGTCTTTGTGCATATGAGTGTATACTTTTAGAAAAAACGAGGTCACATCTTGGACACTTACTGCTTATAAATTTCTGCCAGATTCCCTAAATTATCTTTTTCAAGTTCAGAGTTCCACACATCTCTAAAGCATAGCAAGAGTGACCTTTATTCCAGTTCCCAATAACTTCCTCATCTCCATCTGAGACCACCTCAGCCTGGATTTCATTGTCCATATCACTATCAGCATTTTGGTCAAAACCATTAAAGTGTCTAGGAAGTTTCATACTTCCCACATCTTCCTGTTTTCTTCTGAACCCAAACTGTTCCAGCCCAGTTCCAATGTTGCTTCCACATTTTCAGGTATCTTTATATCAGTGCCCCACTATCTCAGTACTGATTTTCTATATTAGTCCTTTTTCACACCACTATAAAAACCTACCTGAGACTGGGTAATTTACAAAGAAAAGAAGTTTAATTGATTCACAGTTCCACATGGCGGAAACTTATAATCATGACAGAAGGTAAAGGAGAAGCAGGATCTTCAGAAGGCAGCAGGAGAGAGAGGGGGTGGAAGGTGCCAGACACTTATCAAACAACCAGATCTCGTGAGAACTCTATGACAAAAACAGCAAAGGGGAAGTCCGCCCCCATGACTCAGTCACCTCCCACCAGGCCATTCCCCCAAAATGTGGGGATTATAATTTGAGATGCAATTTGAGTGGGGACACATAGCCAATCCAACTCCTGCTCTTCTGGTTTCCATTGGCATGGAATATCTCTTTTTTTCCCCTTTATTCTGAGCGTATGTTGTCTTTATCGGTGAAGCATGTTTCTGGCAAAAGATCATTGGGTCTTGTTTTTTTAATTCGACCACTCTGTCTTTTGATTGGAGAATTTAGTCCATTTCCATTCAAGGTTATTATCGATAAGTAAGGACTTACTCCTGCTGTTTTGTTGTTGTTGCTGTCTCCTCTTCCTTCTTTTCTTCTTTCCTGTCTTCCTTTTAGTGAAGGTGATTTTCTCTTATGATATGATTTAATTTCTTGCATTTTATTTTTGTGTATCTGTTGTATGTTTTTTGATTTGAGGTTATCTGTGTGTCTTACAAATACTGTGTTATAACTCATTGTTTTAAGCTTATAATAAGTTAATATTATTTGCATAAACAAACAAGCAAAATGAAAATTAATAAAAACTCTATAGCTTAACTTCATTCCCCGGCTTTTTAACTTATTGTTTTATTCTATTTATATCTTATTCTGTAATTTCATATTGCTACTTCTAATGCCAACCCCGTCCCACAGAGTTTATTCTAACCTTCTCCCTTTTCTTATTTGTAAACTCCTCTCTCTGTCAATAAGAAACTTGGGTGTCATTATCCATAATATATTTATATATTTGCTCAATCCTGGAGTACATATAAATTTTGAAATTACTGGGTAGAATACAATATTTTTGTAGAGCTCTTTTTATCTTTAGACTTCAAGTAAGAATACTAATAATTCTTTTATTTTCTTTTTCTTTTTCTTTTTTGAAAGTGTCTCACCCTATTGCCCAGGCTGGAGTGTAGTTGACCAATTGTGGCTCACTGCAGCCCCATCCTCCTGACTCAAGGATCCTCTTCCCTCAGCCTTCCAAGTCACTGGGACCACAGGCATGCACTACGATGCCTGGCTAATTGTCTGGTTTTTGTAGAGATGGAGTCTCACTATGTTACCCAGGCTGGACTCAAACTCCTGAGTTTAAGCAGTCCTGCTGCCCCAACCTCCCAAAGTGCTAGATGTGTTATAGACGTGAGCCACTGCACCTGGCTTATCTGGTTTATATTTTTCAAAGTCACTTAATTCCTTCCTCTTCCCCGCTCACACACACACACACACACACACACACACACACAGACATGCCACCTTTAGTATGATTATCTTATTCACTTATTAGTGCAGTTAGGTTTCAGGTATTCTTTTTTTGAATATGTGAAATATTAACATGGAATGTGAGATCATTCTCTGGGATTTAGTGCTTTTTTCCATATTCCTTATGGTATTTTGAAGTTTGGACATGCTTGGTCTATAATTGTGCTGAATGTGTGGGTTTTGTGTAGTTTTATTTGTTCTTGTCATTCTATTTTATATTTGGAGAATATATAGGTAGACATAATTCACTGGTTGCCAGTTTCTTCTGTTACCCTAAAGTCTCTCTGAATAATTTCTAACTGGAATAAAACTTAGAGTCAAAATTAAAACTCTAGAAGTAACAACAGAAATCTCTTTTCCTTTAAACTGTGAAGATGCTACGTGCTGCATGTTTTGAGGGCCTTCCATGGACTTCACTTTAGCCTTCATATGTGTATCATTTCATCTAAACATTGTAATAACCCTGTAACATAGGCAATCTCATCACTCCATTCATCACATAAGGAAATAGGCTCAAAGTGGTTAAGAAATTTGTGTAATACCTCAGTGCTAAAATATGGCAGAATTATATATAACTGTGAACTATCCATACTAGTAGCTACTATAAAGGCTCAGTGTTAACTCAGTTTTAGATACATATAAAGCTGTATGTGTATGTCTGTATATTATGTCTTATGTTATGCTATACTATATTATTCTCAAAGTAATCTGATATTGCTAGTTAGGTATTATTACCTTATTTTTACATATGAAAGCACTGAGGCTAAGAGAGGTATTTTTATGTGATTACACAGCTATTAAGTGACAGGGCCAATATTCAGATTTGAGTCAGAATAATACACTACAGTGAAAAAATTTTCAGCTGTGTGAATTATTTGATTAAAACTTCATCAAATTTAACTCAAACCAAAGGATGGCCTTAGCTTCAATAGCAGCTGTTTAAAATGAAAACACATGGCTGGGTGCAGTGGCTCACGCCTATAATCCCAGTACTTTGGGAGGCTGAGGCAAGCGGATCACCTGAGGTCGGGAGTGTGAGAGCAGCCTGACTAACATGGAGAAACACATCTCTACTAAAAATGCAAAATTAGCCCAGCGTGGTAACAGGTGGCTATAATCCCAGCTACTTGGGAGGCTGAGGCAGGAGGATCGCTTGAACTCGGGAGGCAGAGCTTGCAGTGAGCTGAGATCGTGCCACTGCACTCCAGCCTGGGCAACAAGAGCGAAACTCCATTTCAAAATAAATAAATAAATAAATAAACAGACACACATGTATTTATAGGGGGTCACATGGTACTATATGATTGATTATTTGTCCTAGAGAAAAAATTTACAAGGCAAAATCTTTCCTCTTCTTATTTTAACACAAAATATTTCCCCTTATCATATGTTTTTAAGTGTTTCATAAAATATATTTATGTAAAAATATGTATTACATATTGAAGTGACAGCAGCACTTATGGAGAGTGATTACGGCATGTTTCATTGTGTAATTTCCATGTTTACAGGTATAATAAAATAAGTAGGGTGCTGTAAAGCGTGGTTCAGAATTGCAGTTGTTGGCCTCTATGTGTTTAGATATGTTTCCATACCTACAGATGTGCAGAAACTCCTTGGGAGCCTGCATTCCTGTTCTTTAATTGGATTTCTCCCCATCCCAAGGGTGTGTTTGCAGTGCCCTAGGAGAGACTTTCTGTGGCGACTGAAAACCATTTATTCTTAAGCAGTTTATAAACAGGCACTCATTTTCCTACTCCTTACCTGGCAGGGGAGATACCATGATCACATTTGGCCTTATATGAGCTGTGCAAGGTCAAGTATTTAGAACATTATTGCCAGATCTGCATCTGTTTTTTAGTTCTATAGAAAAGGGAGAATAAGCAGAAAATAGCACCCTTACTTTTAATGTTTAAACTTTAGTTATTTTCCGTACTTTGATATTTTCTATTTAATAAAATCCATAAATATCCAGAAATTGACAAAAATAGAATATATTATATTTATATTTTCCTATCTAATAGCAATAATTCAGACTATATTTAATAAAAATAACTAACAGTCATAATATTGTTTATTAAGTACTTGCTGTGTGCCAGGCACTGGTCTAGGAATTGCTTGGATTGGTGGGGAATGTTGGTAGTCAACAGCTTATGACTGGTTTTGGTCTTCTCAAAATTCCCTTCCGGGGATATTAGTTTAATCCGGTAGACACAACAGGCAGTATTGGCCACCTGAAACCTTATCAAAGGAGTGGCTTTAATAGGCAGAGGTCTGGTTAACTCTGTCACCTTTTGATATTTCTGTATATCTGGTGAAGCTGAGGATTTTTGTTTGTTCTGTTTTTGAAGCCCTGCATACAACAACATCTCAGTGTGACTTTATTGTGTTCATGAAAGGTACTGCGCAGTTATTTTGCAACTTCAAGTCAAGTGTCATTATATAAGTCTCTTAGGAGCAGGCTAAGAGCCTACGAATTCTTACGGAAGATAAGAGTACGGTGGTTACTGTTCTGTGAGTTACCCAGAGTAATAAAATAGTAGTAAAAAACATTTTTAAAAAGAATATGGTGGTTACTGTCACTACTGCCAGGAATAATCCTCATGTTTGTAAATCTTTTCTATTTATAAAGTACTTTTAAGTGTATTAATAACTACATCATATTTGTAAATTTCTAAAGATAAAATAAGCAACTATCAATACCTATAGGAAGATGCATATTTCAAAAGTACCTTAATTTAAGATATTTATGTTCACTTCCAGGAGCCATAGAGAAATTTGAGGTTAAGACTGTCTTCTACTGATAATAGGTGACTTAGTTCACTTTTTCAAGGACAGTGACTCTGTCTGATAAGAAGGCTGCAGCTGCTTGACAAATTGACCTACACAACAAGGGCTAAAGTCACCTAATTCAATGAGGAGAGAAACAGTGCTTTCGGAGACAAAAGGGAAAATAATATTCTTATGTTTGAGTCACATTTGAATTTTGTTCTTTAAAATCCTAGGATGTTTTGTCAGTGGTGTCGATATGAAATAATCACTATTATAGGCGTAAACTATTATAGGTGTAAAATAATCACTAATTATTATAGGTGTAAACTATTGGACATTTTCACCTCCAGGATTTTGTTTGACACTCACTGTGGAAGGGGTGGGGATGTTAAAAGAGGTATATGTTACTTTTTTCTTCACTGGGGAAAAGGACAAAGAAAAAGAAAACATAATAAAAAAAATAGCAATTTATTTTGTTTATTTTCACTAATCTGTGGAAGGCATGCTTAAGAGTCATTTGAAATACCATATTTATTGCACAAGTAAATGAGATTTTAAAAAGAGATGAAAATCAACCTACAGTTTTATTTTCCTAAAACAGACATATTTCCCTGTTTTCCTGTCCTGTCCTGTCTAGTCTGTAGACATAATTCTTAGTAGAAGGAATCAGCAAATAACCAGCTTTTGGCCAGGCACAGTGGCTCATGCTTATAATCCCAGAACTCTGGGAGGCCAAGGCAGGAGGATTACTTGAGCCCAGGAGTTCAAGACCAGCCTGATCTATATAAAGAGACCCCATCTCTACAATAAAAACATAAAGGCCGGGCGCGGTGGCTCATGCCTGTAATCCCAGCACTTTGGGGGGCCAAGGCAGATAGATCATGAGGTCAGGAGTTCAAGACCAGCCTGGCCAAGATGGTGAAATCCCACCACTACTAAAAATACAAAAATTAGCCGGGCGTGGTGGTGGGCGCTTGTAATCCCAGCTACTCGGGAGGCTGTGTCAGAGAATTGCTTGAACCTGTGAGGCAGAGCTTGCAGTGAACTGAGATCTCCCCACGTGCACTCCAGCCTGGGCGACAGAGCAAGATTCCGTCTCAAAAATAAATAAATAAATAAATAAATAAATAAATAAATAAATAAATAAATAAGCTGGGCATGGTAGCATGTGACTGTGGTCTCAACTACTTAGGAGGCTGAGGCGGGAGGGTCACTTGAGCCCAGGAGGTTTAGGCTACAGTGAGCCCTGATTCATGCCACAGCACTCCAGCTTGAGTAACAGAGTGAGACCCTGTCTCGAAAAACAAAAAAAAAAATCCAGCTTTCTGTTTTTACTATTTGGTACATTATGTGGATGATAATATAAGTAATACCTATCCTTTCTTGTGTGCCTACTATGCACCAATCTTTTCCAGCTACTTTATTCTCATTATCTTATTTAATATTCACAATCATCATATAAGTATTTGTTATCTCCTATGGAAGAGGAAAAATCAACCCTCAAAAAGGTCAGTAATGTCTCCAAAATAAACGTTTTTCTGTATTATTTTGACTTTATCATCACTTTTTGAAAGCCATGTATTAATCAAATTTACCTGTTATCGTTTATAATTCCTGTAGTGAGATATGTTGAAGCATTTGATAACTACCTGTAATTTTCACATTAAAATGTATTCTATAGTAATTTCCCATTGTAACTATCTGGAGACTTACATGAGTTCTCTGTACTCTTCATACTTTTATGAAATGTATTTAGATGCTGGGAACATATATAGTTTATAGGTACTATCCTACTTTCTAGCAAAAAGAATTTGATTCTTTTCTAGGTCCACATCCATGGTAAGCCAGGTACCTTATTTTCAAGTATTTTGGAGAATTCAAATTTCCGTAATATTCATACTAATCACATGTTCTCACAACTTCAGTAAGCCTCTGAGACCCATTTGTTTCATCTTTTATGATCTGTGATGTTAGGGCAATACTTCCTGCTCTAATTTTTTTCAGATAATTTGTTAGATTTATGACATAGTTGTTTCTTCAACTTAAGGTTAACTTTTCTAACTCTTAATGAACAATATTAGCTATAGTACGCACATACATTCAGCCAAAGATATCTTTGAGAAAATAAGTAGATAACATTATCATTTGTATTGTACTATTTTGTAAGAAATGTATATTGATCATTTGTTTTGCTCCATATTCCCTGCTGACCACTAGGATTTAATTGTAGCTAAAACTCAGAGGAACTGGCGTCAATATTTTCAACGTTTGGATCATACAGTGTTCCCAAGCGTGTAGTTGTCCTCATGTTCTGGCCCCAACACACTTCATTTACCACTTCAACCACAGTTCACCTTCATGAGCCACAAACTACTACTCAGCATCCCTCTGTTGACTCCCCTCGTCTCTACCCAATCTTCTCTTTTTTCCCTTACCTCTACATGTCCAAATGTTACTCTTCCCTCAGATCCTTTCTCGTGTGCCGCCTTGTCACCTTCCTGATCTCAGGTTAACTTCTCTCTTCTTATAGCACTATAAACTATATGTCTTTTAAGACCTTTATCAAATTGAATGTGTTACAATAAAAGCCTTCTAACTACCACCTGAGTCAGGTACTCATATATTCAAGTGGAGATCATAAAATATATATGCATACCTTAAATATTTGTGTGAAACTAAATATATAAATGAGCATTCATTTGCCAAATATTTACTGTAAAGCTAAGGCTTTTTCTTAAATATCCAAGTTAACTATGCTTTCAGAGCAACTAAGTAACACTTTCTTCCTATGGGTTTTATATGACCATCTAATTGAAGAGAATAAAAATGTCTGCTTTGTATATGTTCAATTTTATATGTCTCACAATATATGAAGACAACTGATTTGCGCAAACTGCCAATGTCCATAATCTACTTCTCATGGAAAAGGACCCTCCCTTTGAATCATATCTGCATTTGCATAATCATATGCAAAACAGTTTGCAGTTCAGCAAAACTAAAAGGGAACATGGAGAGCATTTGACTTTTTGATTCCAGAAGCTGAGTTGAATTGAGAAGGATGTTTGAGATAGGGGTAATTCAAATGGTTGTAGTCAGAGGAACACATTAAGTCCTTAATATCAGAGTAGGCCAACATAGGCAAATGGACAAGTTACAGGTTAGGAACATAGTAATGGGAGGAAGTACCACTACAAGGAATAGAGTAGGGCAAGATGTTTAGAACTGAAGGTGAGAGTAACAAGAGAGGGCTAGAATTTCCCTTTCCGTGGTGTGTGGCATGAGACAGAGAACTCCTCGTAGGACTGGAAGACATAACCTTATCATCAGTTGAGGATCATCTCTCTATCTAATTTCTCAGGCTTTGTCTTGCTGAATTCTCACAAATTGAATGGTCATCTTTCCGATCACTGTATCTCTGGTACAAAAAGTAGATTCTCAGTTAGTATTTGTGGAATTGAATGAATATAACCCTGTGAAGTAGATGTTATCGGCACATCTTACAGATAAAGACACTCAGACCTAGGCTAGGCTGTTTGCACCAGGTTACATAGGTATTAGATAAGTGGCAAGGGGTAGTGAGCAGATGAGGGTTGGAATGAAAAACTAGGATTGTATGACTTTTGCTATGCAAAATACATGTTTATACTTCACTTTGTTACTGAGGAAGCCTCTGTATGGTCCTACCTAATAGCCATTAAATTGTGAGGGCTCTTATATACAGCATTGAGACCCGTTTATAACACTATTGACAACAATTCAAACTTAATTTGCTTTCCACTCACTCCTAAGATATCAGCAAGCTTTCTCATTTTTATCTTTTAAGTTGAGGCCAGGGAATGTATCCTTAGCGGTTAGTAGATTTGGAAAAGCCCTATTTTTTATTTCATTTTGTTTGGTGTTGTATCTTTGTTTTGTTTTTGCCATAACTGATCATTTATAAAGCAATTTTATGGTTTAATAAAGGAAGGATAAGTCACCAAATACAGACTCATCTGTTGAACAGACATGCCAATTTCCTGTAGTTCTTGTGTATGTTTCTTTCTTTAAACAAACAAACAGAAACCTCCAATTATGAAAACAATGCATGTTAAACCAAGAAAAGTACCAAAAGGCAGACAGAAGTGATCATCACCAACAGATCTGTCATCCAAATGTAAACATTTTATTAAATATATATGTAGCCATTTTTCTGCTGCATGCTTTATACAAATTATGTCACATCATGCACAGGGTTTTTCCCCCTCAAATTGTATCCTCCTTATTCATCTTTATTTTTACATCATGATTTAGTTTGTTTTCTGCATTTTG
Organism: Papio anubis; assembly: GCF_008728515.1. Lineage (NCBI taxonomy): Eukaryota > Metazoa > Chordata > Mammalia > Primates > Cercopithecidae > Papio > Papio anubis. Next base: position 14,958,692 of record NC_044989.1, on the reverse strand, counting down.
TTTGTATAAGCATTTTCCTCTGTGAAGTTTGTTCTGATTGCATTCATTTTCATCTTCCTTTTCAAATTTTAGGTTTTTATTGAGATAATTATAGACTCATATCCAGTTGTAAGAAATAATACAGAGAGATTTCTTGTGCACTTCGCCTAGTTTCCCCTAATGGTAACATTTTGCAAAACTACAGTATAATATCCAGCCAGGATATTGACATTGATACAATTTGCTGGTTCTATTCAGAATTTTCGAGTTTTACTTGTACTCATTTGTGTGTGCTTGTGTGTATTTAGTGCTATACAGTTTTATACCTGTATAGGTTCATATATCCAGCACCATAGTCAAGATGTTAGCAAATCCATGTGGCTTTGCAGCAACTCGGTTCTTGCTTTCTTGAAGTCAAGAACTCATCCAAAGGGCATACAGCAGAGAGAGCCTGAGGCAAATTTTTGAGCATGAGAGCTTATTAACAAGTTTTAGAGCAAGAATGAAAGGAAGTAAAGTACACTTGGAAGAAGGCCAAGCAGGCAACTTGAGAGATTCAAGTGCCCTGTTTGACCTTTGACTTGGAGATTTACACGTTGGCGTGCTTCTGGGGTTTTGTGTCTTCCCTCCTTTGATTTTTCTTTGGCATGAGCTGTCCACATGCTCCATGGCATGCCAGCCCTTAGAGGGGGCTGTGTGCACAGTGTGTTTACTAGAATTGTACACATCCTCACTTGAGCCATTCTTTTCTTACCAGTGTAGTGTTCCTAGAGGATGTTCATATACCAGTTAAACTCCACCATTTTGCCTCTTAGTGTGCATGCTGGAGCCCACTCACTCAACTCCTGAGATCCAAGCAGGAAGCTAGGGATCACCAGCTTCAGGAGTTTTCTTTTGGGAGACTGCCTTTCCCTGATCTCTACTGCAACCAATTATTATTTTAGAGAGACAGTTTAACAACCACTTGACCATCACCCAGTGGTCACCTAACGTTCCTGGTGTCAAGGGAGCAGGGTCTGTTTTCTCTCCTACTCTGCTCATGTCTGCCTAGCTGCCCACTCTAACAAAGATACTGAGTAGTTCCAACAGCCCAAGGATCCCTTTTTTAATCACATCCACCCCATTCCTAACCCCTGACAACCATTAATCTTTCCTTCATTTCTAAAATGTCATATCAAAAATTTTACATAAATGGAATCAGACAGTATGTATGTAACCTTGTGAATGACTTTGTTTACCCAGCAAGAGAGGGCAGGGTGGAACTCTTCCTTTTTATCAGGAACCCATTCCCAGTAAAACTAACGCAGGTCCTAGCTGAGCCTTAATTCATTCAGAGCATCACTCTCGTGACCTAATCACCTCTTAAATATCTCACCTCTTAATCGTATCACAGTGGCAATTAAATTTCAACACGAATTTTGGAAGGGACATTCAAACCATAGCAGATTGAATACATGTAAATCATTTATTTTCTTTGGAGCTATTATAATTAATACATGTTTATTTTTGGTTTTCACATATTTATTGTTAGTATATAACAATGTGATTGATTTTTGTATGTTGATCTTCTATCCTGTGACATTCCTGACTCGTTTCTTAGTTTTAGGGTTTGTTTTATTGTGTGTGATTTCTTGGAATTTTCTATATAGACAATTAATCTGCAGATAGAGTTTTATTTTTTCTTTCTAATTTATGTGTCTGTTATTTCTTTTTCTTGCATTATTGTAGTGGCTAGATTGTTCAGTATGGTGCTGAACAAGAGTGGTAGGAGTGGATATCCTATCCTGGGCATGTAATATGGAAATCTCACCTCCATATTTGGGTCAGTCCCTTTACCTTCCCCACTTTTAAATATTATCGTCTTGAATATCACATGGTGTACAGTTTTTGTTCTGATCATCAAGTATGATTTAGAACATGTATATGGAAAAGAATAGTCTATTGTATTTACCCATATTTTTGCCCTTTTTGGTCTTCCTTCTGATACTTAATAGTTCCTTCTTTCATCGTTTTCTGTTTGAAGAACTTTCTTTAGCCAGTATTTAAGATGAGGGCTATTAGTGTGGCAGGTTCTTTTAATTTGTGTTTGTCTGAGAATGTTTTCATTTTCTTTTTTTCCTGAAGAATAGCTTTGCCAGATAAAGAATTTGTAGTTAACAGTTCTTTTCTTTCAACATTTGAAAAAAATGGGACACTTCCTTCTGGCCTCCATGGTTTTAGATAATAAATCCATTATTATTCACATGAGTATCCTCCTACAAGTAATGTTGTTCTATCTGCTTTCAAAATTTTTCCTTTTCTACCTACTTTTCAAGTTTCAAATTATGGTGTAACTTGACATGAATTTCTTTGTGTTTGTCCTGTTTGGGAATAATTTAGCTTCTTGAATCTGTAGGTTTGTGTCTTCTACCGAATTTTGGAAGTTTTTAGATATGTCTTACAATATCTTTTAGCTTCACCCTCTTTCTCCTTTTCTTCTGGGATTCTAAGTGCAAGTGAGCCTACTTGAGCTCTATTCTGTTTCTACCTCCAGAATTGCGAAATACTAGGTCTGGGTAGGCTTCTTACTTTTTATTTATTTATTCATTTGTTTGTTTTGGCTGGGGAGACAGAAGACATCCGAATACCATGTTCTTCAGGCTTGCAACTCCAGGCTAGTGTACTTTCTTTTAACCACTCCTCAGAATTTTCCCTTCACTGTCTCTTTTATGACTCCTACAGTTTATAGTTGTGCTTTGCAGAGGAGCAGAGAGAAATGGATAAGCCATGTTGTTCAAACTGGGAGCCCTTTACATATGTTTACCTTTTATTTTTCTTTACACAAAAATTCATTTTGAATTTTTGAATTTGTGGACACAAATCTTAGATTCGCACTTGTTAGATATCAAAGTATATCATGATTATCCAACCAAGTATATTCTTTACTATGTTTTTAAAAATATATGCGCAAGTCTATTTTTAGGCCCATTTTCTTCTCAAAAATTCAAAATTCACCAGAATTTATTTCCAAAAGTCTTAGAGTACGTAATAAAGAAGATAATATTAACATTCATTTTTTAAATATTTTAATATGTGGGCACAATCTTAGATTAGCACTTGTTATATTTTAAGGTATATAACAATTATCAAACCAAGTATATTCTTTATCATGTTTTTAAAATACGTGCTGAAGTCCATTTTTAGGCCAATTTTCTTCTCTCATAGAAGGTAAAACTTGCAGCTACAGTGGTAGCAAATTTAAAATTGCTTTCTTAAGAGCTGAGTAGCTTGACTTGAAACGCTTTTTGATATGATGGAGTATGCAAGCATGTACGCACAAAATGGATAATTATGTAAGTTACTGTATTTTTCACATTTTTAGTTAAAATATGGGGGTTAAGGCTCTGAAAAGTAAGTTGCTAAAAATTGAAATGATTAATGGACATTAGAAGAAAACATTTTCTGACAAAGACATGCTCTTAAAAAGACCATGTACATGTGAGAAAGGTGCTATACAAAAAAAATTTATCAAATGCATTTTAAACATGGAAACTATTATTTGCACACTATTATAAAAACAAATATAAAGGTTTAACTCATAGTTTCTGTCTCTTTTCTTCCCTTATGATACAGTTTATTTCCTCAAAATGTAGATTACAGTTTCTGAAAAGGAATAAATTTAGACGATATTGAAAACATGATTCTTTTATTGTTAATCTCTTCCTTTTCATACAGTGCATCACATACAGAAAATAAACCATATAAAGTGTGTATTTCATAAAAAGGAGAAACTACTTGTTATTAATTATACTGCACTTAATTATAGTAGTTGGAATACTGACACTGCTAGGAACATTGGAAACATTTCATACAATGGATTTTAAATACTTCTTAAGCACAAACCTTTCCTGCAAATAAACTCTCATGTAGACACTGAGATTATCCTGCAGGAAGAAAAGGCTATCAAAACTTCTGAGATTTCAACATTTTTGGAACCCGTTCTTCAGATAGGATGCCCAAACAGAGGGACTTTAGTGAAATCACTTAACAGTCACAAAGTATCATTTATATAGATGTAATGTTAACAAACGTGCCATCTTTTGTCCTGTTTTTTAATTTAATAGTAATTTTTCTTTTGACAATATCATTTTCTTTTTAAATCTTACATTAATCCTAATAATGAAACCAGCCACAAATTTACGGCAACTCCATTTGTATTTAATGTAATTTATACTAAATTATTTTATAAGTGACAAATTGTCTTCATTCACTCATTCATTCATACGTATGTCCATTCACTAGTTAATTCACTCAATAAGTACTTACTGTGCATATACTCTATAGCAAGTATTATTTAAGGAGTTGGGATAGACCAGTGAACAACAACAAAAAAAACAACTTCTTTCAAGGAGCTGACATTTCTTATGGAAGAAGAAAGGCAATAAGTAAATATATAGCATGTCACATAGTTGTGAGTGCTAAGAAGGAAAATGAAACAGTGTGAAGGAGATGGACAGGTATGCAGCAATGCTCCTGTAGGTAAGGCAGTTAAACAAGGCCTTGACTGACAGGTGACATTTGAGAAACTTGAAAGGAGGGAGTGAGTCACTCAGATATCTGGCGGAAGAGGGTATCTGGCAGAGGAAACAGATCAGAGTGCCTGAGATGGGAGTGTGCATGATTTTATGTATGCAAGGAACCTCAAAGAGACCCTGAGACCGGCGACAGGTTGAAGGTGGTGAGGTTGGAGAGTTGCAGATGGATGGATGTCTTGGGTTTTTGTTTTTGGTTTTTTTAAGTTTCTTTATAAATAGGCAAGGCAGCATTGCCAAACTCTCAACTCGAGGTCCAACCCTATTATCAAAAGCTTATCTAGCTTATTGAATCCTCTCGCTTCAGAACATCCTGATCTGATTATAGTTATATTTGGGCTCTGTCACCTGCTAGTCATGCCACCATAGTTGGCCTGGTTCCTCAATCTGTAAAGTGAGATTGCTAATACCTGTGCTGTCCTCCACACAAAACTGCTGTAAGGGTAAACTGACTGACGGTATTATGAAATTGTTTCAAAAAAACTACAAAATGGCTGTGGGCTATTCTTCCATAGAAAAAATGACATGGGCTTTTAAGGCAGGTTTTGAAGGATCTGATGGGTCACTGTGTGAACAAGGCTTCCCATAGCAATTAGAGATAATTTCATAGTACATAGCAACTTTTGTAAAATGCAGAATTCATGGCGTGACTTTTTCCGATGGCTCTTGGGATCAGAGCCAGAATGACCATTAAAGTAAATGTTTTGGAAATATGCATTAGTGCAGACAATTTAGCATATATACAGGTAACCATTCCTTCTCATTATCCTTTCAATGTATCATCATCTGAATGTCTGTGTACCCAAATCATTATGAACTCATCATCATGAATGTCTGTGTACCTAAATATAAAGAATCTATGCTGAGGCTAGAAAATGAGAGAACCAGACTTTGGCTTATTTTTATGCCTAAAACTGTTTTTTAACCTAAAATAGCGTACATTTTCAACCACAGAGACATTGGAGATGTGATTTGTTTTAGGACTGCCTCAATGTAAAAGAAAAACCATTTAGTTATTCAATGAAAGGAAAAATGGGTGTTTTGTATTTGGCAGAGACTACTTTTGCATTAGAAATGGAGGTATCAATAAAGGATATTTTATTCTATTTTGATTTATAGCAAAAAAGTTCTATGACAGATATACTTTAGTAAAATCTTTCATTTCAAATTAGAGACATTTTCTAGACAACATGAAAATTAGGATTTTATTTCTAATGAAAATTAGGATTTCATTTGGGATAACTTAAACTTTAAAAAATTCACTTAATGTTGAGGATGGTGAAATATTACAATTTCAAATAAAGCAATTCAGTCTCTTAACGTATGTTAAATGCCAACAAGCCAGTTCTGTGGAAGTCTGCTTGTTTGAATTTATTTTGTTAAAGTTAATTAGAACCTTCCTCTGATTGTAGTACTAAACAATTTTTAACATAATTATCTGAAATTGAGTAAGGCTTAGAGCTTTTGAGATGGTTGTTTTTCTGATGTTGTTGAATCTTAACACATTGTAAAAAATTTTCCAAAAAAAGTTTAATTAAAATAAAGTAGAATTCTTCTGTAAACCAATTCAGTAGCCTTTGCCACCAGCTTTAAGTGTGTATTTCTTCTTCCAGGTGGACATAGCTGACATTGAGAATGAAGAGAACCGCTACCGTCTATTCATGGAACTCCTGGAATCTAGTCACCATGAGGCTGAATTTCAGCACTTGCTTTTACTTTTGCAAGCTTGGCCACCTATGAAAAGTGAATATGTGTAAGTATTAACATAAAATTAGCCTAATTAGAGTTCTTTTGTTTGGACTTTAGCCCTAAAAATGTTGCACCTTCAAAAGAATCAATGAAATAATAATTATATGTGTGTGCGTAGTCAGTATTTGCCTTTAGAGGAATTTAAAATTGTTTTTGAAATATCACAGTGTCTTTCCGTTTCTCCTTGCCCCTAAACCCTAATATTTTATTCAAAAGTAGCAGACAGTGCTTGATAATATCTGATTTATGAGGTCAACAAAAACAATGTAGTTTCAGTATTTTCGCCAGGAAATTTCTTGACTGTCTTAACACAGCTTACAGTGCCAACTTGAGAACCCAAAAGGAATAAATGAATAATTCCTACTTATTGAGAACACAATGTTATGTGCAATTTACATATATTATCAGTCACTCACACAACACACCTACAAGGGAAGGTGATGTTATCTGATTTTATACATGAAGGAAATTGAGGCTCAGAAGTTAAACAACTTCAGGCTTCACATGGCTAATAAGTGGAGGAGACAGAATTCTAACCAACTGCTGGCTACCTTCACAGCCCGTGTTGTTTCCTCTGTCACGCTGAGCTGCAGCTGCCGCCCATACCTGCGTGGAGTACTTATTCAGTCCTTGTGGTATTAGCCACGGAACGTACCCCTTTCCTTTGGAAGAAGTGGCCAGATTTCCTCTGAGTGCATGGGCTGGCTCTCATGAGCTGTGGCTTCTCATTGGCAAAATAGTATGAGCACCAATGCCCTTGCCACAAGCGCCTGTTTGGCCCAGGACTGATCTTGCTCTCCCCACGCTCAGCTGACATACTCTCCCCCAGGCCAGTGAACATCTCCACATGTCTGAGGTTAAAGAAGGATGCTTTTCTCCAAATGAAGTCCTATAACCTGTGAGCAGTTAGGACTGCCAGCAAATATCTGGAAAAGGTTCCACGAGACTGTTTGGAATTTCCAAAGCAAACCAAGGACAATGGTGCTTTCATTTTGTGGTATTTTTTTAACCAAGTATTTTCAGCAAAAAAAGAAATGTTTCTTAGATCTCTTACCTTTGTGGCAGCGATGACATGCTGACTTGTTTTTAAGAACAGGTTCTTACCTTCACTGTTTGAAATCCACAGTGCAGGCTCTCACATCATAACACCGTTAGTTCACAGTGCACTTGTGTTAGCCACCAGTGGTCTTCGTGTGTGTGCCTTCAGAGCTCGGGGTGCTTGTTCAGAGCAGGGTCCTGGGTCCTGTGCTCAACTTGCGGAGTCCAGCTCTCCGTACTGGGACCTGGGAATCTGTTCTGAACAAACTCCTGGGTGAGACTTATGTGACACAGGTGTGGAGCCCACTGATGAGATTGCCACTAATGCCATACTTTTGTAAGGAAATGAATTATTAGAATCGAATTGTAGATTTCGTCATACCCTCATTTCCCAATTCAAAATATGACGCCTCTAGGAGATTAACTTTAGTTTACAGTTTCTTTTACTTTTAGAACACTGACCATTTAAAGTCATTCATTTATTCACAAGAATCAAAATCAGCTTGACTTAAAACATTTATTGCATTTAAAACATTTAGTGCGTTTGTAAACCAAAAGTCTTAACTTTTAAAGTTATATTCTTTTGCAGCCACATATGAAATGGAATTTGTAAATTGCTAACCTGAGTTTTATAAAACTGCTTTATTAAATCATTAGAATCAGAACAAAGCATTTCCCAGTCTGCTCACCCCTTCCCCTCCTATCATTCATGTCTCCTCTGCCTAAGAGATAACAAGGGCATAAGTCAAATATTCTGGAGAATGTGTGATGGGATGCTTTACAAACAGGTTCTCAGAAGTACTTTTGAATATTTTTTTTCTTTTAGACAATCCAATTGAATAAATAAATCACCAAAAAAGGAGTGGGGGTGGAAGAAAGGGAGGATAGTGTGACAATGATGGCATGTTGCCCATCAACACAAAAAGGTTACAACTTAAGAAATTCGTTGGATCCACATGACTGTAATTTACTAGTGCCAACTTTGGTTTTTTAGCTTTAGTTCCTTGTAGGAAAATGCATGAAAAAATACTAGGTTTGTACTTAAGGAGGATTCATTGTTTTCATCCAGTGTATCACTGCTGGCTGGTGAAAAACATATCTTGATAATTTGTTACCAAAGCCTTGTTGCCCATTGGTTCACCATGCTGGGCAAGCAGCATTTCTCCTACAATGAGAAAAACTGTAGAGAAGAACCCAGGAGAGCTGAGTTCAGACTTTGCAAGAGGAGAAAAGAGGGGAAGTCCTTGAGTGTAGGAAGACTCCTCAGCACACCAGACACTCTCACAGAACTGTGTGTACCTTGAAGTAAGCAGCGTTCTTTGTTCTCACAGGTTGTCAGTTTGAGCTGAGACACAAAGACTTTGCCAAGGGCTGGTCCCCTTGTTACTGTTGCACTTGAAATTCTTTTCAGGGCCTGAGGAATAAAATTCTTTCAAGGGCAAGACCATCCCTGGTTGTTCAATGTCTAGAATGTAGTGCTGTGCTAATGAACCAACAGACTCTTCATAAATAGTAATTTTTTCTTAATGTAAGTAAAATCAGTACACTGCTCCTGGGGCCGTGAAATGAATTTACCATTAACTTGTCAATGGAAATGTAAATTGTGATGTTTCTATGAAACACAGGGTAGTGTCAGTAAAGACAAGGGAAAGAAAAGGCAAACTTTTGTGTGCTTTTATGTTTCCAATACAGGGAAACAATATGAAGCCCAAAGTGTGATCTTCATACTACTTGCCTGTGGCTTCCTCAACCTATGCTCCCCAGCTGACCTCTGCTATGCAGTACCCTGATTGTAACTTAGTCCTGCCCTGACCCCATTACAATAACAATGATAATAATAATAATATCAGCAAGAGGCAGTATTTATGTAGTAAATAGTAATGTGTGCTTGCTATTAACACTGATTCTTCACAACTACATAGATCATTCATTAAAGCAACTCTTCAAGGAAAAAAAGACATTAAATAGCTTTACACAATGAAAAAACTGAGACCCAGAAGGGTGTGGCTTCCCCAGAACCATACAACTAGGCAAAAGTACTAAATAACTTCTCTGAGGATCCAAGTAGCCAGAATCTGAGCCCGAGTCTGTCTGGCTTCACAAAGCCTGTGCTGTTTCAATGCCACTTACTACCCCTGTGTTGCTGGGCTGCTTGGTGATACCACAGGAAGCTGCTTTTTCTCCTTAAGGTGTTGTCTTTTCTACAAGGTTGACTTGAAGCAGCACGTCATCTAGATTCTGATTGTAATTTACCATAAGCATTTCACTTGTTTTAAAATTTATCACAATTATGATAGCTTTAGTCATTTCCAATGCCTTGTATTTTTCTCCATAAACACCAGCATAACCAATAATCCATGGGTGAGACTAGCTACAGTGATGCTCACCAGATGTACGATGGAGAACAAGGAAGAATTGGGGAATGAAGTTTTGAAAATGTGTCGCTCTTTGTATAACACCAAGCAGATGCTGCCTGTAGAGGTGAGTGGATATTCTGAGTGCTTTCCTAAGGAGTAGCCCTTTGCTTATCAGAACTCTTTATTATAAGCAATCCCAGTGACTGGACTTGAGGAACATTTCGCTTAAGTAATTACTGGTAAAGGCCATAATTTCTGATGGATCAGATGAAGAAAAGCGATGCTGAAAGGATCCTCTGAGGCTGCTGTCTTTTCGTGGGAGCCAGCGTTTCCTGTACAAGTCCCAGAGTATAACCCAGTTTTCAGTTTCTTCTAGACGCCCTTTTTTGTCAAACTGAAGTTTCTGTTCCAAGTGGCCATGGTAGCTCATGCATTATCTGTCTGAACTAGGCCAGCTGGCATAGTAGTAGTAAACTTTAGCACTCTTCTCAGTAGGTAACCAACCACTTTGAATTTTACATGCTTTTTAACATCATTGTAACAAGATTGCATAACCACAAAATTTTTTCTCTGCGAAGTATGGTCAAAACTCAGGCACCTCCTTTTTGACCTTTGTTCTCTTGTCCCATGGTTTGACTGTCACAGAGACATTTTATATATATATATACACACATATATATACACACACACAGAAACACATATGTGTATATATATGTATGGAGAGAAAGAGGGAGAACGTTCTAAAGTAAGCACATGTTAATTTCAGCTCACTGCTATGGATCCCACCTCAGCAGTATGTTATTTGAATAATTTACTGTCTTAAATTTAAGCATTTGGATAATGGCATTAAATTGATTTTGCATTCCTACTCTGTAGGAGATAAACTTGAAAATAAATTTGTAAATATGATCCTTTGAATCCTTATTGTAATTGCTCAAGGAAAATATTCTCGTGAATGCACATTTAATGAATTGTTTTCTGAATGAGGGCTTGGATTTTTTTTTATTGAATTTTAAAATATTTTATCCATTTAAAGAAGTCTTCCAACTACCAGAATGACACAATTATTCTACAAAATAAAGTACCAACACCGAAAATTACCTCCCCTTACTCTAGTGAAGTGTGATTTGCGCTGTGGACCAAGGTCTGCTTGTATCAGCTACTTATGAACCTGTGATCTGCTCTGCTATACTGTGGGCACCTGGAGAGGGGAACCGTGGCTATATCATGTCTGTGTCACCCAGGGCTGGATTCAGCCCACTGCATAGTGTAGGGACGCGGTGCACTTCATTATCCCCACCAAAGTAAGCAACATGTAAATAACATGAGATTCACCTTCGCTTGAATATAAGCTAAGATCAAGCATTATTAGATCGGGACCAAAGACCAGCAGTGTTCTACTGTCAGTTCTGTCGAATCTAGGTAAGGAAAGCATTGTTTAAGGTCTCCTGTTACTGCCTAACAGGCAGGTAGTAATGGTGATAACTAACATTTGCTAACACTCTTGGGCTTTCATCTATATTGCCTCCTTTAACCTTCAGCACCTTCTCTAAGGAGATTCATTTATCTCCACTTGACAGCTGATGGATTGGAGGGTTTGAGGTCAAGGGTCTTGCTCCTGCTTCTTCAGGCAGTGAATGGTGGGTCTGATCTTTAAATCAAGTCTCTGTGCTTGAAAGCTTGAAAAAGGAATTCTTCCAGAGGAGCCATTCCTACTACATTTGGGAGACATATGAATTTCGAATGTCTCTTATGCAATCAAATAAGTGTTACTGTCAGTTTTCCCTTTTCAATACTTCCTTCAAGAATGGCCTATAGAATTTAGCATCTAGATGATCAGTGTTTAAGACATAAGGTTGTTAGGATCTCTGTCATTGTCTAAAGAGGTTTATTTGTTCTTTAAAATACCCTTATTGGTTTGGTTTTACTATAACTTTTGCAAGGCAGGGAATGTAAGTTGGCCATGACATGGCCACTGCATGCTTGACCCTGACATCATCTCACCAGCTAGCTAATCAAGGCTCAGTAACAGTTATGTATGTCAGCCATCCCCAAACCCCAGGCCGAGGACCAGTGTCAGTCCATGGCCTCTTAGGTACCAGACCGCACTGCAGGAAGTGAGTGGCTGGCGATGAGTGAAGCTTCATCTGTATTTACAGCCGCTCCCATCACTTACTACCATCTCAGTTCCACCTCTGGTCATATCAGTGGTGGCACAAGATTCTCATAGGAACACAAGCCGTATTGTGAACCGCACATGCAAGGGATCTGGGTCATGCACTCCTTATTCCTTATGATGATCCGTCACTGTTTCCCATCAGCCCTTGATGGGACCATCTAGTTGCAGGAAAACAAGCTCAGGGTTCCCACTGATTCTACATTATAGTGAGTTGTATAATTATTTCATTAGATATTACAGTGTAATACTAATAGAAATAAAGTGCACAATAAATATAATGTGCTTCAATCATCCCCAAACCAACCCCTCCCCAAGTCCATGGAATGATTTTCCCCCACGAAACCAGTCCCTGGGGCCAAAAGGCCTATAGGGACCACTTGATGTGTATTATCTTTTAGCCGCCTGGGAATAGGTCCTAGACATATCTGTGTCCATAGCAGTAATATTCTCGTCAGCACTCCATTTACATTTTACATACATAGAAGAAAAGCGTGTTATTTTTATTGATGAATGTGTAAGAAGCTGTGCTTTCCGTTTCCTATCGGCAAATGACTTGTTGGTTAAATGAAAAGTTCTGATTTAGCTGTGATGATTCAACTCCCTAATAAGTGTCTACAGCCAGAGGGAGGTACTTTGACAAATAGAGTAATACATTAAGTTTATTTGCAGGGGTCTCATTTGATCTCAGAATCATGTGATCGGTGTTTGCTAAGTGTTTTTAAGAGGTCAGAAAAGATAGCACAGCACCTAAAGCACACATCTATTAGAGTACTCCTCACACACACCATGGGAAGGGATTTACTGCCTCTGTTCTTTATTAGGACTGGGAGCACCTTTAGGGCAGGGAACATCATACATAGTAGAATAGAAGGAGCTCTAGTAATGCTTGAAGCTGTACTGTTTCTCTTCCAGACTGGGCCACATCTATGTGAACGTGAGAAAAGCACCAAACTCTCTGGATCTTTGTTTTCTGGTCTGTGAAAGAAGAGGTTAAGCTGGATGAGAAAATGCTAGTTCTGTCGGTTCTCTAAGGAGAATGAGCTGAGGCTGTATGTGTACTGCTTCATCCATAGCACAGAATTCACTACCTTTCATAAATTTGTAATTCTCTCAGGATGAGAGAGGAGGTACTGGGTTAAACCCCATTGCAAAGTAGGTCATTATCATGTCTCTTTAATTTGATGAAACAAAAGATAATTATTCAAGGAGTTCTCTTGTCACAGTGACTTTCCTTCATTTTCCTTAAGCTGACTCAGTTTCTGTCTCTCAATTGGACACATTTATAGATTTTTTTTTCCTGAGGCTGCTGTGATTAGAGGCTATTTGCAAATGGTATGTACTGTTTTTACTGATGGCTCAATATGCTCAAATGTAAAATAAAAGTGTTACAGAGGAAGGAACATTTCTATTAAAAAGTGGCAGTATCTTGTTAAGTTTATTTTACTACATTTGGAAGCTGAAGAGTTTAATTTCAGAGTTCCGCAATGTTTTATATCACTGTGGTGGTACAATTTTGTGTTACTTAGGACTTTTTTTCCTAAATTCAATATCTTTGGTTGTCCTACTCCATGATTTAGGAAACGCGTGTGCCCAACTGTTTATGTCAGAGTACTTAAGAGTACTCACCTTTTTCTTCATCTCCGTTTCCCGTTTTTCACTGAGGTACCATACTTACAGAGTTTTAAAAAAATTCATGACTCCTTAGAATGCCTTCGCGACTCTTGCTGTTGCTCCTGGGACTTGCTTACTTAGGGCCATGATGGTTTTCCTGATGAAAATATTACCAGCAGGATGAGTGACTTTCTCACAGGTCCTGTGTCCCACAGTCTCAAAAGTTCTGTGTCCTTCTAATCAGCTTGTATCCGTGGCAGTATATAAAGCACTCTCAAGAGTCAGGGATAGGTAGAATAAGAAATTGGCATAAAGCAGTTTGTTGGCATTTATAGATTTAAAATTCCAAGGTCCAGCTATTTGTGACTGACCCTGAAGGTCCATGATTTCACTGAGACACAACATGAGTTAGTCACCGATGCTCTGGGTCTGTTGCACGGGATTAAGTCACCCAGCTGGTGAGAGAGCCTTAATAATTCCCAGCTTCTCAATCTCAATGTGATTGTTCTCTATCAGGGTTGAGCCACTTTTGCTAATGTCAAGAGCTTGATTTTTAGAATCAGACAAGTTATGCCATAACATTCAAGTTATTTAACCATTTTACCTCTGCTTTCCCCATCTGATTAGTAGGGCTGAGATCACACCTTTGTCAAAGGATTTGAGGAGAAATTAAATGAGATGATGCATATTAAAACAAAGTATGTAACAAACACTTGATGTTCAGCTCAGAGCAGCTGCCTTGCCGGTAGAGATTACAGTCCAAGAGGCATGGTTAGTGCCCTGGAGATTGAGCAGCAGGCCCAGCACAACCTGAGAGGCTCTGGAGAACACAAAACCAAAGCCCAGGTACAGTGCCTGGTGGCCAGTGTGGAGGCCCAGCTGGCCAAGATCGTGATCAACCTGGGGCTGCAGAACCAGCAGTGCCAGGGGCTTCTGGACATCCAGGCAACAGCAGTGGGAGCTCAGCCCATTCTAGGCCTGCTGGAGGGCAAGGACTGCAAGCTGCCTTGCAGCCCCCATGCAATGCCCGGGACTTGTGATAAGCCCCTCGGTCTCTGCATCACCAATCCCTGCACACCTTGTGCCCCTAGTTCCTGCTGCAGGCCCTGCAGGACCTTTCAATGCGAGATACTCCAGGGACAGTAGGAGAGTTGTGTAAGGACAGAAGGCATATTGGCGAACTGGTCCTGCTTCTCTCATGACTGTCAGGCCATGGGAACAGTGCCCCAGTGCATCTTCATAAACCATAGTCCACAGGGAGAACAAACACCCGGGTTTGTGGCCTGGCTCTAAGCCTGGGCCCACCTAATCCTCTCCATCCAAGGACTCTCTTGTTCTCTGTCCTCATGGTCTGACAGGTTTGAACTGCAAAGACCTATCAAATGAGGTATTTTGTGGTTTTTCTCTGCTGCTTTGACCTTTTTTGCAGTTCCCCAAATCCCTTTGTAAATCTCTTAATAAACGTTCTCTTGCAACACGGGGCAAATAGCGAACAAACATAGTAGAGGATTTAGCACTTAAAGATAGAGTAAGTATTTGGCCAATAACTGGTAGCTAAGAGATAAAAAGTAGTCAGTGGCTCACCTAAAGTGGGTTCCTCCATTCTTGGATGTCCTTGCCTTGCTATATGCCATCTATCCATTATGCTTGCTCAGAGGGGCACACAGGTTATTCCATAAAATTTGTCATGAAAGCCAAGGTCAGCCAAATGTTATGCTATGTCTAAATATCATAAGTCATTGAGAAATACTTGTTTACTCATCACTGATAACTTACTGAGTGAGCAAATGTTTGTTCAGAGAGGGAATTATATACAAGAAGTTTTAGGTATGGCATGTACCAAGCAAGTTTAGAATACAGAGAAGGAGCAATATTCTTGCCTGCAAGCAAGGCAGGTCGACCAATGAATGACTGTCATAATACAAGATAAAAGATAAGGTGGGAAATATTTATACAGTACATTTAGCACATTGAGTGCTAACCTGGGACATTCAAGGGTGCTTTTGCAGAGGAAGTACAGTTTTTCTGTGCATTTTAAAACTGAGACTTAAAGAGCAAGTAGATGGTTAATCAGACAGAGAAAGAGCAAAGGTTACCCTGTGTGTAAACACCTGGAGGTGTGAGAGAGTCCAGCGCCCAGCAGCCACCCTGCCTAACATGGTAGCCACTGGCCCCATTTGGCTTATCAAGACCTTTAAGTAAAATTTAGAATGCAGTTCCTTGGTTGCACTCAAATGTAGCTTTTGCCTTGTGGCTACGGTATTGAACAGAGCAGATACAGAATGTGTGGGTTGTGTCAGAAGGGGCCCCGCACAGCGCTTGGTGTGGAATGCATGGGTGGGGAGCGCTGCCATGACCGAGAGGAGGAGGAGGAGGCCCCAGGATGCGGCCAGCCAGGCCGGAGTGCCATGCTCAGGGGCTTGTTTCATGCTCCCAAATAATCTTCTGCAGGGTCCGGCATCCCGGATGAAAAGTCTGTCTGTTTCTTTGCCCCAGATGCTTGGTGAGACTGCTCTGTGTCACGGGTTCTTGAAGGCACACACCATACTTTTTTGAATTAGAATTCCCAATGTGTGAAGAATGTGTTTTACAAACCGCTCCCCTGCTGGTATTGATCATTGCCACACAGGTTTGTGTAGCACAGCCTTCTACTCTGAAATGTGAGGGCCTTGCCAATTTCAAGAAGAGACGTGCTGGGTGAAAGCTAAAACTAAAATGAGCAGAATTCCAAAGAGAACTTTATCCTGAGTTTTAAATGGGAGCTTACTTGTGCCATTCTTATTTTATCGATGCTCTATAATAATGTAAAGCAACTTTGAAAATATAGTAAATTTGAGTTTTTCTTCTCTGATCTGCTGTCTGAATGGCACAAGAGAAAAATCAATCCCGTGAATGCCAATAATTGTCAGTTCTTTAGAGCAACCGTTGCTTTAGTGTAGTAGAGTCACTCATTGTCTGGTTTTTGGTCCAAAGTGTTCTCTTCTTTGTGTTACAGCTAAAGTCAGGACCCAAATGGCAACACAGCTCAGCAGGGCAAAACAGTTTGCAAATCTTGTTCTTACTGTTTTATGCTTTTGTTGTAAAGGATTATCATTTGCTATCTTATATGAAAGCCTGCTGTGTGACCACAGGTTCAGTTAGTAAAATAAAGGGCTGAGAATAAAATTCAGATCTGCCTGTGGAGATCCAAACACATTTTCATTTTTCTGCAACACAGTTTTCATGAAGATAGACTGTCTTAAATATATTAAGGAGTCAATTCATTTTGACATTAAAATGATAGACACATTTTAAAATATTTTATTTGCTGATTTCCTTCATTTCAGTGAATGAAAACTAGAGGTTGTTAACAAGATTAACAATTGATAATTCTTTTTATTATTATTAAGCCTCCACTATATGCTGAGCATCGTATGCTGTATTCATCAACACAAACTCTCTGTCTCACACACACACACACACACACACACCACAAAACCTGCAAAGGAGCTATAAATACATACATTTTACTTATGAGGAAACTAGGGCTATGAGAGTTTAGGAAAATAAATTATACCACTGTATCTGTACAATGAGTATTACAAAGCCATTAAAAAGCAGTATCGTAGATGAATATCTGATAGCTTGGAAATCTGTACACAGTTTACTGTGAACCAAGTGAAGTGGGTGCCAACTCCCATATTCAGTATATTCAGTGTGGTCCCATGTGAGGCTTTAAACACACACACAAACACACACACACACACACACACACACACACACACGGGCTACTATAGAAAAAGGGGTGGAATGATCTAGCCAGAACCGCGCTGGTGAGAAGTGCATCCTGGAGTTCTTGCTCACCCCTGCTCTGTGGTTTCAGGCTGTGAAGGAGCTTTGTCTGCTGCTGCTCAACCAGTCCCTCCTGCTTCCATCTCTGAAACTTCTCCTCGAGAGCCGAGATGAGCATCTGCGCGAGATGGCACTGGAGCAAATCACGGCAGTCACTACGGTATGCCCAGTTGAATTTACTTTCTTTTTTCTTTTTGTTAATGTTTCAAAGGAATGAATTAGCACTTTCATTCTCATAAATAACACCATGGTTAATTGAAGACTACTATATCTACAGTCTTCTCTGACCACAATAGCTGTTCCAGTTTTGTCCCAGCAGTGTACGGTTATTTTACAAACATTTACTAAGCTCTTCCCATGAACCAGATACAGTGTTTTGGTGCCCAGAATACAAATCCAAATAAGAAGACAGTTTTCTAGAGAAGCAGGATGATAGTCTCCTTAAGAAGATCAAAGCAGCCATGAACTAGCAGTCCTCTAGCTACTTAAAATTTGGGTCTAGGGAACTCCCATCATTGCACAGGTTTTCCATCTGTGGATGTGTGTGTTAGGTTATCCACTAATTAAAGGTAAGACAGTGGTTATAAGTAGTGTATACTGGCACCATCTGAAATCTCAAACTCTGATTTCCTTTGGCAACCTTCTTGTCTTGAAGCGTAATGACTGGCATCAGGTTGAGATTTCTCCCTCAAGTCCTGTTGCCTTGTTATTATGATTAGGAGGAAACTTTCTCTTCTCATTTAAAATTTTTCACTTTAGGATTAGATAGCTTAGGGTTGTGTTTTAATGAACTCATGTTGTATGATCCTTACTGAAGCCCTTTTGTGTGGAGATCATTCTTTCATTTGAAGTGTGTGTGTGTCTGAGTATCTACACTATACACATATACATATGTACACACATGTAATTTTACATTGTATATATACATATATATGTATGTAACAAAATGTGACAAACAAAAATGTGTCAGGATATCTTCTAGGGACCAGAGAAGGAAGGCAAATCTAGAGCAGAGATATATGCTTGCTACTCAAGACAGTGAAGAGGTTGATGAAAAGACATCACTGATACAAAGTGTTCTTAATGACAAAGGATACAGAAAATTATATAAATAGTTACAGAAAGCAGAATATAATTGTATTTGGAAATAATCATTATGAATAAAATGAGAAAATCAAACGCCTTTATTCATTTAGATATGTTTTTAAAATAATGTAAAAGCTCCCTCAAGGGTTTTGTGAATACCCTACCTTATCACCAATAATTAATCAGAACAGAGGCCTCTTTGGGACCTTGACTGAAGTAGGGAATCAAGAGGACTTGTCTTTCAGTAGCCCTCCCACCTATCTATGCTAAAATGAAAGTTGCATAACTTTGAGAATTTATATGAAACAGAATTATAATGAGTTATTTCTCTTAGCCAGTTTTTTCTTATAAATTCAAGAAATTGGGAAGAAGAGAAAAAACTTCTGCATATTCTCAGTGCATTTTTTTCCCTCCCCACCCTCGTACACTGTGTTAGGCATTCTCACAAAAATTTGCCATGGGCCTCTTTGAGAATAAAACAGTGATGTATTATACATTGCCTTTCCATATTCATCGTACGTGGAGCTCTCTTGATGTAGTCCTGGATCCCATGGGCAGAGTGTATTGGTTTTCATTTTAAAGATTCTTTATCTCAAATGCTTCTGTCAGAACTGCAACTAGCACAGGCGGCCCCTAACTGCTAACTAATCTTACTACCCACACAACAGCACTTCCTCCCA
The DNA here is from genome assembly GCF_008728515.1 of Papio anubis. Taxonomy (NCBI): domain Eukaryota; kingdom Metazoa; phylum Chordata; class Mammalia; order Primates; family Cercopithecidae; genus Papio; species Papio anubis. Next base: position 14,939,611 of record NC_044989.1, on the reverse strand, counting down.
CATACCTACACAGTAACTATCAAAATAAGAAACTAAATGGTAACACTGCAGTGCCCCAGTCCCTTTAATATGGCACTGATTTACTTCCGTAACACTTTGATCTGCACATTAGATGTGCTGCATGGTGCTAAGCCTGTGGTTTTGAAACTGCTCTGCAGACTGTGAGTAGTTTGCCTGTGGTTGTGATGATAGCACACGAAACGTCTGTGCCTTTCAGATCCAGGAATCAAAGCCACAGGTATAAATTGCTAAGATGAGTCACTTGCCTACCATTCAGATCCTTCCTTTTAGAAATTCAGTAATGAGACTGAACCATAACTTCTCTGCACTAAGTTGAATGCTCACATTAGGCTAGCCCATCTGTGCCCTAAAAATGTGTCCCACAAAATGCTAAGTGTGTTTGGACCTTTTGCAGTCCCCAGAGAGCTAAGGTTTTACAGAGTTTCCATTTTAAAAACATTTTTTAACTTTTTGAGATAATTTGAAATTCACGCTCAGTTGTGAGAAATAATATAGCAAGGCCTCTGGCATTCTTCACCCAGTTTCCCCCAATGGTGACATCTTTCATAACTAGAGTATACAGGTTGAACACCTCTAATCCAGAAATCCAAAAATGGCCCCAAATTCAACACTTTTGAACACCAACATGACGTTCAAAGGAAATGCGCATTAAAATGTTTCAGATTCCAGACTTCAGATTTTCAGATTAGGAATACTCAACACGTAAGTATAATGCAAATATTTCAAAATCTGAAAAAAACTGACACTTCTGATCTCAAGCTTTTTGGAAGGGATACTCACCTGTAATATTATGACCCAGTTGCTGACATTGATTCAATCTGTTGACACTATATAGATTTTATGAGTTTTGCAGACACTCCCGAGTGTGTGTGTGTGTGTCTCCATGTGACATTGTCACCTGTAACTTCGTATGACCACTAACTGCAGTCAAGGTACGAGACACGAGGATCTCTCATACTGTCCACCTTCTTCCTCCCCACCTCCTGAACAACCCCTGGCAACTGCTAATCTGTTCTCTATAATTGTATCGTTGTAAAATGCTACATAGATAAAATGTGAAATCACTACCATTCATCATTGCTTTTCCAACACCATTGAAGGGTTATGTTACACTTTTCTAAGGGAAGAGTTTCAATGGGCATTTTGGCAGGACTCATGTCCAGCGGTTTTTAAGTCATCCTTGGTATTGCAATGAAAAATAGAAAACTTTGGCTTTCTTTTGGTTGCTTTTATTTTGCTATTCACCGTGTCCATTAGCAGGGTGCTTGAGTTCATCAATAACTTTAGTTTTCCCCTTATTGGTTGTTGACAGTAGTTCCTATTGACATTAAAGGGGAAACATCTGGCAGAGGCACTCCGCTGATAGCAGTCTCTCCTGCACGGTGTGCAGATCCGAGTGGAAAAACACCCCCATTTGTTTGCTGATAGCATGTATTATTTTGCTATTCATTACAAGATACTGACAGCTTTATAGGTGTTTACAGTTAAAAGGATGACGCTTAAGCGCTGATGCCAGAGACTGTACTGACTTTTCCTCTAGTAGTAGTACTCATTTCTTTCTCTAAGCTTTTCCGAAATTGCAGACCTCTGGTGCATGTAACCTTTTATAAATGGCCAACAGCCTCTTTCCTGGGCCAGAAATGGGAAGTCCTTCCTTGGCATTGTATTGATGATGAACAATTAAAACCCTGCACGGTGTAGACTTCTGGATTACCTTCTCCATCACTCCCAGTGAGTTAAGAGCTCACTTTCAAAATCTTATTCTCTCTAAGAAGAGCAGCGCTGCTGATGTGTTTGACTTGCATCTCTGGAATATTTTCTGTTTGGATGGAAGCATCTTGACTTATTTCATTAAAATATGCAGATATGTATTTATAAGGGTTTTTTTGTATACTGAAAATTCCCATTTTGTAATTCCCTATTTACAACAGCTCCTGCTCTTCATTGCTTCCTCCTCTTTGGTACTGCTCAATGCCTCTATGCGACCCCTCTTCCCAGGGATTGTCCTGGACTCTGCTGTCTGTTAAAATAGTAATGCATGGGGTTATAAAAGAAGCGTTTAGGACCTCTAGCACCTAATTAAGGGCTTATCCTTGATGCCAATAATTACCATCTTTTAAATCCCACCTCTTTGCCAAGTGCTATAATAGGCACATTGTCTCTTTATCCTAATGATCGTATGAGAAGATATTATTATTTTGGTTTCACAGATGAAAACACTGAGGCTCAGGGGTCACAGAGCTAGTAAGCAGCCAAAGCTGAAATGTAAACCCCAGACCTAACATTCCAAGTCTATACTCTACCATGCTTCTGCTTTTAACGTAAGTAGGAAGGCTTTATTACATTGGAAAAGGATTATTTCTACAGAGGAATGAAGTTGTTGAAAGCACCTTGAGGCATATAATATTAGCTCTGCAAAAGACTAGAGCAGACCTAGCCCAACAACTCGCCTAGCTATGCTTCCTTTTTAAGTGCACTCACTCTCCCAGGCTCCAGCTGAACACTGCAGGGGGCTATGTGCCATTTTGGGTGAGATTATGACATGAGAGCACCTCCTAAATGAAACCTGTACCCCTTTATCTTGATCACATTGACCTTAGTCCTGCCCTGGGGATTTTCTCAGATTACTAAGGTCCTTCTTCCAGTGACAGCCCTTCACATATTTGATAAATGTGATTCCTATCCCCTGTAACCTAGCCATGAAGGCACCAGAAGCTTCTAGCATTATTTTACAGTGGCCAGTGTCCAGGCTGGGGGGAGAACCATAAAGATTTTCAGAAAAGCATATGTGAATCGACATATTTATACAAAACCAGGAAACCTTTCTGTCTTTGTTCCCCTTTAACTCTATCCAGGTTTCCAGCCAGGACCTCCCTGGCGAGAGCCTCTTCCACCCTGGAGTGCTCCCTCAGGATTGCCTTCTCCTCGCCCAGCCCAGGTTCACACACTTGCCCTCTTGCCTCAGCATGACATGATAGCAGGCACATTGGGTTGGGGTCCTAACAACCTCGTTTGATGTCTGCAGAGTTCGTCTTCAGTATTAACTGAAGATTAACTGAAATTAACACTAATGTCAGTTGGTTTTCTTCTAAGTGTATCCAAACCAAGTTAAGCTGAAGTGAGCCAAACGATTCAAGGAATCGAGCAAGAACTAGCCTTTGCTCTTCCAGACACCAGTTGGTGGTAAACTGGCCTCTTTGACAATCACTCTTCTTTGGGCTGTTTGAGTGCCAGACTCTTTTCTCGAAATTGTGGGTATGTCTACTTATTTCTAACTATCATTTTAACCTGAACATACAGAGATCTGACCTACACCTCCTGTCAGTCATCCTTAGCCTGTGCTGGGTCTCCTTGATAAAGGAAGCTCTGCAGCAGCATCTCCCAGAGGTCTCAGCTGGATGCGTCCAGCGATAGGCAGCTCACCCTCTAGATCAGCCTGAGATTCCTAAACAGCACTAGTGGTTGGTTAATTTACTTGGTATAAACAGACATATCAAGCACCCATTGTGCACAGCCTGGCACTGCGTATAAAGTGAGGAATAGGTAAGATGTTTGTAAAGATGAGGTAAAATATTGTTATCCCTGTGCTTAAATGAATTATCTCATGGAGAGATTGACATGTGAAATAATAACACAAGGAATTAACCAAGGTAGCAAGGAGGTAGGTACAACGTGTGGAACTAGCCAGATCAGGGCCCTCAAATCCAGCGTTTCAGTTTGGTCACAGAGGTGATCAAGCCTGGATTTTCAAATATCTTCTCCATCTCGTTGTTAGATCGTGAGCAGGTGATTTGTCGTAGTTTTGGTTTCAGAAGCAGTATTCCATTAAGTGCCATGCCAGGATTGAAACTGACAGTATGCTGAGAAAATGGAAACTGCACATCATATTCAAGTAAATACAGAACACAAAAATTATCTGTAGGCATTTTTCCCAAGTATATACTTATGTTGTCCTTTTATTTTTCTACGCTTGTGGTTGATATTTTCAATAACTTTTATTAGTAATAGTATATATGAGAACAAGACAAACATGGTTCCCTAAAGTAAACAGTGAAATAATATTAAATAATCTTCTTTAAAGTAAATGAAACGAGGACCTGCATACATTTTGCTTCTGAAATTTCAGCTTTCCTCGTTACTGTAATTACTCTTAGCTTGATATAGATCCATAAAATCAAAGATTTTAAATCAGAGAAGGTTCATTACCTATTGTTGAAAGAGGAATTAAGCAGATAGCATTTTAATGGCTTGGAAGACAGCAGTGCTTTGTGCTTTAATAGATTTCTTTCCCAAGATCTGTAAAGTATCATTTATTCTCAAAAATTAATTGCTGACACACAAAAATAATCTCTGACTGAGATAGCAAGCATTTTACTCATCTTCTGATATATATAAGCCCTTCCCTTTCTAGAAAATCCTTTTTTCATGATTTATTTGGCTATATTAACATCAGCTGTTTACTGAACCTGGACTCTGCACTTGGCATTGTGCTGGGCACTTAAAAGCTTGTATTATTCCCAGCCCTTACAGACAGTCTGTATTTCTGATGTGGAAACTGGAGCTCAGAGAGATCGTCCTTAGCAAGGTCACACAGTTGTTTAGTGACAGAACCAGGACTGGAAATTTGTCTCTAACCCAAAAGCCTGTCTTCTTTTCATAGCACCAGACTCTCTCTCACTGTAATTCAGAGTTATTTGATCAGGGGAATTAAGTCAGCTAATCCTCTGGACTTGTCTCATATTTATTTCTCACATCCAAACCGCATCCAAAAATGACAGAATACATTTTCTTCCTCATGCCCCGTAAGCACCAGTCATCCCGCTGGCCGGGCTGTGTGATTTTTCCACAGACCATATGCCAAAGTCAATTTCTGATCAATTTAAAAGTCAAATATTGTTAAAAGTCAGAAAATATAAAAACATATCAGTTCCTTTGAGGAATTGTAACTTCTGAGTTTTAAAGCAATAGAATAAAGGAGTAGATCCTGACAATATAAAAGTGTAAAACTTCTATACGACAAAAAACAACTGAAACAGAATTGTAAACAATAGGTTAGAATGTTCATGATAACGAAAATCAGGGTTAAGATTTCAGTTATACAGAGAATCCTTCACATGTGAAAGAGTGGAAAGCTGTTATAACTCTCCTAAATGAGTGAATGATTGATTCTTCCCACAACAAAAAATAAAAGTGATAGGAAATTTATGGAAAAAGCCATTCTTGCAAATAAACAAATTCAAATGAAAGCAACCTTGAGGTACCATTACATATCTCCTATATTAGCAAATGATTTTTTCTTTTCTAAATGTTAACACCTAAAGCTGAGAAGTTCATGATGTGACACTGATGCATTCCCACACTGATGTCACCGCTGTAAGGTGGCACAGTTGACATCACTGTGTGGTTGTGCTTACATTCATATTTAGAACCAAAAAAATGTTTCAGATACTTTGCGTGATGTATTAATTTGCCTGATGAATTAATTTACCTAACAAAGTACCACAGACTAAGTGACTTAAACAAGAGAAATTTATTTTCCTACAGTTTTGGAGACTAGAAGTCTGATGTCAAGGTGTAAGGTTGGTTTCTTCCCAGGCCTCTCTCCTTGGTGTGTTGACAGCTGCCTTCTCACTGTCCTCACATGACTCACCCTTGTTTCATGTGTGTGTCCTGTTTTCTTTTCTTGTAAGGACACCAGTTATATCAGAGTCCATCCTAATGATCTCATTTTACCTTCATCGCCTCATTAAAGTCCCTATCTGTAAATAAAGTCACATTGTGAGGTACTGGGGGTAAGGCCTTCGACATATGAATTTGTGCGGGGACACAGTTCAGCCTGTAACATGCCAGTAATACCTCACCTGGTAACTTGTCCTATGCAGATGATTTCAATGAAGAAGAAAGTATGTGCATAAAAACATTCATGGTAGTGTTTCAGTAATATCAAACAATTAAAAATGGCTGAAATACTTATAAAAGTTAAATAACTTATAACAACTATTTTGCAGCCATTAAAATTTTTAAGACTGAAAACTATGTGAAAAACAATTTAAAAATTCTTAGCATATAATGAGAAAAGTAGAATACAAATATCATGCGGTTAATTGTGGAAAAAAAAAATCTATGCACGTGGACAGTTACTGGAGATGAAAGGAGGGTGAAATAATTCTCTTGTGGTGGCCGAAATATGGATATACAAATTACTGTCATACAGCCTGAAGAGCCAGACCTCAGGTGTCTTGGGAGTATGGAGGAAGGTGAAATCAGCTTGGCCAAGAGAGTTAAACAAAATGTCAGCAAGAAGGTGGCATGATTTTTTCCAACTATTTCCACTTTTTTATTTTTATCTTAAAAATAAAAAGTAGGTTAGAATAAATAATGCGTGGTCAGAGAGTACCAGCTTCTGTGGCAGATAGTACTGAAGTTTTAGTATGTTAGGACGAATTTTAGTCAAAAACAAGAAAAAACAAAGACAACTTGAGGCTTAACAAATTAACCTAGCAACTCAGCAGTGTGGCGCTAATGTCACAGTGCTGGAGAGTGCTTTGGGACTGGACACCCGGCCCTCAGCTGTGCTGGCCTTGGCGCCGGCGCCCTGCTACGGGGCCTGGGATGTGGAAAGGAACATCTTGGCTGTCTATGACCTGTTCCTTCTCTGAACCTCAGACTCTTCTTTAAAATGTACTTGTTGGAGTGGGTCATTACAAAGGCCATCTCTCTCTTCCTTCTTTCATTCTCTATTTTGTTCCCAAATACGCACAGAAAAATTACCTATGCGGTATTTTCCTTGCAGCTGACAATTTTGAAGTATACTGTGGCCATTCTATATTTCTTGCAAAGAGCCAGGCCCAGGTAGAATGTCAGAGAAAGAAAATAAGATAAAGTCACCTACTCTGTATTTCCAGTACTCGGTTTTATAAGAAGCCAAACCCAAAATTCCTCCCAATCTTTCCCTGCTCACTGCCCAAGCTCAATGCAGGTCAGCAAACCCAGACCCTTATGTTTCTTAAGGGAACCTCTGAGTGGGCCGGGGCCAAGGGGAAGCATGCGTTTCATTGCCGTGTCTTTAACCTTAGGCATTCTCAGCCAAGACAGCAAGCAGCAGGCTTTTGGAGAGAAGACAGCCTACCCTGCCCTTCCCCACCCTTTACCCTCCATGCCAGGATCGAGCAGCTTCTAAAAAGCTGGGTATATCCAGCCAGAAACGCGGGAAGGATTTGGTTGCACTGGATAGAAACAGACTGCGAAGAGAATGAGAGCAGCAGTGGCCGCAGGCGTTAACAGAACCCCTGTCTCTTCCTCAGGCTGGAAGAATCCATCACTCCCTCTCTAGGAGACTGTCAGGCTTCCAGAGGGAGGGTTAGTGAGTAAACTGAAAGAATAATAAAGGTGTCCCAGCCTGGAAAACGTATTCAGGGCAACAAAGAAAGTATTGCCCTGCAGTGTTTGGATTCTGAGCCTTTTATCTGTGCATCTTATCAAACATGTGCCTGTAGCATCCTGGCACACACTCTGTTCTCTCCTGCAGGGTTAGGCGGGGGAATTCTTTGTTTTGAAGGATGAACCAAGATAACACATACAGTAACTCAGATGGCCTGTGTGTGTGCACGCATTAGCATGTGCATGCACGTGGGTGGAGGCAGCCGCATAGACTAAAAGAATGTGCGCTGTGGAGTGATTCATTCACTTGGGTATTCATTCCACAAATCTTGCTCAGCTCCTAGCATGTGGCCACCTCATTCTGGACATTGGGGTTCAGGGGTGAACAGAAGAGACAAGATCTCTGCTCCATAGGAACTCATGTTCTGGAGGGAAACAATCAACAAGTAAACTAATCTGAGACCCGGGCTTCTAGGCCACTCCACCACGGAGCAACTGTACGACACTTGGCTTCACTGAGCCTGCCTCTGTCAGAGGAGGCGAGAACTGTCTTGAAGGGATGTCTGAAGACTTCAGGGGCCTCTCAGTGTTCTGGCACATAGACACTGTACTGCTGAGGGCAGGAGCTCTGTGGGATGGAGACTCCTGTTTGCTAGGCATGAAGAGACAGGGAGAGAAGTGGGATGGAAAGAAGGCATTCAGAATCACAGGCAGCCCCAGCAAGGAGAAGTCCAAGCTCCGTGCCCCTTCCAGCACAAAAGCGAGTCCTTTGAACCAGTGGCTTTTTCTGTCATCTAGCTCCTAAAAACAAAAACAAAGGTAAATGGAGCTCAGCCTAAGTGTTTTGGGTCAAAGGTGGGCTGTACAAGTGTTCATGAAATGGGAGGCCGGAGAAAAGACACTGAGGGCTTGCCGAGAGGGTCTTCTGTTCTGGAGGCTAGTCCTGATCAGTCTCTGAAAGATGGGGTCTTTGTCGTGTACTTGTGCAGTTTACAAAAATGTGACAGTTTAATAATGTAGGTTCACTCAACCATTTAACAAATGTTAATGAAATGGGGTGCTGAAATAGAAAAGTGATAAAACTTCTGTGCCTTCAAGAATGTCCTAGTCGGTAAGGGAGACAGACATACAAATTACTGTCATACAGACCGGGCATGGTGGCTCACGCCTGTAATCCCAGCACTTTGGGAGGCTGAAGCGAGTGGACACCTGAGCTCATGTGTTCGAGACCAGCCTGACCAAACATGGTGAAACCCCGTCTCTAATAAATACAAAAAATTAGGCGTGGTGCCATGCACCCATAATCCCAGTTACTTGGGAGCATGAGGCAGGAGAACTGCTTGAACCCGGGAGGCAGAGGTTGCAGTGAGTCGAGATTGCACCACTGCACTCTACCCTGGGCAACGAGTAAAACTCCATCTCAAAAAATAAATAAAATAAAATAAAATTACTTATCATACAGCAAGAAGAGGCAAATCTCTGGTATCTTGGGAGTATGGAAGAAGGAGGAATCCTTGACCATACTCCCAAGTGTTGGCCAAGAAAGTTAAAGAAAATGTCAGCAAGAAGGTGGCATTGGAGGTGATGTTTCCATTGGGTTTGGAGTGACCCCTATGGGTAGTAGGAAAGATTCACGGTATCCGATAGCGGGCAGGATTTTATTCTCAGTGCTTCTCTCGCGTTAATTCTTGCAGTCAGTAGACACAGTTGACCTTCGCATCTTCAGTAGCCTTTCTTCCTTGTCACAGAACATGCAGGAAGAGTATGTTGTATATAATTGCATAATATAGTTGGTCTAAACGTTAGTTAATTGGCTTTGACATTATTTCTGAGAGTCCTGCAACCCAAATTATTAAAAATGCATGGTAACATTAAGAAAAGCCTGTCAAGAATCTGTTTTATGATATCCCAATGTAAGTGAGAAGCTCCGAATTTTGATGTGATCAGTGTGGACTTGATTCTTTACAAAAATATTGAAAATAATACATATATTTAGAAAATAAGACCAGGGAGAAAGAGAATATGCAAACTGAAAGAACCAAGGAAACCATTTTTTAAAAAGTAATGTTAGTACTGAGCTTCCTAGAGGCTCAAGCAAGAACAGCTTAAAACCCCACTGTTGGTTATCTTACTTGTATCAGTGGGCTTGAAAGACATATTCTTTTCTCAATGGAGTACAAAAAATGTTTTCTTGTTCTAAAAAAAAAGCTGTTTTCATGTGTATTTATATTCAAGAAAGATACAGCGTTAAAGAATGTGGATCACGGTGAAAGTACAAATAAAACAGTAACTGCGGTTGTTAAGAGCACACTTTGATGTCAAGACTGACCCAAATTTACAATCTGGCTCTACAACACTGGCTACAATGTTAAGCAAAATTCCTACACCTCAGTTTCCTTATCTGTCAATTGGGAGGTAAAAGTGCCAGTCACGGGGTTGAGTGAGAAGGCCTCGGTGGAGAAATGCTGGTACAGTGTTGAATACAGTTTCTGGTGCCCAGTATCTGGAAGCTGTGGCGATGATTGCAGTGGGGTTCTTGTGTCTTCTCATATTAAGAGGAGCCCCATCTGTCATCCCAATCTGTGACCTACCTCAGAGGTGCTCATGACCCACACATGCTTTTAAACCCAGGCCAGGGCATGAATGATGATGAAGGCAGCCCAGTGGAGAGCGAGGGATCCAACGGGGAGGCGGACAAAGCAGACACCCCCTCACGCTGTGCCTGTCTTATTTCTTGAAGGTGAATGATTCCAATTGTGACCAGGAACTCCTTTCCCTGCTCCTGGATGCTAAGCTGCTGGTGAAGTGTGTCTCCACTCCCTTCTATCCGCGTATCGTTGACCACCTCTTGGCCGGCCTCCAGCAAGGGCGCTGGGATGCAGAGGAGCTGGGCAGACACCTGCAAGAAGCCGGCCACAAAGCCGAAGCTGGGTCTCTCCTTCTGGCTGTGAGGGGGACTCACCGGGCCTTGAGAACCTTCAGCACAGCCCTCTGCGCAGCACAGCATTGGGTGTGAGGGCCGCCTGTGGCTCTGCTCCTTAGTGGAAAAAGCATCTGGAGTTGAATGCTGTTCCCAGAAACAACATGTGTACCTGCCGATTGTTCTCCGTGGTTCCAACAAATTGCAAATAAAACTGTATGGAAACGATGAGCAAGCTGCCGCTTTTTTAAACTTTTTTTTCTGTCTTGTACCGACTGATGAACATACTTTCTTATTGACTGAGACTCTTCCCTTCCCAGCCTCCTTTTTTTTTTTTTTTTCCCAACCTGCCTTTTCTGGATAGAATTCAGTTAATAATGTGCCCACAACTGTGGTTCAGCAAGTTGGATGTGGTGGTGGATAGGGTGGCGTTAGGATGGGAGTGCGTGTGCAGAATGCCTGGTGGTTGGGGCAGGTGCCACGGGTGGAGGGAGAGTGGATCTGGACTCAAGTCTCAGATTAGTTAAATGACCTCAGGCTAATTCTTCCACCTCTTTGAACCTCAGTCTATGATGTATAAAAATAAGGGTAGTATTATCTGCCTCATAAAGTTGATGAGTGTTATGTGAGGTTGTGTGTGTGAAGCTCTATCAGATACACAGCTGGAGCTGAAAAAATAGTAACTTTCTGTCCCGCTCACTAGTGTCACAGTATATGAATTATGACCTTCGGGGCATAGCCAGATGATCAGGACCAATACATGATTGCTGTCTGATGAGAGGCCTTCACAAGTTATCGGCATCAACATGTTCAGGTTGACACATTTCATGTCCATAAACCTACATAGGCAGGTGGGTGGGGGAACAGAGCTAGCATGCACACTTATCACAGGTGGGATTGGCATAATGATTTGCATACAGCCAATCATAGCAAGGGTGTGAAAGGCAACACCCTTAGGAAAACCTCCCACACAAGGGGTGTTCCCTGTGATGGAGGATAAGAGTCCCAGGGCATAGCTTGCTGGCACCTGCCCCCACCACAGAGGTATGTGCTTGATAGTGAAGGCTCTAGACCTCACGCCCCTGAGACTCACACTCGATCCAAGACACAGCAGCAGCTGAGGCATGGCCTGGGGGAGAGCATCCACACCTACACAGTGACCAGGGGGCCATTGGAGGCATCCATCTACACTAAGCCATGCGGGTCTTTTACCTCTGCCCCAAAAAAAATAATTTGGAGGGAGGGAGAGTGACTGTGTATTAATAAGAAAGTTTAGGTAGATTAGATGATATTACATCATTGTTATAGGGAATAATTTGCAAAAGTTTAAGTCATGTGAAAAGGCTACCTCTGATCAATTTCTGCATTGCTCTGTCAAAGCCAGCAGGCTGAATGTAACAGGGCTCCCTGGTGGTCTTTAACATATGGTGTACTGGACAGCCTGATCTCCACACCTCCCCCTATCCACCCCACTCCCACCGGTGCCCTACACACACCTGATTGGGTTCCCCATCTATTTAAGAATAACATCGCCTCCCCTTACAGCTTATCTTCACCATCATCATTGGCTTCACCTCATTTCCGCTCCTCTAGATGTAGCTGCAGAGCTGCAGAGTCCTCTGATGAAAGTTTTGGTCATCTTTGGAGGAGACTTATTGTGTAATTGCTCACTCCCGTGACCTCCCACCAACTGTCTACCCCAAGATTGAATTCCTTTCCCAATTCAGTAGCACCTAGAATTTGGGAATGGCTTGCACAAGCCTCTAGCATACTTTGCAGGGAAGAGGACGCCATATTTCTCCCAAATTAGGTAACGCCTGTCCAGACAGACCCACGCAGCCAAAAAAGCCTCCTAGAACTCTGATGGCACCACCTGTGTCCCATGGTGCGGGTCAAGCCACTCCCAGGTAGCATGCCTACCAGTAATGGGTGTTCTCCAACCTTGCAGCAAGCTTGCGTCATTTCAGGTGAATGAAAACATCGAGTGAGCAATATTCTGAGAAACAGTCTGTTTCAACCGAATCCCTCCCGAGACCTTTTTGTTCCAATTGCGATATTACAGATCTCAGAAGTCATTTAGTATGATACCCTGACTTTATGGATTAGTAGACTGAGGCCCAAGGGCTGAAGTGACTTGTACAAAGGACAGAAGAGGATTGTGGGGCTCCACATTCCAGTCCCCCAGCCCCACAATGCTTATAAGGAAGGCATTCCCTCCTGGAAACTGCATGGCTTTGACTCACGTCCTCGTTTACTGGAAACCAAATGTAAAAGGTTTGAGCAGTTTCTGCGGGGGGAAAAAAAAGAGAAAAAGAAGGAACAACAAATAAAGAATTCACTCAAGAATCACACCAGTTGGAAAAATACTCTAGAACGCTGAGTTCCTCTTTGTGCTGGTATTTAGAATGTTAACCATAAATGTTAGATGAAGGAGTAAGGTGGTATGTTGTCTTGCTTACGGTTAAAAGTTCCTGTCAGTTATCCCAAACCTTTCTGTTTGAAAACAAATCAAAATAAGCAAGGGCTGCCCTGGCCCTCACTCACACTCAGATTCGATAGCTTTGCTTCCTGGGATGTGGCCCGCAGGGTGAGCCAGTGCAGGGTGAGAGCCTCTGGAGTCAGACCGCCAAGCTGTGAGCACTGGGAGGCCTCTCTCTCTTAGCCTCAGTTTTCTCACCCAAAACTAGGGCTAATAATGCCTAAGTTGCTAATTAGTAAGTACTTTTCTCAAGGTCACAAAGCTAGTAAGTAATGGAACCACAATGCAAACCCAGGTATGTAACCCTTGGCCCAATGCTGTGTTAACTTAAGTCACCAGAGCACTTCTAGGTCCCTCTGCTGAGGAACCTGGTGAACATCCTGGAGGTCATTTGAATGACACACTCAGCTCTATTTCCCATTTCTCTCTTCTGTTCAGGGACCGATAATATCATGGCAGAGGGAGGCCATGAAATGTCTGTGACTTTTTCTAATTGTCAGCTGATGTCCCTGCCTTCTCAAAGCTGGGGCACACTCTATCTTTGTTCTGTTCAAGAGTTTTAATACTGGGTTGAGCATAGAGGCTCACACCTCTAATCCCAACACTTTGGGAGGCCAAGGAGGGCAGATCACTTGAAGCCAGGAGTTCAAGACCAGCCTGGCCAACATGGTGAAACCCCATCTCTCCTATAAATACAAAAATTAGCCAGGCGTGGTGGCACACACCTCTAATCCCAGCTACTCGGGAGGCCGAGGTACAAGAATCACTTGAACCAGGGAGGCAGAGGTTGCAGTGAGCTGATTGCACCACTGCACTCCAGCCTGGGCAACAGAGCGAGACTCTGTCTCAAACAAACAAACAAACAAAAAAGTTGTAATACCGAAGTGTCTGAACTCCCCTGTTTCTCACAGAATAAGACGTAGGGCCCTTCATCCAAACCTCCCCTCATACGCCAGATTTTCCAGAAGGTGTATGCAGATTTGATCACCATTAACATTCTCTGTGGACAATGATGATTATGGCATCACTTAGGTTACTAAATAAGATTGCGTCAGAGACTTCCTAACACTTCCAAAGTGTTAGGATTCACTTTGAAGTCCATCTGGCCCTGTGGTTACCAGTCATGACTGCATATCAGAATCACCCAAGGAAAATGAAACCCAGATTGAAGCCCGAGTCCCTGAGTTCCTCCCAGTCTGACCAATTAAGTCAGAATGTCGAGGGGTGGTCCCCAAGAGCTGCCGGACCAGAGCCAATCAGGAGAGCAGGGTTTACGTCACTGGCTTCTTATCTCTCATTGGCCATGTCTCCGCCCACTTGCCTTTCCCTCAGAAACACACAGGGAAAATGAAAGGATCCAAATCTGACCCCCTTCTCCCTGGCAGTCCCACTCCGGAAAGGCCTGCTGGGAAGGGGGGATGCTGGACTTGGCTTGGAAACTGATGGATCTCTCAACTCCACATCTCTTTGCCCTGTTCTCACATGCGAGGGTGTGCAGGAGCTGGCTTTCCAAAGAAGGGACCCAATTTTTACAAGAAATGAGAAATCCCGTTGCTTCTTTAACCCGCAGCTAAATTTAGATCTGGAGTGGAGGTCGCTTTCCCAGTCAGCACAGCTCCCTGGGTCTGAATAGCAGCAGGCCTGTGGCACGAGATCTGTTGTTTTCCCTCACCTTGAAAACTGGGTCTTATCTTTTTGGAAAGAAAACTCATTATGATAAATGTAGCAGAAGAGCATTCAAATGCAAGTTTGCCCTATTCTTTGGAGACAGCCTGCATTTTTCTCCAGTTAGCTGCAAATGCAGCAGCTCAGTAGTCTAATTTAGCTCCAACAGCTGGGAATTCAGTGTTTCTTCTTAATAACTTCAAACTCATTATAAACTGAAGATGGCACAGACGATGAGAAAATAGGAAAATGAACCAATGGGTGTTCCAGAGCTGAAAGGGAGAAAAAGAGCCTTCTTGTTTGAGTACCCATATTGCGGGTTTTCTCTCCACCAGCGGCGGTGGATATGAGAAGGAAAGCTTGGGTTCCTTTTGTTCTAAGGAATCGAGAGTTCTTAGACTTGAGACTACCGCTGCAAACTGGAGAGCTTTGGTGTTGCAACCTGCTCACAGCTGTGAGACAGGAATCAGGCACATCAAACTATTGCTAGGAAAATGAAAAATAACTCTGACTTCGATGCCGGTGTTAGACTATTGGAGTGTGAGTTTCTCCTCCCCGGTGGCTGTCAGAGTTCTGGAAAGCTGCCTCCAGGCGCAAGACGAAGATTTCCAAAACCAGCCTTCAGCAATGGTCAGGTGATGAGGGAGCTAGGATGTGTGGTTCAGATGACCCGGGGCGGGGGGGCGGTTCTGAAGCTGGGGGTATCCTGATGCTTCACTAGTGAAAGGGGAGGGAGCCAGACTGGACTTTCTACTCTGCCGTGGGTAAATCTTAGGCAGGCAGATGGGATTCGTGTTGTCTTGACAAACAACGGGCCTGTTTCGGAGGCCGTTTGGAAGAAAACACAGGACAGGAGTCAGGGATCTGGGTTTGAGAGCTGGCCTGGCTGATGTATGACTTTAAGCAACTTTATTTGGCTTTCTCTGTATCTGTTTTCTGTCCACACCTCTCTACTGTTGTTCAGCTCAAACAACAGTAGGCGTCGCTTCCTCCAGTGTCAGGAGGAGAGAAAGGGAACTTGAAGATAAGGGGAATGGCTGGAGGAGAGGAACGCTGGGGGAAGGCAGACTACCGGCGTTGGCCACGTGCACGTGGTGTGGTCAGGAAGTAGACTAAAATCCTAGGGCGACGTCCCTAATCTCCCTCTTTGCTCCGATTATCTCTTTTGACACTTGAATTTTCAAGGACTCCCTGCTATGCCTGAGCTGCTTAAGAGATCAGGACCCTTAGAGTTCTGACTTTCTGGGAGGACAGCAGCCACTTGGTTTGCAAATCAGGAGACTTAGGTGAATCTTCCAATGCCTGAGAAAAGCTGCTCTGGCTGAGTGGAGCTCAAGCCACTGCAAGTTCCCCCATCTGGACGCAGAGTGCAGGCCCAGGGTGAAACAGCCCAGGCTCAGGCGTGGAAGCCACCTGTAGCCAGGACGGAAGTGCCTTACAAACTCGGCCTGCTTCTCCCTTCGAAAAGGGATGAACTTTCTCTTCTGAACACTTGAAGTTCTCCTCAGCAGTACTGGTTACTTAGTTCTCCATGCCGTGCTTGCTTCCTTCATCTCTATTTGCCCAAGTTAGTCCTGTTACTTACAACTTACTTTCTCCCAGGAGACAGGAAAAGGCATCCTCCTGACATTTGGTCAATTTGTAGCTCATTTTTCACAGCTCCTTTGCTTTAATCAGAAAACATATTGCTCTTTGCTAGCACTACCAATAAGATAAGGTACACAATACTGAGCGCCTATGTGTGTTCAAAGTCTCCCATAGACTTTAGCGGTTAGCCACGAACCACTCCAGCAAGGGAATCAGACAGTATCCTCCACTTATATATGAGAAAACCAATTGAGAGGGGTTAATAAACTTGCTTAAGGTCTTCCTGAGAGTCAGGATTTGAACTCACATCATTCTGATTGCAAAGCCCAACTTTTGCTCAACTCCACACTCCTTGAGAATTCAGGCTTTCTTTGACTACGCTAATAGTCTCCATGACCACGCACTTGGATAAAGGATTGGCCACAGCCAGAGAGGCAGCATCCCATTATCTCCTTGTATAGAATGGATAATCCACCCCATGTATCCAGGATCTGTTAGGTAAAAGAGTTCTCTGAACCCTTTCATGTTACCTTCTTACTAAAATAGAACTTTTATCATCCTGAATCTGAGAATGGATGTTGCTATTTAGAAAAAGACTTCCTTATCCCAGTTGACCTCACACAGTTGGTAGAAATTCCAGTTTCCCCCATACTTAAACATCTGTCTGAGCTCAATCTGTGTGCCACAGTTTAATCCTTGCAAACTCTCCCTGGGTAGAAAATGGGAAGAGACTGGTCAATGGGGGATTCCCTTGTGGGGGTGCAGGCAATCAGAGATTGTGGATTGAAGGGGCCCTGGGGGATCACCTGGTCCAGCCTCCTGCACACCCCACAATGAGATTCCTTGCTCAGTTTCCTGGCAGGTCTTGCGTTCTCTGCCTGAAGGTTGTCTCACAAAGCAGCTTGTTCCTGGGGCAGCAGCTTTAGTTGTCTGAAATTGCCTTCTGTGAGCCAAGATGTGGCTCCTCCCAGCCCTGGGGTATCCCTTAAGCCTCCCTGCTGCGTCCACAGTTGTGTCCCTGCGTAGGGATCTTGCTCAAGTACCTTTGAGCCTCTCTCTCTGATAGCCTGCCACCCCAGTATGTCAGCCAAGTCCTCTCTGTGTGAACGCCTTCTTAAGCTGCCCTGTCTGCTACTGTGGAAAGAGTCCCTGAGACCACAGTGTTTTGCATCTGATAGGAAAAAAAGGAACCAGTTAAACTTGGTGCCTGGTTAGTATCTTAAGATCCAGGGGACGGGAAATCTGGGTGGTGGGGAGCAGTCCAATAAGCAGAGCCCAGGCGAGGGGTTCATGCTGTGAAGAACCTGGCATTTTCTACCTGGCCTCCTTACCTCTAGTGTCTCCACTCCAGGATCTCCTCCCTGCAACCACCAGAGCCATCTTTTTAAAGCAGATCTCTAACCTTGTCATCCCCAACTTAAAGCCCTTGAGCGGCTCTCCATGATCCACAGAATAAGCTCCTTAGCATGATAATCAAAGCCTTTTACATCCTGTCTGGATTGGTGGCTGCTTTGTACATTACATGCAACATAGGTAATCTTCACAATAATCTTATTGCTAGATTTTTGAAAATGCATCTTACAGAGCATTGTGAGGCTCACAGAGATGAAACAATATCCCCAAATCACATAGCCAGTAGGTGGCAGAACTGAGACTTGAAGCCAGGGTTTCTCTGACTAAAATCCCTACTGTTTCCATTGTTCCAAGCAGTGTGTGTGTGTGTGCGCGTGTGTGTGTGTGTGTGTGTGTGTGTGACTGGTAAAAAATGCATAAGGTAAAATTTGCTAGCTTAACCCTTCCTTAGTGTACAGTCAGTACTATTAATATTCACATTGCTGTGCAATCAATCTCCAGAACTTTATCTTGCAAAACTGAAATTCTACACTCATTAAACATCTCCCCCATTCTTTCCTCCCCCCAGCCCCTAGCAACCACCATGCTACCATGTCTATGAATTGGACTACTCTAGATATTTCACCTAAGTAGAACCACTGGAATCATACAGTATTTCTCCTGTTGTGTGTGGCTTATTTCACTTAGCGGTGTTCTCAAGGTTCATCCATGTTGTAACAGGTGATGGTCCCTCCCTTTGAAGGTTGAATGCTATTCCATTGTATGTATATACTAGGCGTGCAGTTTTTGAGCAGTAGTCAGCATCATAACTCCTCATTCATAATCTTCACCTATCCCAAACATAGGATTGTTCTATGACAAGCTCTCCGAGGGGTAACATTCTGGGCTCTGGACAGCAGAGGCCTGAGCTGTGATGAAATCTAGGAAAGATATCTGAGCTGGTGAACGCGCATGGCCTTAGTAGCCAGAGTTCCCACCTTCAATGGAGGTCCTGGGAGTGCAAACCTAAGGCCCCCTGTCCCCACCGCCATGCCCAGATTCCTCCCTACTTGTTTCTGATGCCTCTTCTCTTCCAAAGCGCAGAGGCTTTCAAGCCCCCAGGGCAAAGGGTGGAAGATTCCCCAAGAGAAGGGTAGTGGCGGCCACCTACACCAAGCCTTAGGTGGCGTGGGAGGTGGAGAAATGTGGGTCCTGTTGACAGAGGACAACAATGGGAAGACTCTGGAAGGGGCAACTGTTTACTCTCATAACCAGCCACAGACAGCAGGGTGTAGGGGGCCTCTGGGAACACTGGATTAGGGGACTGAGACGTCTACCCAAGATTCTCTCTGACCAACCGCCCCGATTTCTGTGCCCGCTGGTTTCAGTCTCCCCCTCCAGAAGGGCCTTTTCCACGTGGCAGGGCACATGACCACCTGGAGCCCTGGGGCCACATCCTCCTGACTCAGCCACCAAAGAGGAAAGAGGAAAGGTGAGGAAAGGCAAGCCCCACCTTCACTGCTCAATCCTGGGCCCCGACTCTGGCTGGGGCTGCAGCCCTGAGGGAGGAAGGCTCTGCTACCAGAAGGAGCGGGAGAGGAGCTGGGGATCTAGGGCTTCACAGCTGCCCTCATTGACTCTCCTTTAGAGAACAGGTAACTGGAAACCCAGCGAAGGAGGAACGGAAGGCTTATGCAGCAAAGCCACCATCTTCCCCAGTTCTGCTGTCTGGAGGAAGAGCAGATTCCATGGCAGCCTCAGCTCTGTCATTTACTGGCTGTGTAACCCCAGGCAGGGGCCTTTGTGTCTGCTGGCATTAGGAGGCCTCTCTCACCCTGTGACCTTTCTCACTTCCAGGCTTGCCGAAAGGGAGAGGAAAGCAACTCCAACCCCGTGGCCTTGTCATTCCTTTCAGGAACACCTGCAGGAGTTGCCATGGCAACAGGATCCCACAGCCAGCTCTCCTGCTGTCTGTTCACCATGGAGCTATGAGTTGTAGAGGCCAGAGAGTTTATCAGAAAAGGGCAATTGCTGTTTCATTCAGGATTCCTGGTCCTGGAGGAGGCCTGGAGCGGGTCCATCCTAAGGGAATAAGGTCATTGGAATCAGTGCACAGGATGGTTTTCCAGGGCAGGGGAGCCGCCAGGTCCAGAGAGTTCCCCCGGTTCCCTTGTGTAGTGTCCCCACTCTCCCCTAGTGTGCAGAGTGGCCAGAGCCCAGGACTAGGAGCAGGACTACTATTCTTCCTGCAAACACAGTTTACAAGGTGCATGCTTGGCCCTGGATTCTCAAAACAATAATGTGATACTGTTATGTTCATTTTACAGAGGAGGACACAGAGGCAAGGGAGGCTAAGTGACACGTGCAGGGTCACCTTGTCATAAGCAGCAATGCTGGGAATGCAAACCGGACATTTCCAGTGCAGACCCCTTCCTTTTTCCATGATGTTCCTCAGTTCTCCCTGCTCCCAGTTGTCATGACAGGGCTTCGGCTTATCCAAGTGACATTTCAAGACCACCTCTTCTCTCTGGGGCAAAAATAGGCTTGATGTAGCTTGTGATGAAATATGGAAATATTTTGCATCTGATAGGAAATAAAGGAACCAGTTAAACTTGGTGCCTGGTTAGTATCTTAAGACTCAGAGGAGGGGGAATTCTGGGTGGTGGGGAGCAGTCCAATAAGCAGAGCCCAGGTGAGGGGGTCATGCTGTGAAGACGGCCCTGAACACACACTGAACACACACTGCGGAAGTTTCCCAGATAAGCGGTGCCAGGACTCGATCTGTATTTGTGAGAATTCTTCTGGTCTGGAGGGTGAGAAGGAGCCTTCCTCTTAAGGTGCACGATAATTCTACATTCTTCATTCAATGGGTAGAATCTTCTACAGTTAATAAATTACACAAGTCACCTTGTGGGTCCTAGGGAACACACTGACTTGGACTTGGAATCCGTCTCTCATGATCACTCAGTCCTGGGTTGATGGGTGTGGGGAACGGGAGGTGAGCATGATGGAACCTCGCCATCAGACAGTTGACACTCAGGCAGGAAAGACACCTTCAGAGCGATTTCCTAAGTGGGCTGCAAATTAGAGCAAAGTTCCTAACTATGGGATCTGTTGACCTCTTGGGTTGCATAGACAGGTTTCATGGAGTCCAAGAAATGTGTGAAATTGCATGCACAATTATTCAGTGTATATGGAGTGTGTGTGTGTGAGAGGAGGGTGGGTCAGAGGGAGGGAGAATGCCATGGCTTTCTCTGCATTCCCAAAAATCCAAAAAGGTTAAGAAACACTGAGTAAGAACCTTTTTGAGGGTGTTATAAGTGGCTATTTAATACATAGAGGCAGCGGAAATTATGTCTGGTAGAGTTTGTGCCTGGCACAGAGTCTGTGCATGGAAAGACAGCCATAGCGTTTATGGACTTGAACTCAGTTTCACAGTCCAGGTTAGCGTTTGCTGTGGTCTGGAGGATTTTGTCCCCCTTCCCCAAAAAACTGATATGTTGAAATCTGACTCCAAAGATGATGGTATGCAGAGGCGGGGCCTTTGGGAGGTGGTTAGGTCACGTGAATGGAGCCTTCACAAATGGGATCAGTGCCCATATAGGAGAGGCTTGAAGGAGGGTGTTCACCCCTCCCACCATGTGAAGATGCAGCAAGAAGCCACCATCTATGAGGAACAGGCCCTCACCAGATGCCAAATCTGCTGGCACCTTGATCTGGGACTTCCCAGCTTCTAGAAACTATCATCAATAAATACCTGGCCTCATGTATTTTGTTATGGCAGCCTGAACAGACAAAGACAGCTTTCCACACAGACAGAGGAGAAGAGAAACAAACTTTGTGAAGCCAACCCCACACTCCTGTGCCTGACAACCTATCCCCCTGCCCTGTAGGAACGCTCCCATCTCCCCACCTGCTTCTAGGAAGAGGCCTTGGTTGAGGATGACCAGGGCTTATGGCTTGTACAGAGCTACTATTCCTGGTCACAGCACAAACAATGCCACCTTTCTCAGCATCATTGCCGTCCCGTGGAGAACAGCATTCTCTTACCTAGGCTAGCTGAGTTCAAAGGAGCAATGAAAAAAAAATTCAGAAGGCAAGATTTTTTGGGCAGGAAATGGTGGCTTTTTATGTCTGTCAAGTCTCTAGTGAGATTCCGAATAAAACCCACCATTGTGAAAGAGAGTATGAAATAAAAGGAGCTTTTATGACTCTGGGTTCTGCCTTGTTCGAAATACTTACCTTTCCATTGTGAAACATAAACCTTCTGTGAGTCTTGGCACCGAATAACACCCGGTGATGAGTTGTTGATTTCTTCTCATGGACCATCTGGGCGACGGAGCCGGGCTCTGTAGGAATGCTTACACAGTGGAAAGGGAACAAGGAAACGGGCTGAAACTTTTCAACAGTCAGTTTTATGCATGTGTGGCAATTACTTCTGCAGGAAAACGAAGGAATATTTACTATGTCTAGAAGTGCGGCGCCCTGTGAATACTGTGCTGTAAAATGCAGCATCCGGAACACAATCCAGCTTGGAACTGGGTGGTGCTGCTTTCTGGAGCCCCAGCAGGACACCATCTGTTCCTGAATTCAAAAGAAGGGTGACCTGATTCCCTGGAAGCCTTGGGGAGATGACCCAAGCTCCCAGGAGGGAAATAGGGCAGAGCTGGGGAAGAGAGGTGTCTTCAGCTGCAAGGGTGGTGGTCTTGGAAACGTCTACCAAGTTGCCTTAGATGGGAAACAGAATCATTCTCACTTTGCTTATGTGCTTTGCACTCTCCTCTCCCCCAACACATTGCCTGTTGGGTCTTCCAATAAATGAGTCTCCACTCTCTTGAAAAAAATAAGAAGAAGCTCTTATCAGAGATGTAGGGCAACCGAGCTAGCAAAGATTTATCAAATCCCTGCTATGTGCCGCTCAAGCTGTTAGGAGCTTGACATACATATTTTTCTCTAGAACTTAATTATAGGAGGTAAAGATTTTCATCTTTATGTACAGATAGAAGATGGATCAGAGATACCGAAGACTTGCCCAGAGATGCTAAGGACTTTCTCTATCCTTTAGAGATACTAAGGATTGCCAAATGATGCTGTCTTTCAGCTTAACATTCCTAACTAGCTTAACATTCATTCAGCTAGTTAGGTGACAGAGCCCAAAATCTGGTGCTTTTTGGCTAGGTAGTTCTCTAGTATTTTATAAGTTTAATTACTCATCAGCAACAAATTTGTAAACTCTTAGAGCACTGGAAAAGTCCTTAAGCATCACCGGCTTCCACCAGCCTCTTCCTGTAAGGAGCCCTGAGGCTGGAGGGAGCTGCCTCTGCTTTGGTGATGGTGCTGCTCCATGGCTGGAGAGGTTGGGATGCTGGAACACTCACCTATAGCCTTGCGTCTGATGCTGCTCTTGAACCCCCAACTCTCACATTGTCCAGGGGTGTGGTGCTGAACCCTGAGGGGCTGACGGTAATCAGTGGAGGGTGAGCTTGATGACCAGGGTTCTGGTGGCTTTTGGGGTGGAAGGATCTACTGCTCCTATATCAGAGCAGGGCTGGGCCCACCTCTTATTTTCAATGGAGACAAAAGGCTTGCTGCCTAGCATAGTTGTTCAACAAATTCTTGCTGAGTTGAATCATGCAAGAAAGTAGAAGGTACACAGTAAATGCGAATGAAATGAATTCGTGCCCCCAGATACCCAGAAACAACATTTTCCAGCCAGGGCTCTCTACAGAACAATGAGGCAATGGAGCTAGAAGTCACAGCTAAGAAGCAGACCACAAACCACCGATGTCTATGTAACCCCCCAGAGAAACCAAGAGGAAAACAACCCTGTCCCGCTACAGCGTCATTCTCCCCACAGAGGCCCCCGATGAAGAGCCCCAGCAACCTTGCTCCAAGTCCAGCAGTGAGTTGGGGATAGAAACTAATGAAACTCATTTCCATCTGTCAACTTCTTTAATTAGGTGGGGAATTTCATTGACTGTCTCTGGACCTAGAGAGTACCCAATATATAATTTTTCAAACGTGGAATAAACCAAAATAAAAATATGCCAACTTCCAAGTGGATACATTAACCCAGCCTCGATACATTAAAATAATCATTATGACTGAACGAGGAGTTTGAGTAATAATCTGTGTCCTGCATGCCAGAGCTGGCATGATATGCTTCACAGCACTTTATTTCTATCCAGGCTTCACAGTGCCAGCATCAAATAATGCAATCTGTACAAAATGCTACTAGCCTCAAGAGCCCTTTATTTCCAAGCTCCTAAAATCTTAATGATAACACACATTAGTACAGCACTTTTTAGTTTATAAAACGCTTTTATGGAAATTATCTCATTTAATTTATTACTTACAAGGTTCCTGTAACTCACAACCTCCCTATAAAGAATTACCTTCATTTTACATAGAAGGAGGCCAAAATTTAGAGAGATAAGTGAATTTTTCAAGGTCATGTAGGTGATAAGTGGTCAAGTAGATTCTGACTCCAGACCTTTCTATGATGTGTCCCATGACCAAGAGTAAGAAGCCTGATTTTAGAGCCTACACCCCTTTATGGGAATAACATGATTTAAAAATTTTAAGCTGGAAGAAACTGGTCCAACTTCTCAACATTGTGCTCACTCCTAGAGCAATGTTGGTAGATGCTAATGCTAATGTTAGTTGAATACTTCTAGTGATGGGGAGCTCACTCTCAGAGAATGTCATTGCATTGTTAAACAGCTCTGATTGTTTGAAAATTGAGACAAAATCCACCTCCATGCAATGCCCTCTCATGAGGCATAGTTCTCTCTGCAGGAGTCCACAGAGTATATCTACTCTTCCACAAATAGCTTTCTCAGGGGATAGCACCACATTCAAAATGTCCACCTCAAAGCACATTGTGCAGTTCATTCTCCCCCATCTTGCTAAAAGAAGTATTGTATCTGCCTATAGTGCATTTCTAAGATGAGTTGGGTAACATCCGCATCACTGACCATACTCATGGACCATGTGGCTAATCATCACGGGTACATTTTTGACATCAAGCTTTGACATCAAGCTAACTGGGATGAAGTGTCTGAATTTTTGTCTGCCTCCACTTTTGGAAATTATTCTCGATTTTTCTGACTTGGAAGGATTCTGAAAACCTTGGCAATTTCCTTCAGCATCTTGGTGGACAACCTCTATGAGCCTAGAAAAATGTTCTTTCACCAATTATATCTCTAATTTCTCTCCTGCCTTATTGTAGATCTCAATCCTGAATCTCTGTTCTCTTATCTGCCTTTACTTCTGTAAAAACTATTCTTATTGAAGGAGAAGTTGAAAGTGAAGGGAGCGGTGCTCCATTCTTTGTGACACCCTCAGTTGTCTACTGACTATATATCAACTGTATACATATTGGCTCCCTGCTTGGAAGGAACTCCACCTCTTGCTGCAAATATAACCAACAGGCCCCTTTGTTATTGTCTAAAGCAGGCAGTGTATGGTTATGTCAAAAGAAAAACTATAAACAAATTTACCAGAATTTATTTGAGCAACAAACGATTCATGAACAGCGTAGCACTCCAAACCAGGAGAGGTTCAGTGCTCCATAGAAAAAGGAAGTGGGATGCCGACACAGGCTGATTGGTGACAGCTTGGCATTTCCCTTATATGGACATGGTCTGATCACTTAGCACCCTGTGATTGGCTGAATGAAACTCGGCTGCTGCAATTGGCTGAGACTCAGCTACTTGTTACAAGAATATACTCTCAGCTAGATTGCAGTTTGTCTACATCCTAAATGAGGTTGCAGTTTACCACTTAGGAATTCAAAGTGTAGAGGCAGTAGCTTTAGGCCAAATTTAATTTAATTTAACAATTCCCCCCTTTTGGTCAGCATCTCAATTTTGAGAGATTGACCAAAATCTTGGGCACAGATGCCACTCTCTGTCACCATCATAATGGACTTGGTTAGTCTCAGTGTGGAATTCACAATTCTCAACATCAGTCAGCTGACTTTTCTTTATGTTTTTGTTATTCTAATCATAGCGAAGCTACCTGAGAGCATTTAAGACTCTTCAGTGGCCAGGTGTGGTTGGCTTATGCCTATAATCCCAGCACTTTGGGAGGCCAAGGCAGGCAGATCACTTGAGGTCAGGAGTTCAAAACCAGCCTGGCCACCATGGTGAAACCCCCCTCTACTAAAAAACTGCAAAAATTAGGTGGGCATGGTCGCACTTGCCTGTAGTCCCAGCTACTCAGGAGGCCAAGGCCCAAGAATCACTTGAGCCCAGGAGGCGGAGGTTGCAGTGAGCCGAGATCGCACCACTGCACTCCAGCTTGAGTGACGGAGGGAGACTCTGTCTCAAAAAAATAAAAAATAAAAAAGACTCTTGAGTGGATACGGCGCACCAAGGAGACTATTGTGATGGCTGTCAGGAGGATAATACTAGGAGACTGAAGAAACCTCTTTAACATTAGAAGCCCCCATGAATCAAACTGATCAAAGTCAAATATATCCAAAATGAACCAGAAGAAGAGTCTACTTATTTTAGCCAAGTACCTTATCTGTTAATTTCTTACAACTGTGTTTCTACAATACCAGACCTATTTATCTGTTATAAGTTAGCTATCACACACAGGTGTTAACTATCGTACACATTCCCCTTGGTTCAGCCAACAGGTAGTCCAAAGCCATTATATGATCTAAAACAACTCTAGTAAGAGAATTAGAAGAAGTTTGCTGGGAACTGATAGCCTTTGCAGTTGAGTTAGCTATTGTAGCTAATATTTGGGCAGATTTCTAATCATAAATTCATTTATTGAATTTTGCCAAGCCACAGAAGGAGCATTCTACAAAAAGATTCCCATTTAGAAGGGTTTGTACCTGCTTGCGAATTCCTCTTTATTCCATAATAAAAACTAAGAGGTATAGACCAAGGTTTGGCTTCCAGTTGGTTATGGAGTGACGGTGCCATGATTAGAATTCTTAATCCAAATTGGCCCCTTATTTTTCACTTACTGAGATGTGGAGTTGCTCACACTTATGATTGGTCATTAAATCCTCCACAGATAAAATATATCCTGGAAAGGCACAGCAGACAATTCCCTGTGGAATGTCTTATTTGTTAGGCGTTATCAGTAGGGAAGCACTAGTAATATTTGTCTAAGGTCCCATTATTGAATTATTGCATGATTGGAGGATATTGACAAGTACGGAATTAGAGTTATAAATTTGTCTACACACTGTTGAATTTTTTTTGTTTTCTTATTCAATTTCTAGTCTAATTTCACTGCAAAACTTCCTCACTATAGGTTTTGCCTACTCTTTGATTTAAACAAGAAATCTGAATGTAAGACTTTAAGAACCTAAAGGAGCAGTTGTGCACCTTGAGCAATAGTCACAGTTGGAATATCAGTGAAATTTGTCACAGAGTGAACTTTACAGTGACCTTAGAGAATCTCTAAAATCATGTAAGGTTTAATATGACATATCCAATATTCACTTAAGCTCCCTGTGGAAGCTATTGATTATGAAATCTTAATTATCTCATTATCATATAATGTATAAATAGAAAAGAAACACAGACAATACAACAAAAGGGACAAAGTTTTCATGACAACAGAGAAGTCTTGATAATAATACTGGAAGCTTTAAGGACTCAGGAAGGGCCAGGTATCTGTCCAGACTCTCCGTGAGTCCAAATTTAACATTGGATTTACCTGCTCCTAAATACCAATTTTTTTTCCTCCAACTCAGGTGCACAACATTGTTTATTAAATAGGCTATCATAGGTAATCTGACTTGGATTAATCTTATGGAGTTCTCAAGTTGCATTATCTTAACAGTTTCAGTGCGGGATGACTCAGCATGAAAATCCACCAAGGCACTTCTATGGTATTCAATTAATTATTGTTCCCCTTGATGTTAGGTTAGCAATTTTATGAGCCAATCAATTTCTTCATTAGCGTTCTGAGAATTTTTCCATAGTCCAATGGTATGATCAAGTTTCTAGGAATTTCATACAATTTCTGGAACACATATTATGCAAATGTAACCTCATTCATACAAATGTACACATTCATGCAAATGTAACCTCAAGGAGGTTTAGGATTACTTATCATTTCACAATGCTTCCCCTATAATTTAATATCTTAAATAAGCCCAATTAGTTTAATGTCTTTTTTTTTTTTTTTTTTTTTTTTTGAGACAGGGTCTCACTCTGATGTCCAGGCTCTGGAGCACAGCGGCGCTGTCATGGCTCACTGCAGCCTCAACTTCCTGGGATCAAGCAATGCTCCCACCTTGGCCTCTCAAAGTGCTGGAACTACAGATGTGAGCCCCTGCACCTAGAGAGAGATTCCCTTTGTATAAACAGAGAGTCTTTTGAGATGTTCCAAGAGCCCATGTGCAAAATACCAAAGCTAATTCAAGATCAAGAAAAATATTTAATTTAGAATTTGATTTTGGGAAGTTTGTCAAAAATCAAGAGTTTAAAACCCTTGATCAAAACAGGATCAAGGCTGCGTATGGTGGCTCACACCTGTAATTCCAGCACTTTAGGAGGCAGAGGTAGGAGGATTGCCTGAGCAATGTGGCAAAACTCTGTTTCTACCAAAAATACAAAAAATTAGCCAGATGTGGTGGCACATGCCTATAGTCCCAACTACTCAAGAGGCTGAGATGGGAGGATCACCTGAGCCTGGGAAGTTGAGGTTGCAGTGAGTTGTGATCATGCCACTGCACTCCAGTCTGAGTGACATTGTGAGACCCTGTCTCAAAAAAAGAAACAGAAAAATAAAACAACAAAAAAACTAAACCAAAATAGGATCAGAGGTTAGTGTAAAATTATAGTTGTCTTAGTCTGTTTTGTGCTGCTATAACAGAATACCTGAGATTGGGTAATTTATAAAGAACAGAGATTTATTTCTTGTATTTCTGGAGGCCAGGAGATCCAAGGTCAGAGGTCCACATCTGGCAAGAGCCTTTTTGCTCTGTCATTTTATGTTGGAAAGCAGAAGGGCAAGAGCGCATATGGAGTGGGGGGAACCGGGACAACCTCATCCTTTTATCAGAAGCCCACTCCTGTGATAACAGCATTAATCATGCATGAGGGCAAAGCCTTCATGAACTAGTCACCTTTTAAGCGTTCCACCTCTCAACACCGTTGCATTGAGGATGCAAGTTTCTAACATATGGACTTTGGGGGACACATTCAAACCATAGTAATAGCCATTCATTGAACCATTTAACTGGAGTGATAATTAAAAGGCTTCAAAGGCAAATACCAAACGGTTTTTTAAAGTACACTCTATTAAAAACCTTAACTCTTAAACTGAGAGGACTCAGTTTTCTTAAATGTCAAAAGCCTAATAAAGACAACATGAAGCATAGGAAAGTATTTTGGCAAACACAAAATCTTTGTTTCCTAGGCCAATTACCTAGAAAGTAAAGACAAACCTTTCATCATTTCCTGTTAAGAGCAGAACAATACTCCAAGAAAGCCTTATTGTTTTAACACAGGGCACCAAATTCTAGTTTTGCATCAGTGTACTTGTAATATTAATTAATGCTCAATTTTTAGAAACATTTATAAATAATTTCCTTCTATTCTTAGCCAGCTTATTTACACTTAAAATTTCTTTCACAAGTTTAATCTTCCATAAACCTCCTATCACATTCCTGTCCATTCAGTTTTTGTTTTGTTAGGACGGCCAACCTTCACCTGAGCATCTTCCCATTCCTAGACTTCACACAGGTACCACTCTGCACCTGGAATGCCCTCCCTTTACCTCTTTGTTTCTCTCTCTCATTCTCCAAAATTTGGGTCATTCCTTGCCTCCTCCTGGAAGCTTTTCTAGACATCCCAGACTGAGTTTCAGGCTCTGCTCATTGCCTACCCTCAATCTAAGTTTTTGTTGCAGAGGACCACAGTGATCATTGATTAACTGTCTTTCTCCTCTACTAGATCTGGGCTCTTTGGTGGCAGGGCCTAGGTCTGACTACTCTTTGGGTCTTCAGCACGTGGCACTGTACAGGGAATGACACTGTGCAGTAAGGGTTTACTAGCAAATCAAAGTCATTTTGGGTTGGACCTATGATTGGGGTGTGCAAGTGAATATTTAATTGCTTTCTGACTGTCTCATATGTTAATCTACTCTCCCCAATCTGGTTGCCAGGAGCTCAGGGAGCATGTTTGGGGATTCTCTGTATCCCTCTTTCCAACCTGGTTCCCAGGGGTGCAAGAAGCACGTTTGGGGATCTCCGTATTCTTTTTGTCCCCAGCACAGAGCAAGGCACCAGAAGGTTCTCAGTTCTCCAGTTGAATGTTTACAGTCTGAAAACACATTTAGCCTATCTTCAGGCCCTGGGGTGAAGTTTGCCGAGTTTTCTTGATCTGAGCCTGCTGTCTTAAACTCGACAGAAGACCCAGGAAATGAATTGTTTACTCCTAATTCAGTCATGAACTGATGTGATAATTATGCCTCTCAGCATTCCCAGCAACGCATTTTGCAGGCTACATAAATGAGAGGTGATGAGTAAAGGCGGTCCTTAGAGCCACATTTGCTGAGCAGAAAGGGGGCAATTGCCTTAATATGTTTAGTCCAAGGAATCAATTAGCTACAAATTAGGGTTGAAGGGGCCTGGAATGTCTCTCTCTTTTTTTTTTTTTTTTTTTTGAGATGGAGTTTCTCTCTTGTTGCCCAGACTGGAGTGCAATGCAATGGTGCAGTCTCGGCTCACCGCAACCTCTGCCTCCTGGATTCAAGCGATTCTCCTGCCTCAGCCTCCTGAGTAGCTGGGATTACAGGCATGTGCCACCATGCCCTGCTAATTTTGTATTTTTAGCAGAGATGGGTTTCTGCATGTTGGTCAGGCTGGTCTGGAACTCCTTACCTCAGGTGATCCGCCCGCTTCAGCCTCCCAAAGTTCTGGGATTACAGGTATGAGCCACCACACCCAGACTGGAACATCTCTTCTCATCAGTCCTCTCTGAATAGAAGTTTCGTAGATAACAGCCTGGCCAGACCCCTGGGGCAGCTATGCAGGGTGCTGGCTGCACAGCCTCCATTCCTAGAAGTGTTCTTCTTTTCTTGAATACAATCCTGCCTCCCAGGGACATTTTCCCACCCCTCTCAGGTCTGCCCTCTAGGGCTACCCAGAACAGTTGGTTTCCTTAAGCATGCAACTGGTTTTTAGATGCTTGAAGACAGCTCACATTTCCTAAATGCACACAATAACAAGGGATGTTACTGAGAACCTCTGGCAGGGTCCTTCCGAAGGGACACACAGACCAACCCTGTCCTGGAAGAGACACAGCAGGTAACTGGCTCAACTACTGGTTAGCAGGATGTAGGCTTTTTATTTAATGCAGGTCCAAGAGTCATGTCCCCTGCCCGTGGCAGGTGGCACACAACCTACTCTGCACTTGTACCCATTACGTGTGGGTAGTGCTCACCCTGTTGTCTATTGATAGCCCCGGTGATGCCTGCCATGTGGGGCTCCCTGCTGAGCCTGGCCCACGGGGATGGGGCCAGACCTATACCATCTATCTGCTCTGCCCTGTGTTCTGCGCTCTGAGAGGTGCTCCCTGTTGCTCCCTGTCCCAGACTCACTGCATCCTGGGTTCTGGTTCACTTAGTGAATGCCTGGGTTGTTCTTCTGGCGGGTCATTCTCACTGGACACGGCAGTCCTGCTCATCCTTCCCCTTCATTTGTGCCACAGTCCCTCTCAGCCCCTCGTGGTGAGCAGCTCCCAGACTGCTTCTACCCATCAGCTTCTGACTGGGGGTTATTGAGTTTTCTTTTAAAATTGCCTTTATCAGCCTTCTGCCATCAGTCATCACAAAGGTTTCTTCTGGTCTCATAGAAGATATGCATCACATTTTATTCTGAAATCAGATTTAACTCAAAATGACCACTATTGCCATCCTTAAATATGTATCATGTTTAACTGACATTTTAAGTGCTTACTATGTACTGAACAGAGCTTTAAACACCATAGCCCACTGAAGCCTTACCACAACTCTATGAAATAGGGACCACTGTCATCCCATTGCACAGATGGGGACAATGAAGCACAAGCATTTAAATAACTTGCCTTGAGTCACATAGCTAGTGAGTGGCACAGTTGAGATTCAGACCAGGCCAGCCCACCCCGAGTTTGAGATCTTAACCATTACTTTCTGTTGTTCCAAGGTGGCAGAGGTGATTCTCTGTTTCACTCATTCTCAACACTTAGAACAGTATCAGGTTCATCCTAGATACTCAGTAGATATTTTTCCCATGAGCAATGGAAAAATGAGTGAATAAACGAGTGTCTTCTCCAACTCGGGGAGTCTCAAAGAAAGCATTCACCTAATGTTTAGATAGGTGGTTCTCAACTGCAAGCATGCATGAGAATCCCTCATACAGCTTGTTATAACTCATATTCTGGGTCCCCAACCCCAGAATTTCCGATTCAGTAGGTCAAGTCTGAGAATTCTCATTTCTAAAAGTTGCCAGGTGCTGCCGAGGCTACTGGTTGGCGTACCTCATTTTGAGAAGCTCCTGTTTGGGGTAAAATTCCACCATATTTTTGCAGCAGGAGTGGGAGCTGCAGTGAGAGGGCAGGAGGCAGTGACTCGGTGACCAGTGGTCTGCCCAGTCCAGGCAGAGACAAGCCTGGGGCTCAGATGCTCCTCTTCCTGCAGCCTCCAGGACCAGCAGCCAGTGCTGGTCTGAGTCTCACAGTGACCAGGTCTCAACTGGAACTCCAGGTACAGAGTGAAGATTAAACCCTAATAAAAACTTTCCTTTATAAATCACCAACCATACACTAGGCATGAAGACACACACACACACACACACACACACACATCTCAATGCATTTTTGCTGTAATGGCATATGTGTGACCCTAAACATCCTTGGGTTCTTTAAGATTGCATGTAAAAAAACACAGGACTTAGAGGAAAATAGTTAAAGCAAGCCACTCAAAATCTAGTAACCACAAAGCTGACAAAACCAACAAAAAATGAGTAATGAAAACACCAGCAGAGTACGTAGAATGTCACTGGTATGTGTACCAGCAACACAAGCAGTCTATTCTTTGCCACCTTAAGCCGTGGAATATGTACATCTTCTTTTGAGATTAGGTTATAGAGACTGCTTTTTATCTAAATTAAAAATTGGATTGAGGGTGTAGCCGTCTTCATTAGCCCACTGTTTTACTACAGGAGGATTATCTCTACTCACAGCTATACCAAATAGCTTAACCTCACAGAAAGCTTAGTAGTTCTAGTAGCCTCTAAGCCAGCCACTTTGCAGTAAAGAAAGGCACTTCTGCAAATTGTCAGCTTTCATCTTAAAGCCTTTATATATTGCTGTGGCCATCTCTGTAATTGTGAGAAAGTTGCCCTCCCCACCATTCCTTCAAAACATTGATGTGCTAAAACCAAATCTCATGAACCAACGCAACCTCCTGTATCATAACAGATGGGACTGTTTCTGAGTTGGCAAAGCTCAGATTTGAACCCAGATCTGACTGCAAAGCCCATCCACTTTCTCCTCTATTCTGCTGCCTTTTTTTAGAGGATAGATATGCAAAAACAAAGCCAGTGGACGTGTGCTGTAGTGGTGTGTTCGATAAAATGTGGCCAGCAGTGTGGCCACTCAGAAGTGCCTCTGCCTTGGATGGGAGCTGCTTGAGGGCCTGGATCATGTAGCGACTCCTGTCTTCCCCAAAGGACCTAAAAAATGCCTCATGCAGAGAAGTTGCTCAATACACATTTTGTGAATGGAATTGTATTTGAATCAACAGTAATAAACACAAGCCACACATAAAAGTCATTCTTTTAGGAAACAAACGTTATGTTTTATTTAATAGGTTGGGAGGTTGATGGGGATGGAGAACATATTTGACACTTTAGTCTGTGTCAGGCTTCCCCGGGTTGAGCCTGGAAATTACCTTGGTGCATATAGTTCAGGAAGGTGTGCCAAGTCAGCCACACTCGGGCTATAGGAGCTGGGACACAGCCATGCTACACAATTTGTGGAATGCATATTCTGTTTTGACACTGCCTGTGCATATGTGTTGGGAAGGGACTGTGGGCAGGCCCTGGGGGCCAGGCTGTGGAAGTCACAACAATGTGACAAGGTGTATTAGTCAGGGTTCTCTAGAGGGACAGAACTAATGGGATATATATATATATCGCCATCTGTGGTCTGAGAAGCAAGGAGAGCCAGTCCGAGTTCCAAAACTGAAGAACTTGGAGTCTGATGTTTGAGGGCAGAAAGCATCCAGCACAGGAGAAAGATGTAGGCTGGGAAGCTAGACCAGTGTCCCTCTTCACATTTTTCTTCCTGCATATATTCTAGCCATGCTGGCAGCTGATTAGGTGGTGTCCACTCAGATTAAGGGTAGGTCTACTTTTCCCAGCCCACTGACTCATATGTTCATCCCCTTTGGCAACACCCTCACATACACACCCAGGATGAATACTTTGTATCTTTCAATCCAATCAAGTTGACACTCAGTATTAACCATCACACAAGGGGTGTGTGGAGGTTGTGTAACCACCGCTTGCAAACCTCCAAAGGACTGCAGAGGGACACATATGCTCTGTTTGGCCCCAAGGGCAGGACGAAGCCCGTGGGTAGAGAATTCATCCAGTCCATTCAGAGACCCATCTCACAGACCTGCCCTTGTTTCTAAGTTGTTTGTGTTTGTTCTGAGTTTCATGTTCGACTGACTCTTCAGTGAAACCACAAGGGCCTCAGGATCAAAACTGCTCCGTCAACCAGTGTTGGATTTGGAGCGGCCCCTGCAACATGAAAGTGCTGAGGCTATGGGCTTCGGAGTCAGACAAACTCCAAGTGGATCTCAGCTCTGCAGACGCGGACTTGCTGCAGGACCACAGGCTCCGTGTGCCTCTAATTCTTGTTTGTAAAAAAGGAACATAATCGATTTCACAGGGTTGTTTGTGAGCCTTAAGTGAGATAAAGAATTGTAGAAAGGGGCTGAGTACGTGGTCAAGCCCCGTAGGTGGCAAAAAGGGGTAAATGATAACAGTAGGCTTCCAGAGCTTCTGATCTATTTCAAGACACACTGAAAGCAGAAAATAACCATGTACATATTTCAACAGGCTGATTAATAAGTAGTCTGGAGAATACTGCTGGATCAGTTTGTTTCTTTTGCAGAGCCAGTGTCCAGAATGACTTGTTGCAGGAGGTCGGGATGACTATTTGGGCACCCTTTGCTCAACCTTTCATTATAAAAACTGTTAGCAAAATGGAGAAGTGTTTCTTTTAACGTTTCAACATCTTCCTTGCCCTCATCTGTATGCTAGATGTAGGTTCAAAAGTAAAGCAAAGGTGCTGTCAAGATATCTCTTGAGGGGATGTGTGTTTCCATCCATGGAACGTTCCTCACCTCCCCTCTTCATCATCCTCTGCAGAGAGAGACAGAGAGCGCTTGAGAGGCACACGACAGGAAGCCTTTACAGCCGGCACCGTGGAAATAGCCCCTCCGGGGAACGCGATGCGGCAGCACGGATAAACCTGTGTTTGGAGTTTTTAGCAAGGCCCGGCAGGATGACTAACGCAGGAAGGTGCCAGTCAGGGAGCTGGCAGATGTCTCTTCAAAACAAGGGGAGCGTTCCCCCAAATATTTGCCTGTCAGCCTTGCAAAGGCGACCATTTTTAGCTCTTCAATAAATTGTCCCTTTGTGGCAGTAGCAGCTAAGCCTTCTGACGTCATCCGCAGGAACCTTATTTGGTTTTGATGGGGAAGCATTTCAAGCTGACAAATGCACATGCCTCCTCCCGGATGTGACATTCGTCTGCTGAGCTCAGCCCACACACCTGTGCCTCTCAGCAAAGCCACATGCGCGGTCTCAGGCAGAGGCTGACAAACGGCAAGGCTGGCTGCTCTCAGTTGCTCTGTTATCTCCTTCCTGCTGCTGTGTCTTCGGGTTCCCCTCATTTTTTGTGCATTTGCAAATGTTGACAGGCTGGGTTGCTGAGGGCGCTTACCTCTGACATGCACTCCTGGCGTTTTCTGAATATCACCATTCTGAAGTGTGTGCCCCAACACATGGGTGGAGATGAATGGGTATTCCATATTCAGTGATTGGAGGTAATGCTGGATTTATTCTCTGACATGAATTTTGTGATTGTAACTGTCACAGACTCACACTGTTTTTAAATATGTTTATGACTTCAGAGTCAATGGGAATTTGAATTTCAAGAGCTCGTTATTTCTCTTTCCAGGAAGGGAAAAACAAAACCCATACAGACATAATAACATCTGCTGGGTTTATTTGGTGCCTGACATCAGTGATGTTGGATTTGAACTCTTCTCTAGCATTTATTCCCCCAATAAAAAAGGAGGGAGGGGTATGATCTGCTAAAGAAAGCACAAGTTTTGAGTTCTAGTCTCCCCACTTTGCCTGAGCACATGAGTGGCCCCTATGGTTAAAAAAAAAAAAATTGATTTTGCTGAAAATGAGCAATATGTTAACATTGTGCATCAAATATCTTAGTTTAGTATCAAAATGAGTCTAGCCTTTATAAACCAGCATGCTAACTCTTTCCTCAGCTTCAGTTTAGGGGTTAATTGTAATTTTTAAAAACAGAATGACATCATCTCAGGCCGCTAGAATATGGAGTTAGAAACAGATGAAGAGAAAAGGTCTCTCCCCAGTCCAAGCTCTGCCATTTGCTGATGCTACATCCTGGATAAAACCGTGAATCTGCCTGAGCCTCACTGTTGTCGTCTATAAAATGGGTGCTGTGATTGCCAGCTCACCGGGCAGTCCCCGGGACCAAATGAGCTAGTGTGTGTGTGAAATCACTGAGCTCATAGGATTTGCTCCATAAACACATGTTGCGTTTAAACAGAGGAAATCTCACCATTGCAGTCTAGGCCAATTCAAAATTGTAGAGCCCTGCAGAGGGAGCGGGAGAGGAAGGAAAAGAGTGAAGGAGGGAGGGAGAGAGAGGGGGAAAAAGAGAAGGGAAAAGGGGATAGGAGAGAGATAGAGACAGAGAGAGAGACACTGGATTTTTCCTTAAAAATCCCAAGAAAGATATTTCCTCCAAAAGAAATACTTTACACAGAAATAAGACCATTTCAGATCACACAAGAATAATAGTGTACATTTACTGAACACTTACTAAATACTGTATCCTATACATTTTCTCTAAAGA
Organism: Papio anubis; assembly: GCF_008728515.1. Taxonomy (NCBI): domain Eukaryota; kingdom Metazoa; phylum Chordata; class Mammalia; order Primates; family Cercopithecidae; genus Papio; species Papio anubis. The sequence continues at coordinate 14,903,073 of NC_044989.1, read as the reverse complement.
AGAATCTCCTAGTTCTCTACATGGCATGGTGATAAGCCTAACTTGCAAGTAAGACTCAAAGAATTTCTGAGAAATGTATGTTCAACCTTATTATGAATATATTATACCATTTAATGCTCAAAACAATCCTATTTAGTACAAGTATAATATTAAATGTATTTCACATACTTTTTCACTTCCTTTCTGGATTACTCATAACGACTTTTTAGGTCATGATCAAGGTTAAGGTAGAAACATCTGCTGCAAGGACCCCATCTAGCATATCCACCAGGGTCATGTAAGATTCCTGCTGAATTCACCTTTGGATTACTGCAGACACTTCTGCAATTAGAAAATAATAGTCGGCCGGCACGGTGGCTCAAGCCTGTAATCCCAGCACTTTGGGAGGCTGAAACGGGTGGATCGCGAGGTCAGGAGATCGAGACCATCTTGGCTAACTCGGTGAAACCCCGTCTCTACTAAAAAATACAAAAAACTAGCTGGGCGAGGTGGCGGGCGCCTGTAGTCCCAGCTACTCGGGAGGCTGAGGCAGGAGAATGGCTTAAACCCGGGAGGCGGAGCTTGCAGTGAGCTGAGATCGCGCCTCTGCACTCCAACCCGGATGACAGAGCGAGACTCCGTCTCAAAAAAAAAATAAAAAAAATAAAAAAAAAATAGTCCTTTCTGTTTGAATAGTGTTCCTTTATATTTATCAAATGCTTTCCTGTACAAAATTTTATATAACCCTGAACAAAACCCTGTGAAGCCGATATTAATCTCATTTGCAAATGAGAAGCATGAGAACCATGGGAGTTAAATGACTTATTTAAGGTCACCAAGTGGTAACACTAGGATTTGAACACAGTTATCTGATTTGGTGTCCACTTTTCCTACAAGCCACCCCAAACTTAGGGTTGTCAACCAACAACCCGTATATTATGCTCACAGACACTGTGGGTCAGGAATTTGGAAAGGTCATGGTGCCATCTGTTTCTGCTCCATGTTGTCTGGAGCCTCTTCTGGGAAGACTGAAAGGATGGGGTGACTTGGCAACTGGAAGCTAGAATTAGCTGAAAGCTTGTCACTCACTTGTCTCATGGTTGAGGCAGGCTATTCACTGGAACCTCAGTGAGGACTATTGGTCAGGGCACTTACCCGTGGCCTCTCTATGTGGCTACTTGGGCTTCCTCACAACATGGTGGTTGGGTGCCAAGAGCAAGTGTCCTAAATTGAGGTAGGCAGAAGTTGTGTCACCTTTACAACCTAGCCTTGGAAGTCATATAGCATTACTTCCACCATAGTCACCAACCTACCCACATTTATGGGGAGGGAAATAGATTTCACCTTTCTGTGGGAAGAATGTCAAAGCCACATTAGAAGAGCAGGTGGGATGAAAGATGTTACTGTGGCCGTATTTGAAAATACAACCTGTTACCAACTACTGTACACTCTACTGAAGGAAACAGGCCTGCCTTATTGATTTCAGAGGACTGCTTTAGGAGTGGTTTTCTGGGAGGAAAAATGCAACCAATGTCCTTGGTGCCTCTCTCGTATCTTCTATTCTCAGAGGAAGGACTACTAGGGGAGGTGAGGGACCCTTGTTCAGTTTGCTAGGGCATGGTTTCTCTTATGTTCTAACGTCATAACTGAGACCAGTAAATGGTGATTACAGCAGGAAGCAGGATTTTCTGGCTTCTAAAATATATTATTCTTGTTAATTTCATAAAGGATTTGAGGTGGTTTTTATATAGTGTGTACATACACGCACACACACACATACACAGACATACACACACCATACACTAAAACCACAGAAGATAGAGGCAGAAAGTAAAAAGCAGTAACTCATATTAAAATCACATTTACTGTCCTAAAATCATACTTAAACAGCAATTGAATACCAGGTTAAACTCTGAGTTTCCTGGAAGACAAGGCAAAAAGGGCCAAGACTATTTGTGAAATCAGGGGGTCTTAAGCACTTTTCTGTTCCCCATGATTTCTCTAAGCACTGAAGGCAGCAGACCATTCCTTTCTTCCTTGTAGTTTTTAAAGGCTTCTTACTTTTTATAAAAAAAAGATGATAATGGGCTGTGTTAGTGACATTTCAAAGGAAAAAAGTAAATTGAAGATACATACTTGGGGTCATTGTCAGTCTGGGGGTGGAGCCTCCCTGTGAGAGGCAAAATATTCTTCATTATCTTGCAGCTCCACTGGACTCTTTTACAAAATCCATGCTAGGGCACTGGAGCAGAACCCTTCCCACCTCGTACCTTCCAAGAACAAACAAAAAATCAGCAGAAAACTTAAGATGTAAAAAAAAATGTGTTTGACCTCCCAAAGGCAAATGAGAGAAAACAAAAGATGACCCTCTCTTTCTTTTTTTCTCCCAAGAAAAAGGTGACTTCTTGGAGCTGACTTCTTTGTTTCATACTGAGTTCACGAATGTGTCTTAATTATCCCACTCTTCATTCTTTACAGTGTCTAAATTCTCTTTATTATTTGAATGGGTCCAGTTCAGCCACTGCACAAAAGTGATACACTCAGAGTCTGAAGAAATTAGCCATGAAATGAGCGTATCTTGAATATTGGTTATTGCTTTTTTTTTTTTTTTTTTTTGCCCAGTTACTTAATCATTTGTTTGAAGACCCAAAGGTCTGTGGACTCCATTCTGAGGTCTGAATTTAGAGGAGAACAAGGAGAGCGTTGTTCATTCGCAGGTGTGTGACCCAGGAGTCGGCCTCCAGGTCCTGGGCTCTTCGTCGCCGTGCCAGGCTGCTCCCCAGATAAAAGGGTTGTATGTGGACAGCACAGAGCTCAGGTCTTAGTGCAGAATAAAATGCTCTGTGAGTCATAACCATTGTGATTTTTTTCCATGAGGTTGATCTGAGGACATCACCTCTCTGCTTAAAATGCTTCATGGGCTCCCTTCCAAACATCATAAGCCATCCTGCACCACCTGGACTCTGCACCACTTGGCCTCTGCTTACCTTTCTGGGACATCCTTGTGCTCCCTGCTGCAGCCTCACTAAACCTCTCTCTGATTCTAGCAGTTTCTGGGCTTTTTTTTTTCCCCTAGGAGAGAAGCAGCCCATGCTGTTTCCCCTGGATTTTTCTTACTTTTGCTAGCTTTCCACCTGAGTGTTTCCCATCCTCTGCTCTCAGCTCTGGTGACCTCTGCCATGAAAACTTTATCCAATTTCAGATCTAGGTTAGGTCTGTCTACACAGGAGCTGCCACAGGGACTTGCTGGACCATTCTGTGAGTCTCGTGTATTGTGTGTTGGAAAATGGAGAGTGCTGTTGGTGGTGGTGGCAGAAACTGGGCCCTGAGACTGATTTCGGGCTCTTGATGAGGAGAAGCAAAAAATCCTGCCATTTTAGCTGGACGTGGTGACCTGTGCCTGGAGTCCCAGCTACTCAGTGTGCTGAGACAAGAGAGTTGCTTGAGTCCAAGAGTTTGAGGCTGCAGTGAGCTATGGTCGCTCCACAGCACTTTAGCTTAGGTGACAGTGAAAGCCTGTTTCTTAAAACAAAAACAAAAACCTCCAACCCCCTTTTCAAAGCTGTGAGCATACTTCTACCTCTAGGGGTAGAGAAGTAAAATTTCCCTGGGCAAAGACAATGCTTTTATTTTGAAGAGACCTCTCTTGAGAGGCTCTTTTGTTATAAAAATGTAAAGTTAAGATCCTCCTCTCATCATTTTTTGGGGGGGGGAAACTGACGGTACCATTAACTTGAATGCAGATGTTTTCTTGGAAAAGCTTTTCTGCCTGGACTTGTAAATTGCAGGGTTCCGTTGAGTCAGAGCTATGTTCTAATAAGACACATTTTTCTCCCCTGGCATGATGTTTTGTGGCTCTGTTTGATTATAGAATGGACTGAAGTGCAACAGTTGCTTGACCTGGGAAAGGTGAATATTCTTATTCACAGCAGTTTTCAGCAGACAACGAAGACTAAGACAGGCAGGAATTATCTCCATCTATTGCTAGAGAAGAGGCTGGAAACAATTTGACTATATTATTAATATACTAAATATGATTTTAACACTGATATATGTAGGATATCTAGACCCAGGCTGCTGAAACTGGGTAGCTTATAAAAAAACAAATTTCTTTCTCAAATTCTGAGACTTGGAAAGTCCAAGTTGAAGGCAGGTTTGATACCCGTATGAGGATCTGTTTTCTGACTCAGGGACCGTGCCTTCTTGCTTTGTCCTCCCATGGTGGAGGGGACAAGGAGTGTCTCTCAGGCCTCTTCGGCAAGGGCACTGTATGAATCGGTTCTCATACTCATATCAAGAACTACCTGAGACTAGGTAATTTATGAAGAAAAGAGGTTTAATTGCCTCACAGTTTCACATGGCTGGGGAGGAGTCAGGAAGCTTACAATCATGGCAGAAGGTGAAGGGGAAGCAAGGCACGTCTTACATGGCAGCAGGAGAGAGGGAGTGAAGGAGGAACTGCCGCACACTTTTAAACCATTAGATTTCGTGAGAATTCATTCATTATCAAGAGAACAGCATGGGGGAACCAACCCCATGATCCAATCACCTCCCACCAGGTCCCTCCTTTGACATGTGGGGATTACAATTCAGGATGAGATTTGGGTGGGGACACAGAGCCAAACCATATCAGGCACTAAACCCATGTCTCCCTGACCTGATCAGCTGCCAAAGGGCCACCTCCTAATACCATCACCATGGGGGTGAGGACTTCAACATATTAATTTGGCAGGGGACACAAACATTCACACCTAAACACCAGTGGTTGACAAGTTATGGCTTGGACCAAATCCAGCCCTCTGCCAAACTTCTTATAAATAAAGTTTTATTAGAGCCCAGCCACATTCATCCATTGACTATTGTCTATCGCCATTTTCAGGCTACAACAGAACACTTGAAAAGTTGCAACAGAGACCGTGTGGCCCACAGCGTATTTACTATATGGCCCTTTCCAGGGGAAATTTGCCATTTCGTAAGGCCCATATAGGCTTTGATATGACTGTCCCATTGGGAGTTACAGTCTGTGGGTGGCAAGGGCGTCACCCTAATAAAAGAATACACTCTCATGAACAGCTGAGCCAATAAGAGGATTTGCCTGAGCTGGAAATGAGGGTGGAAAGATAGGCTCTAGGGAGAGACGGGAATCTTCCTGCTCTCTCTGGTCCTAAAATACACGGCTTTTGGACTGTCTGGCTCTTCCTTCAGGTGTGTGGAGCCCACAAAGGATAGAGGGGTTGCCTCTTGACCTGAGAATGGTGTTTGGTGTTGACGCTTTCCCTCTTGCATCTGTGTGTGCCCTTGCTGCACAGCAGGCTTCTCCAACCTGCAGCCCACAGGCTGCATGCGGCCTAGGACAGCTTTGAAGGTGACCCAAAACAAATTCGTCAACTGTCTTAAACTATTATGAGATTTTTGTGTGTGTGATTTTTTTTTTTTTTTTTTTTTTTAGCTCATCAGCTATCATTCGTGTTAGTATATTTTATGTGTGGCCCAAGACAATTCTTCTTTTTTCGGTGTTTCCCAGGGAAGCCAAAAGATTGGACACCCCTGTTCTACGGAGATGGTGTATTTCTATGGCCTGCAGTGGTGGGAGGGGGCAGTTACAGTCCCTTTGAAAGAAGAGTCTCTTCCCACTTAGAGTGAGAACAGAAAGCAGCAACTCCACTACCCAGAATCACAAAGCTTCAGTGGTTCCTGGATAACCGTGAGAAACCCGCCAACCTTCCCTCCATGCTCAGCTCACTCCTCTTCACAGCCCCCACCCCAACCCCACCCCACTGCTCACTCCTCTGTGTACCGTGCAGCAGGGCGGGAAAGGCCTCTTTGTTGGCTACTGCACCTTGAGCTTCCACTGCGCCCCGAGCACGGGTGCCCACTCACTGCCTGATGACTGAGTGCCACCAGTGAGCCACCTCGTGCCAAGACTGCATCACAGAAGCAGCTAGCTCATCTGCCTGGGGTACTGTCAGAGTTCAGTAAGTGGTAGCAATGATTCATTTCAAACTCACTCTGCTTCCCAGGAATAGATAAGCAAAATGCAGAACAACTTTAAGTCATCCTTGGTGAAACCCAAGTCTCATCGCAGCCTCACCCAGGCCACCTTGAAGAAGCAAACGTCACCTTCCCCTCCTTAGCTTGAAAAAGTCACCTTAGGAAATCTATTGCGTAAGAGCCCCTGATGGAGAAATCTTTTATGATTATACTTTATGCTGACAACAGCTCTAAATTAGAGGGTGCAGCTGACTGGAATGAGCTTAATTCTCCATACAAATGTGGGCTCTTGGAAAGAAATATCTTTTTTCAGGTCTAAAATCTATTTTATCTCCCCTAATTAGGAGAATATGTAAAGCAAGAGGGGGGAATAGCATTCAATTTGCCATAAAAAGCAAACCTGGTAGTTTATAAGACCACACTTTCCAAACAAGCTCCGACCCATTAGACGGTATCATACATAATTCAGGAGCCACTTGTTACTGCGTGTATAATGCAAATTCTCTCAAATTACGTTTGGAAAAAATGAGGTTCATCTTCTAGCTTTAAATAGACTATTAAGAAAAGGGTAGATATACAAGCCACAAGGAAGCAAATGATTTAAGTAGCTTAAATCAAGGGAGACCTTGAATGAAAGAGTGAATACCCCTCAATTCTGAGCACTATGTTAAAATAGAATCCAACAGGTGACAAGTTGCATTTCGGACTGTCTGCTATACGAAGAAGTCAGCTTTCATCAATAGTGAACATCTTTCCTTTCTGGGCACTTTTATTTCTGAGATCATCTGGATCATCTTGCCTCCTAGGAGGTTCTCTTCTTGAACTTTAGAGGGGTGCGTGTGTGTGTGTGTGTGTGTGTGTGTGTGTGTGTGTGATGTGTGTGTGTGACAGAGAGAGAGAGAAAGAGAATCTTAGTTTGTTTAGGCTGCTATAACAAAAATACCATAGACCAGGTGGCTTAAAAACGACAGAAGTTTGTTTCTGGTGGTTCTGGAAGCTGGAAGTCTGAAGTCTCAGGCTGCCAGCATGTTTGTGTGCTGTGAGAGCCTTCCTCCAGGTTGCATACTGCTGAGTTCTCACTGTTTCCTCACAGGGCAGAAAGGAGGTGAGGGAGCTCTTTGGGGTGTCTTTTGTAAGAGCCTAATCCCATAGTGAGTGCTTCAGCCTCATCATCTTATCACCCCCCCACCCCCCGCCCCCCGCAAATCCCCACCTCCTTATTCTGTCACACTGGAGGTTACATTTCAACATGTGAATTTGGGGAGGGACATAAACTTCCATTTCATTGCAGAGAGAAAGAGAGAGAGAGAGAAATGTTCATGTATGTGCATAGTAAGGAGAGAGTAGCAGGCGGTGGGGCATGGAGATGAGAATGTCTCACAGTCCCCAAGGGATTGTTGAAATCACAGACAGATGTTGTCTGAAAAGTCTAAAGGCTGATCCCTTCCAATTCATCCTCTACATTCATGAAGAGTGATCAAACAGGAAGATCTTTTCCTTTCTGAAACAGAAATAACCATGGCTCAGTTGAGAAAGTAATATATACTTTTTTTTAATTTAGTCCATATGTAATTGAAAATACACACACACACACATTGTATCTACCAAAAAATGGGGACCTACTAGCCACATTGTTCTGTAACCTGCTAAATGCAACTGGAGTTTCCTATTCCTTCGAATCCTCCAGTAGTTCCCCATTGCCTAAGAAGTCAAACACAACTGCCCATTGTAGCATCAACCACCTTCATTGGTAGGTGAGACTCAATTTCCCATTTTATCTTCCAAAGCTACTGTACCTATATGCTGTGGTCCAGCCAAGTGACTAGATTGCTAAATTTCTTAGACACAAGACAGTTTCCCAGACTGTCACCTTTGCTAATGCTGTTGTATCTACCTAAACAGCCTCCTCCCAACTCCAAATATTCAGATATATTTCCTCTCTAAGACCATCTCACCTGCCACTTGCTGCAGGAAGCCTTTCTTCATTTCGCTTTCCTGCCCCCACCCTGCTATGTCCTTCCAAATGGATCTTCTTCCCTCTTCTTGAAAACCTCATGTGTATGTCCAGGAGTCAACAGACCAACAAGTTTCTCCCTCTTCTGGCTCCTCCATGAGGCTGTGAACTTCCCCAGGGCAGGATATGTTTCTTGTTTGTATCTTTAAACACATAAGCACCAGCACAAGAACTGGTGCATACGGTAGGCCTTAACCACTGAACTGATGGAGCAGACACACTTGAATTTAAATAGATCTCAATTTTAAAACACGAGATGCACTATATTTCTTGAGAAAAGATGGTCGAATATTTTTGATAACTTATTTCCTATTGTGAATACGTGTTTTCTTATTGTACATGATTTAGAAAATAGCACAAACTGTAAAGTGTTATTTAAAAATAATTTGTGACCTCACTCTCTAGACGCAACCATGGCTAACAATTTTCTCCTAGTATTTATTTTTGAGTGTGTTTATATGTGTATATAGTTTCCTATCTTCCTGTTTAAAAAAAATTATCAAAAAGAAGCTCTAATCATTAAAAGTTCTGTTGAGTTGCTGACTTTTAAAAATAGACTTTTTTTTTAGAGCAGTTTTAGGTTCACAGAAAAATTGAGAAGAAAGAACAGACAGTACCCGTTTACCCCCCGCCCCACCCCATCGGACTCCTCCACTAGCAACACACTGCACAACATTTGCTACAATTTGGTACATTTGTTACAATTGAGAACCTACATCGACACATTCTTATATCCCAAAGTCCATAGTTTTTATTAGCGGGCCATTCTTGTTGATGTATATTGTATGGATTTGTGCAAATGTATGGCATGTATCCACTGTTATAATATCACACAGAGTAGTTTTACTGCCCCCACAAAATCCACTGCCCTTAAAAATCCTCCACCTATTCATTTCTTCCTCCCCCTTCCCCCCTGGCAACCACTGATCTTTTTACTTTCTCAATAGGTTTTTTCTAGAATGTCATATAGTTGGAATTGTACGATATGTAGCTTTTCAGATTGGCCTCTTTCACTTAGTAATATGTCCATAAATGTCCTCCATGTCTTCATGGCATGATAGTTCATTTCTATTTAGCACTGAATAACATTGCATTGTCTGGATGTACTGCATTTTATTTATCCACTCACCTACTGAAGGACACCTCGGTTGCCTCCAAATTTTGGCTGTTATGAATAAAGCCGCTATAAACATTCATGTGCAGGTTTTTGTGTGAACCTGTTTTCAAATCATTTGGGTAAATACCAAGGAAGATGATATAGTTTGAATATATGTCTCAGCCAAATATCATGTTGAAATACGATCCCTGATGTTGAAGGTGGGCCTAGTGGGAGATGTTTGGGTCACTGGGTGGATCCCTCGTTGGTGCTGTCCTCCTGATAGTGAGTGAGTTCTTGCATGATCTGGTAATTTAAAAGTGTGTGGCACCTCCCCCTCCCTTGCTCCTGCTCTCCCCGTGTGATGTGCCTGCTTCTGCTTCACTTTTCTTAATAAGTAAAAGCTCCCTGTAGGCCTTCCCAGAAGCTGAGCATGTGTCAGGGCCATGCTTGTACATCCTGCAGAACTGTGAGCCAATTAAACCGCTTTTCTTTATAAATCACCAGTCTCAGGTATTTCTTTATGGCAATGCAAGAATTGCTTAATACAAAGGAGTTGCTGACTTTCTGCTATTAGCCTTATTTCCCTCATAGTTAAAGAGTTAAAGAAGAAAATATTCATGCTTACCATCTATAATGTTTTGTGATTTTATAAAAACATTCATATACATCCTTTTTGAACTTCATTGTAGATTGAGAAGTGTACTATATGGAGAAATTAAGGCTCGGAGAGTAAAGTAAAGAACTCAGAGTCACAGAGCTAGGATGAAGCAGAGACGCAACTCAAATTCAGTTCTAAGTGCACCAAAAACCATTTCATCAGAGCTGCTTCATAGTAATAGAGGCCGCAGAAGGAAAAAAAGCGATATAGTCTGGTTCTCCTCCTGGAGAAACTCAAAGGGAAGAAGTTAGATTTCAGCTTGATATCAGGAAATTGCATCTGAGGAGGTTGGAAAGGTCTTTGAAAGTCACTCATTTAAAAATTTTTTAAAAATTTATATATACTGAACACCTGCTCGGAGATTACGTGTCAGGCACTGCCACAGAGTTGTGAATTCAGAGATTAATTAGAGTCAGGATTCAAGAACTTCATACTGGAATGCAGTGGAGTCCTTACTTGAAAGCCCTTTAGTATCAAAAGGGTTTGTGTATAATATGTATTTATTCATATGCATGGAATACTGTATTATATATTGTGTTCACTATCAAACATAATAAAAACTATCAAGTTTAGAAAGATGAGACAGGCAATAAATATACATGAAAGTTCTAGTATTTTCTTCGTGCTCTCTGATGTCTCATGTAGACAGGTACCACTGTGGAGCCCACTGATCTAGACATTAAGAAGACACAGAAGTGAGCACAGGACACAGTATGGGAAGAGAGAGGGTGGCCCCCTGAGGATGGGAGGGGTCAAGGGAATGACTTAGCGGAGACTTCAAGAAGAGATGATTCCCGCACTGAAGAATAACAAGACTCTCATCTATGTTCCAGGGTCAGAAAGGTAGCATGGCATAGTGGAAAGAGTTGAGAAGCAGAGGATAAGGGTCAGCTCTCCAGTTTGGGGGCCCTGTGGCCCTGCCTAAGTCACTGTCCTTTCTTTCTTTTTCTTTTTTTTTTTTTTTTTTTGAGATGGAGTTCACTGTCACTTCAGGTTGGAAGTGCAAAATGGATCTCGCCTACTGTAAAAGCCCTACTTCCTGGGCTCATGCCATTCTCCTGCCTCAGCCTCCAGAGTAGCTGGGACTACAGGCCGCCACTTCAGCCAGTTTTTGTACTCTTTTTAGTAGAGACGGGTTTCACCCTGTTAGCCAGGATGGTCTCTGACCTCCTGACTCGTGGATCACCTGCCTCGGCCTCCCAAAGCATATAGGATTATAGGTTTGAGCCACTGCACCCCGCTGTCACTGTCCTTTCTAAGGCTTATATTCTCCAGTGTTCAGTGGAGGTAATAAGACTTGCCTCCAAGAGTTGTTGCAAAGATAACCTGAGACAGGCTTGGCCAAAGTGCCCCATTGACTGTGTAGGGCTCTGCAGGGCTGTCTTTATTTCTTCAGAGAGCCAGGCTCTGCCCCTTGGTACCTGGGTACCTGCCATCTGTACCATATGCTGTGTAGAGGGTAAATATTCATTGACAATGGTGAATACTCTAGAGAAAAATATTAATAATAAAAAAGCAAGGTTTGACCCAAATGTCCATGAATCAAAAAAATATGAATGAATAATAAGCAAAATGTGATATCCTTACAATGGAATATTATCCAGCTATAAAATGAATGAAGTATGATGCATAGTTCAACATGGATAAACCCTGAAGACATTATGCTATGTGTAAGAAGCCAGCCACAAAAGGCCACATCTTCTATAATTGAATTCATAGGAAATGTCCAGAATAGGCAAATCTGTACTGACAAAGACCACTAGGTAGTTGGCAGGGGTTGAAGGGTGATTAGTTAATGGGTAGAGGGTTTCCTTTTGGGATGATGGAAATGATCTGAAACCAGATGATAGTGAGGGCTGCACAACATGAATGTATAAAATACTGCTAACGGCAAATTTTACGTTATGTGTATTTTACCACACAAATAACGAGCAATGTCTGAGCACTTACTGTATGAGGTGCTGTGAGGACACGGCTTGCCTTCAGTCCTAGGAAATGTGTGGTCTCGATGCGTGAAGCAATACATGCTGAAAGTAACTGCCTTCAAAGAGCTGCTGAGATGAGAGGAGAACTCATGAGAGCTCAAAGGAGGCAGAGGTCAGTTTCGCTGGTGAAATGTACCCAGCCAACTGGCCAGGAACTGAGCCAGGCTCTGAGAATGTCCAGGTGGTTAAAAAGAGTTTGGGCAGGAAAGGCATTTTAGAAAAGGAAGGGCTTGAATTAGGCCCCAAAAGAAGGGAGGGATTTGAATGGGCACAGAGTGGGTCAAACTGCGTGCATGCAGGCACGGGAGCCCTATGTCTGGCTGAGGGGAGAGGATATGAAATGCCTGGCCTGTAGCTTTGGGACAGGGCAGGGATGCTGGCAGATAAGGGAGGCAGGGGCATCGAGGAGAAGACTCTGATGCCTCCATTCTTTCCGGTGACTGTCCCGAGCCCCCATTCTCCACTGTAGCACAGCCTGAATAGTAAAAGGAGGAGCACAGTGAGCCTTGGAATTTGCTCCTGAAGAATTTCCTCTGAGCTAGTTCAGCTGCCAGCTTGGAGAGAGAAGCTTGGTGGTTGAGTGATCAATAAACCGAACAAGGCCATGTGCAACAGGGGAGTTTAAAGGAGGTAATTAAACAAACTTCTCATGCAAGCACCCTTACGGGGATTAATTGAGATTTAAATAATTAAGCCTCGCTGGGTAGGCTAGAGGAGAAATACAAATGAAGAAGAGTGTCGCTGATGGCACTGAGGCCTGACCCGTGGCAGCCCGAGAGCTGCTGCGCAGGCACCAGCTGAGAACGGAGGCAGAGGAGTCAGGGCCGGCCCATGAGCGCTCAGGGCCCACCCAGCCCCCTGCTCAAACCAGCGGCTCCTGTGTCCAGAGAACCTTGACACATTTCCTGGGCCTGTTCCCTCTGTCTCCACAGTCACTTTTGAATCTGTCCTCCTGACTCCAAAGGCCACGCCCTGGTGCGCGACTTTGTCGTCTTTCTGTGGGATTCCTGTGACTGTCTCCCGGCCAGTTACCCACTTTACTCCCTCAGCCTTGCAAGAATTTAACCTCCTGGAACACAGCCCCAGTTGCCCCGCCAAGCTTTGCCTCAGTCTGGCCTTCAAAGTCCTCTCCAATGTGTCCCCAGTGACTTTTCCAACTTTATTTCCCATTCGCCCTAGGCCTTTTGCTCCTGCACAAGTGATCCCACATTTCCCCTGCAGCCTCCTGCCTCTGTGCTATTGCACACCCTGGATAATATTCCCCTTTCCATAAGGCACACCCTGATCTCCCCTGACTAGACATGATTGTGTCCTACTTTGTAGGATATTCGTTTATGTGTGTGTCTCATCTCTTCTCAGATTTCAAGTTGCTTTGGCGAGATTGTACCTGCTTCACACCCTGAACTGTGAATGTCTTGTGATGGTTGTGTTTCAGAAAGAGGCCCGATCCCTTAGCCTAAACCCCGGAGAACAGATGTGCTTTGCAATTTAGAATTTGTCAGATCTTGGAAAGGTATTATGATGCATCTGTTCCATATCATGTAACAGCCCCAGTAGGTCTGGGGTAGTCCCTCGCTGTCAATCACATTAATAATTCTGCTGCAAAAGTAAGGATATTAGCATTAAAAGGGATAATTAAAGACAGTACTTAGTTCAGGCCAGGTTTTGACCAAGTAAGTTGAGAAAAACTCAATTTGTTGTGCTTTTTTAAATTTTGAAATTGAGGATAAGGGATTGTGGACCTGTGTTCCCTTAGGAATTCCCTTCGGTTTCCTCCAGGGATGCTGCTGGAGAGAACAAAGAGCTTGTTTATACACTTTCCCTGCAGACTGCAGAGTACTTCAAACTTAGCTTACATCAAATAGATCTAACTATAAGTAGAGAGAGTTTAGCTGAACGGCGAATTGGAATGGTAAAGGTGTATATAACGTCTTAGTGACCCCAAGAATCCCTCATAGAGTCACCCTACATTGCTCATGTGCCCATCGGGGGTGGGGTCAGGGGCTCAGGTGCCCAGGGCAGTGCTGCAGCTCTAGCGTGTGACTTGAACCCAGTCTTGGGGGCCACATCTTCAAGCTATTTAGGCTGTTCCCCTTCAACACCACATTTATGATCAGCTTTGTCTGATAATACAGCCATTACACTTTAAAGAGCAAGCAGTCTGGAAAGGTTAGATAAAAGGGTAGGCGTGAGTGATTAAAAGAAAAAATACAAGTCCCTGGGTGAGACAGTAGAGATGTCGGTTTAGGTCTTAAAAGAAGAACAGCCTTAATATCGAGGAATCCTTGCTGGGCCCAGGTAACCTAGATACCACCTCTCAATGAAAATATAGATCTGTTTCCTTGCCAGGCCTCAGTAGCTTTCAAATCACAGCTTCTTGGATTTATTGCAGGTCATTAACTGCTGTGCTGCGACACAGGGAAGAAGGGAGAAGATTAAAGTAACAGCCAAGGCTGTTGAGAAAGAATCTGGCTGGTCTTTGTTGCTTGGAGTATGCTGTTAAATCATTATCACCTGTTAATTCTGGGTGTAACTTTGGGGTGGAAAATTATTATACAGATGGAAAAGATTTTTCAATTAAATCTAAGTCAGTGAGATTTTAAGCACCTAAGAGTTTGAGATGTGCTTCCTAGGGAGATTAGAACTTGGGTGAGCAAGGCCCTGAGGCAGGACCTGCTACATAATTTGCAGTCCAGTGCAAAATGAAAACGACGGGCCCCTTTCAAAAATTAGTTCAGTTTCAAGGTGGTGACATTGCAGAATATTAAACCAAGTGCAGGATCCTCTGAGCATGGGGCCCTCTGTGACTTCCTGGGCCACATAGCTGTGAGGCTGGCCTGAGGCTTTAGAGGGACCAAGGTGTAGTGGGAAAATCAAGGAGCTGTATGCTGAGCTAGACAAACCTCAGTCAATTCTCAGTTTTGCATGTTACTGGTTGTTTGACCTTGGGCAGGTGAGGAAGGTACCTCTATTTCCTCCTTTGTGAAATGGAGCTAAAAATACCAGTCCTATGGTGGTATTGTAAAGATGAAATGAAATCAAGTTTGTAGCATGCTTAGCAGAGTATATGATATCTAGTAAAAGCCCAATAAGTCTTAGTGTTTCATAGCAGTGTTGCTGGTGCCCTGCCATGGCCACCTGTCCCTCTTTAGTACCTACCAGCTGACTTCCAAATGTTGGCACCTGCATTGCTAGGCTGATGGCTTTTATCTTGCTGCTGACAGAGAAATAATCACCACCACTCTCCTTTGTCATCCCTCAACCACTGGCTGAGAGAGTGTGGAGTGTCACTACCCCAGCTCCCTTGCCCCTTGGGTCAGGTACCTCTGATCTGTGTGTCTTACCAGGGATCGCAGAGTTTTCCCAGTGGTATTAAGCCTCATGTCCCCCTGAGAGGTAACTGGCATGACAGCACATTCCTTAATGGCCACTTTCTCTTCCCTGTGTCTTTTGCATTCCTCTACCAGGGCTCCTGTATCAATGTGTTTTCATACTGCTATAAAGGAATACCCGAGGTTGGGTAATTCCTAAAGAAAAGAACTTTCATTGGCTCACATTCTGCAAACTGTACAACAAGCATGGCACTGGCAACTGCTTTGGGTGAGGGCCTCAGGAAGCTTACAATCATGGAGGAAGGCCACAGGGAGCCAGCATGTCACATGGAGAGCGCAGGAGCGAGAAACAGAGAAAGGGGAGGTGCCACGCTCTTTTATACAAGATCTCACGTGAACCTAGAGTGAGAACTCACTCATCACCAAGAGGATGGTGCTAAGTCATTCATGAGCAATCTGCCCTGAGAATCCAAAACACCTCCCACCAGGCTCTACCTCCAACACTGGAAATTACATTTCAACATGAGATTTGAAGAAGACAGATATCCAAACCGTATTATTCTGCCCCAGTCCCCAAAATCGTATGTCCTTCTCACATGGCAAAATATGATCATCCCTTCTCAATAGTCTCCCAAAATCTTATCTTGTTCCAGCATCAACTTGATTCAAGAGCAGCTCCAAGTTCCAAGTCCAAAGACCAAAGTCTCATCTGGAGATAAGTTCCTTCCACCTATGAGCCTGTGAAATCAAAACCAAATTACTTACTTCCAAGATACAATGGTGGTACAGGCATTGGGTAAACATTCCCATTCCAAAAGGGAGAAATTGGCCCAGAGGAAAAGGTAACAGGCCCAATGCAAGTCTGAAACGTATCAGGGCAGTCATTAAATCTTAAAGCTCCAAAATAATCTCCTTTGACTCCATGTCTCACATCCAGGGCACACCAGAGCAAGGGTTAGTGATGTGGTTTGGTTCTGTATCCCTGGTCAAATCTCATGTTCAGTTGTAATCCCTAGTCTTAGATGAGGCCTGGTGGAAGATGACTAGATCATGGGAGTGAATCCCTCATGAATGCTTTAGTACCATCCTCTTGGTACTGTCCTTGTGATAATGAGTGAGTTCTTGTGAGATCTAGTCATTTAAAAGTGTACGACACCTCTCCCCTCTCTTCCTTGCTCTTGCTTTTGCCATGTGATGTGCCTGCTTCTGCTTCACCTTCTGCCATGATTGTAAGCTTCTTGAGGCCTCCCTAGAAGCTGATACCAGAACTGTGCTTCTGGTATAGCCTGCAGAACTGTGAGCCAATTAAACTACTTTTCTTTATAAATTACCCAGTATTAGGTATTTCTTTATAGCAGTGTAAGAACAGACTAATACAGGTGGGCTCCCTTGGGCAGCTCCACCCTGTGGCTTTGCAGCATATAGCTCATGTAGCTGCTCTAACAGGTTGGAGTTCAGTGCCTGCAGCTTTTCGACGCTGAGGTTGAAAAGAGGGATCTTCATGAGGGATCTGCCCCCATGATCCAAACACCTCCCAGCAGGCCCCACCTCCAACACTGAGAACCACAGATGTTCCTTTGGTAACATTTCCCATTCTCATACTCTTGTTGGGGTTACTCCACATGAGATTTGGAGTGAACAAACATCCAAACTATATCAACTCCCTTCACCTGGTCTCAGGATCTGCTTCTAGGAGAACCCAACCTATGACAAGGTCCAATCCCTTCTCCTTTCCTTAGTGAAAGGGATGGACAAGATGCTAGCAAGCAGGAAATGGGGGTATTGGTCTCACTAGTGACCTCAGAAAAATCAGAGTTGGAAGGGGCATGAGAAAGTTCCGATTGGATCTAGTCTGACATAAGAAGCCAAAGGAGGAACTGAGAGTGCATGGACTGTTTCAACAGCCATGATTACTCAGTGTCCTGGCAACCAGGACAAAAGCCTGCTGCTCCCAAGCTGCCTCGGAGGGGGCACCAGCTCTGAGCTGTTCCTGGGGGCAGTCACTGGTGGTCATCAGTTCTGCCATGTTCTGAGCTGGAGTGCCATGTCAAGGCTCTAACCATCCAAAATACATCCTCTGCTGTATTCGCCCAGCAAGAGGGCATTTGGGTCCTACCACTCCACATTAGGATGTAGTGCAAACCCCACAGTAGTCCTCCTTCAGCCTCAACTTCAGCAGGCTCAGGCGGAAGCTTTTCTAATCAGCCTCTGGGTCAGAAGCAGGGCTACTCTGGTGGGAGGCTGTTCTTTAGGCATTTCAGGGTTTACCTTGCAATAGATATTTGAGTGTAGAGAGTTTCAAGATTTGTTTTCAGAGTCCTTATTTTAAACTTCTGCTTCACTTCCCCAGTATTATTGGGTGTGTTCTTGGGTTGAGTTTGGAAAACTGCTTTTTCTTTCTTTCTTTGTCCTCTGGGTTCCTTTGGTAACATTTCTAGTCCTCATACTCCTCCTCTTTGATAAGGTTTGGATGTGTGTCCCCTCTAAATCTCATGTTGAAATGTGACCCCCAATGTTGGAGATGGGGCCTGGTGGGAGGTGACTGGATCATGGGGACGAATCCCTCATGAGTGAAGCACCATCCCCTTGCTGATGAGTGATTTTTTGCTCAATTAGTTCACATGCAGTGCATGGGCTCCCCATTCTACCATGAGTGGAAGTTTCCTGAGGCCTCACTAGGAGCAGATGCTCACACTATGCTATCTGTAAAGCCTGCAGAATCATGAGCCAATCTGTAAAGCCTGCACCTTTCTGTGACGCCTGAAGAATCATGAGCCAATTAAACCTCTTTTCTTTAGAAATTATCCAGCCTCAGGTTATTTCTTTAAAACAAAACAAAACAAAACAAAACAGGCTAATGCACTCCTCCATCCATCATACCCCATCCTCTTCCACCTCCTCTTTCCTCCTTTTCTTTCTCCACCTCCTATATGCAGGTGGGGGGCGGTTAGGAGCCTCAGGCTTCCCTTAGAGCAAAAGATCTTAACCACTGTAATGCCATGGAACCCACTGGTGGTCTGATGAAGCCTATGGACCCTTTCTCAGAGTAATGTTTCTTAATGCAGAAAATAAAATACATGGGATTACAGAAGTAAAACATAATTCAGTAATGTTTTATTATACTGATATGTAGAAAACTTCAAAACCCCAATTTGTGAACTAGTACTGCATGTACTTCCTATTAATTAATTTAATAACAACATTTAGTGTGGGTAGGGTTACTCCCATAAAGTTTGAAGTAGTAATGGGCAAAAAAAAAAAAAAAAAAAATTTGGTTATCCGCAACAACTATAACGTGATATAAAAATATCCACATGTCTATGGTGACAAAGACCCAGTACTATGAATACTACTCTGGTTTTTTACTTCCTTTGATAATTGAAGGAAAAGTTAAATTTCAGTTAGTGATGAGTGAAAACAAAGATGTAATTTTTTTTCCCATTCATGTTCATGGAAGGCCTGAATGCTGTCCTTGGGCCATTGGTAAAAATGTCTGTCCTAGTGTTTGACGCGTACATCGAGCATTCCTCTGCTTTTTCCATCTTTGCTACCCATCATGAGAGCCATCATCGGTCTGCCTTCATGCTGCACCACAGAACCATGGCTTATCTGAGCAGGTTGCAGGGTTGTTCCCTGAGGTCCCACCAGTAGTGTTCTTGGTCCCAGCAATAGTGCCCGGCCTCAGCCTGTAGCTACAAAAGGGAGTTAAGCATTTGACTACAATGTACTGAGAGATAAAAGATGTAGTATGCTTGTTCTTTAGGATGTCAAAGCAGGCCACCGTCTTAGAATGTAATTCTACTAAAGACGAAGATTGCCCATGAGGAAAACTCAACTCTCGTACTGATAGACATATGGGCTGACTTGAAATCGACAAATAATTGTATCCCATCCCCATTTGGCTTTATTTCAAGACAGGAGATGAATTCGATATTGAGTGAAACTATTGGCTGAGTGAAAAATAGATGTTCTTGAAGCCAAAAAAGAATATAAAAGGTGGACAAAAGCTGTGAATAGGTCATCAGAGAGTGACAAAGGCATTTTATTAGGGGAAAAGGTCATGTGCAGAAAGAAACCCCTGCAGTCCCAGAGATACCATTTATGGAAACAGAATAAATCTCCAAGGATGCCTATAGCAACCCCATGTGTGTGGTAAAGAGAAGCGAAGCAGTTGGTCTGGCTGTGTTCTCACCCACACATCTTTTCATTTTTTATGTATATTCCTGCCCAATTCTCCTTTCTCCCCTTCCTGGGGCTTAGAGCTTCCTAGGACTTATACACTCCATCCTTTTTCACTTATGGCACATTGATGGGCAGAATGCCAAAAGAGAATAAGCTGGGACCTTGCCCTTGAAGAGGGTAATGGAAAGGAAACGATTGGGGTTCAAATCCTAAATCCTTCACTTCTTATCTGGGGACTTTAAATGAGCCATAAACCCTGCTGAATCTCACTTTTTTTTTTTTTTACCTGAAAAGATGAGAATAAAGCAACCATTTACTTCAGAGTGTCATATGAGGATTAACCTTTCCATTCTTATCCCTCTGACATACCTGAAGTGGAAAGGACACAGGTTTTGAAGTGTGGCAGGCGTGGGCTTGTCACCTAATCTCTCTGAACATCAGTTTCTTTGGCTGCAGAATGGGGATAATGATATCCACATTGTAGGTTTGTTGTGGGGTTTAAATGCAGTAAAGAATTTACCAACCAATACCCTGACGTTCAACAGGCACTCAGGAATTAAAATGAAAGAATAAATGTGTTTATTGTTTAGGCACCTGCTAAGCTACTGTGCTTTGCTATAACTAGGTCCGGACAGGTTTTAAGAGGTACAGACTGGAGATCCACCTGCTGACAACCCACCGTCCCACACTTCCTATTTTAAGGCTCAGCTTGTGCTGCCAGGCGCCTCACATTTGGTTTGGAACATTTTGGGCCATCAGAACTAGAAACAGGTGTGCCCGTCCACCTGCCGGGGTCACTGGTAGAGGCAGAGACTGCAGTGGGCTTGGGAGACATGGACTCCCTGCATTCCTGTTGCAGCTGGGCCACTTCCTGCTGGTGACCTTGTGAGAGTTTCCTCATCTGTAAAAGGGGCAGCAATTCCTACTTTGCAGAGGTGTGGCGTGAGGTGATAAGCTTTGCAGATGAATAGCATAAGGTGGTGAAGCAGCAGGGACCCAGCAGGCACTCAATCCTGCAGCTGTCAGCAATTCTCAGAGGGTCTCTGTAGGACCCTGTGTACATGGGACCAAGCTCTCCTTCTGTCCTGCCTTTCCCGCAGCCAACTGTACTTATATTCAGAGAGACCCACAGCTCTGCCCAACCATTAGAAATGGATTCCTGGCTGGGTGCGGTGGCTCACACCTGTAATCCCAGCACTTTGGGAGGCTGGGGCGGGTGGATCACTTGAGATCAGGAGATCGAGACCGTCCTGGCAAACATGGTGAAACCCCATCTCTACTACAAATACAAAAGTTAGCCGGGCATGATGGCAGGTGCCTGTAGTCCCAGCTACTCAGGAGGCTGAGGCAGGAGAATCTCTGGGACTCAGGAGGTGGAGGTTGCAGTGAGCTGAGATGTTGCCACTGCACTCCAGCCTGGGCAACAAAGCAAGACTCTGTCTCAAAAAATAAAAATAAAAAAAGATTTCTAAAAATTGTTAGTTTTTATTTATTTTTAAGAGACCAGGTCTCACTCTCAGCCAGACGGTGGCCACACTCTGGCATACAGCAGATCCACAACGAATATGAGACCCTTCCCTTCCCTCTCTCCCTGTTCATTGCCGGGGGCTTGGCCACAGACACAGAGGAATTCTCCTTGCTGAAACCGAACACCTTCATGAGGAGATCTACTTTCTGGGATGGTTCTTACCCTTCCTCCCCTTGTCGGTCCGACACCGATCCCTGGGGCCAGCACGCCTCATCGCTTGTCTGTTTGTTTCTCTAGACCCCTGACTCCAAACCGTGGGTACCCCACTACCTCTCTGTTTTTGTTGTTTAACTCACACTGTGTTATGTTTGGTTATTTAGTTGTTTATTGCTGCTTAACAAACCACCCCAGAACATAGTGACTGAAGACAACTGTGTTTATTATTTCTCAAGGTTCTGTGGGTCAGGAATCAGGGCAGAGTGGATGGAGCTGGCTCATCTCTGTCCCATGTGACATCTCCTGGGACTGGGACAAGTCAGACAGCTTCTTCACTTTTCTGCACCTTGGCTGAGAGGGCTGGCAGGCTGAGCTTAGCCAGGACACGGTGTCTCTTTGTGTAATCTCCCGTGGCCACTCCACATGGGCTCTCCTTATAGCCTCTATAGCAAGGTGGCCAGACTTTATGCATAGAGGCTCAGGACTCCCAAATCACAAGAGCAGAAGCTCTTAGGTCTCCTTGAGACTGAGGCCTGGAACTGGTGGAGCATCTGTTCAGTTGCATTCTGTTGGTGAGGTCAAGTCACAGGGCAGCTCAGACACAAGGTAGAAAGGGAAAGGTCTAAACAAGGGCGTGAATATGGGCGTGGTGGCTCATAGAGGCCACTTTTGGATACCAGCCACCACCTTCCTGTGTTCTTCAGTGATGACAATAGCTGAGAACAAAGCTGCTGTGCTTATAGCTAACCCACACGAAAACTTTCTCAAGAGTTTCCTCGGTGAACTTCATTGATAAACTTGTGCTAGCCCCAGCTGCCCCTGAAATCCCTGATTAATGACTGTCACAGGCTGAGAGCCAGCAGCAGTGGAAGACATGATGATCAATAGTCTCTGATTCCATCAAGCCCTGTTAGAGCCTCCTCTGCCCGCCTGACAGAGTCGAGATAGGCCTTCCGGACGGCTGGAGAGCAGGAGGGCAGTGAATTACCAGGACAAGTCAATAACAAATTGTTTCTTTTTTCCTGTTAATAAAGCCCGTTCCTGATAAACACAGGGGCTGCTCTGATAACAGAACTCTGCTGTCCTGCTTTTCCTCATTGCGGCCCAGGTCCAGCTGCTTAGGATTCCTGCATGCATGGCAGAATGTTGAGATTCAGCAAATGAAAGGCCTGTGTCGCCTGTGTAATCTGTCCTTTTGAGAGGAGTGGCAGGAGGAGGGGCCTTGGGAAAATGTGGGACAGGCTGAGGGTGTGACCTGTAAGCAGGAGTGGGAGGAGGTTGCGCACAGCCTGTGTCCCCAGTGCAGCGTTCCCAGACTGTGTTCTGGAATCACCAACTCCAAAGGATGGGAAGATGTGCTCCTCCAGAGAAAGGAGTCCATGAACAATAAACTTAGGAAAAGCACATTTCCTCAGGCTTTTCTTAGAGTGTATCAGCTCATCTGCATGCCACCAAAGGCTCTGAGAAGGCCTGCAGCTAGGGAACATGTCTAACTCTGTTCAAGCAAGTATTTCTAAACTTAAGGATAGGCCCTACTTTTTTTCTCTAGGACAAGATTAAAGCCAAGTGTTCTTTGCAAGGGCTGCCTTAGGAAAAGCCAGGGACACCAAGTGTGGTCATCTGACCCGGAAGTGAAGAGCAGGGCTCTGAACAGGACCTGAACAGGAGCTAAGCCATGGGTGAGCAGCAAGGCCTGAATGGATAGGTGGTGAAAGTGGGAGACAAGAACCAGGATATATTACAAAAACTGACCAGGAACTCCTATGGCTTACCTTCCTATCTGCCAGGGTGTTCAGCCTGGCTTTGAGTGCAGAGGTATTTCGAGCAGGCTATGTTGTCCCCAATGTGTAAGGGTCTGGGGATGGCTTCCAAGCTTCAAGTGGCTGTGCATAACCCCCTTCTTTCCTCTGCCAGGTATGTCAGACAGACTCACAGTTTGCCATGTAAGATCTGATACATATTGCAAACGGCACAACTGCCTATACTGTGTCAAATTTATGAAGCATTGCATTGAAAATTGGGTATTGTTGGCATCAGATAGGGAAGAGAAAAAAGGAAGTAGGAGAGGATTAATGAGAGAGAGAAAGAGAAAATGATTACTCCACTTTTCCAAATCTCTTGCTAGAATGAGTTTAGCATATATGTTTAATGTGATTTTTTTCCTTTCTTATTAAAAAAATCTAACCATATATGTATTAAATTAAGAGGTTCCTGAAACGAAGAAGAAAGCTCACTGTTTTAATTGCATCTTTTAAAAATCCTGAGACGTTTCCATCTGCAAATGTGATGTAATAATGCTTTTACTGCTTACCTTTTGCTGAGACATTCAAATAAAAATTTGAGTGTGAAAGTGCTTTGAAAACTGCACAGTACTACACACATGTAGGATATCATTATCCTATGTTTGCTACTAATGCCCTTGTTATGGATTGAATATTTGTGTCCCTACCTCTCCACCACTTCACATGTTGAGGCCCTGCCTCCCAGTGTGACTATATTTGGAGATAGGACCTCCGAAAAGGTAATTAAGGTCAAATAAGGTCATAAGGTGGGTCCCTAATCCAATAGGGTTGATGTCCTTATAAGAAGAGGAAGATACACCAGAGCTCTATTACTCTCTGTCTCCGCCATGTGGGGATACAGTGAGAAGGTGGCTGTCTGCAGGCCAGGAAGAGAGCCCTCACTAGGAACTGAATCAGCTGCCACCCTGATCTTGGACTTCCCAGCCTTGGGAACTGTGAGAAATAAATTTCTGTGGTTTCTAAACTGCCCAGTCTTTTGTATTTTTTATGGTAGTCTAAGCTAAGATACCTTTTCAAGATAAAATTTCCTTTTGAACCCTTGCTGGGGTCAATATCCACATCAACGAGGAGAAAACCTTCATTCCAGCAGACTCTGAAAAACCCAGAGGAAGCTGATTGCTGTTTTAAATACCAAGGAGAAATGAGTTGCTTACACACCAGCCCCTTCTTTCAACTGTCTTGTGGCTATTATCCTCCTAGCCTCTGGTTGCAGGCACTTGACTTGTTTTCCACAGATACGTGATGTTGCATGAGAACTAAGGCATTATGTAACCTGCTTTTCATCCCCACAAATGAGGAAGGGGTAGATGTAAGGCCCAAGGTAGCTTCATGTGAATAGTGACTCAGCTAAAGAACAGTTTTTACCAAGGTCCTCTCAATGGCTATTGTTAAGGTCATCTGTTGAGGCCCTAGGATGATAGTTCTGTTAACAATTACTATGATTGGACCTGGTTGCTCACACCTGTAATCCTAGCACTTTGGGAGGCTGAGGCAGAAGGATCATGTGAGTCCAGGAGTTCAAGAACAGGCTGGGCAATGTAACAAAACTTCATCTATACAAAAAAGTTAAAAAAAAAAAAAATTAGCCAAGCATGGTGGAAAGCTGTAGGACCTGTAGTCCTAGCTACTTAAGAGGCTGAAGCGGGAAGATTGCCTGAGCCTGGGAGTTTGTGGTTACAATGAGCTATGATTGCATCACTGTGCTCAGCTGAGGCCACAGAGTGAGACTCAGTCTCCAAAAAAAAGTTACTATAAATAGTTATTTTTTGCACATCTACTGTATGCCTGATAAAGTGCTAGACACTTTTAAATATTCTATTTCATTTAATTAAAGGTAATTAGACCTTTTCTGGCATTACCGTTTATGAAGTAGATTTACCTAAATAATTAAATCTAAGTTTTGCACTCAATAACTGTGTACGTCAGCATCTGACTTCCTAGTTAAATGTTCCCATGTTATAGGCACTGTTTTTCCTCAGGGATTGAAACAATTTTGTGATGGCATGCAGTGGCAAAACTGGATTTAGACACAGGGTCTCTCTGATTCTGGAGTGAATTCAAGTGTCTACTCATTCATTCATCAGAAGCCATGTGCTATGTTTCTGCCACTGAGCTAGACACCGGGACTATAGAGAGTTCATGAAGACAGGCCTCAATAGGAATATACATTTTTTAACGTAAAATTTCTACTTTTCATAGTAGTAGATAGGATAAAGGAAAAGGGTACTGGTACTGCCATGCTTACATGACAGGCATTACAAACATATGTAAGTAGTTTCAGGCTCATTCCTCCCAAAGGCAACCATTTCTAACCCCTTTAGCTCTATCTTCTGGTATTTATCATAATATGTTTATCTTCATATTTGTTTGTATTTATGTTATTGTTAAGTATCACACAAATGCAGAAAACTACAAAAAAAAAAATGTGCAGCATAATGAACTAGAAGAGGATTGCCCTTGTACATACCTCGCTGGTTGGGAGGTAGAAACTGAAGTCACCCCAGATGCTTTCCATATGCACCTCTCAATCACAGCCGCATACTTCCCCCCAAACTATCCAGGAGCCTGTTATGGTCCTCCCTCCTTTATTTTTCTTTATAGTTTATCACCCAACTGTTTATTTGTGAAGGTGGTATATTTTAAAGTCTCTTATAATCCATAGGTTCCTGTTATGTGCTGAGCTGTGTCACCTTAAATTCATATGTTGAAGCCCTAACCTTGAATACCTCAGAATATGACTGCATACGAACAGGGACCTAAAAAAGTTAATTAAGTTAAAATGAGTTTATTAGAGTGGGCTAAAATCCAGTATGACTGGGATTATAAGAAGAGGAGGTTAGGCCACAGACATGTGCAGAGGGAAGACCACATGAGGACACAGGGAGAGGAGGTCCATCTACGAGCCAGGGAGAGAGGACTTTGGGGAAACCAATCCTGCCAACATTTTGATCTTGAATTTCTAGCATTCACAGCTGTGAGGAAATACATTTCCATTGTTTAAGCCACCCAGCCTGTGGTACTTGGCAGCCTGAGCAAACTTGTACCACCATTTTCCATCTTTTTTATTTTATTGTAATTTATTTTGGAAGAGTCTAGGTTGTCACATCGAATTTCTCGCAGTCTGGTTTTTGCTGACTGATTTCTGTAAATTAATATTTGCATCTAGAACTTAATCATATTTAAGTAGGTTTATTTTGGGAGGGAGGAGGCAAAACTATTTCACAGATAATGGTGTGTTCTTTCACCAAAAGGCACATAATGTTCTCTTGTCTCTCTTTTTGTCCTGTTAGCAGCCATTAATTCTCAATGCCTATTTATTAGAGATTATAAGATGGTGCTATTTTGATTTCATCTTTCTTTTTATTTGTTGAAATGCTCATATATAGAGAATTTTTGTCTCATATAGTTAGTTTCATGGGGTGCAGTTTGTTTAAAATAAAAAAGAGTGAAGCAAATACTCCATTCCGTTTATTTAGTAATTTTCAAATTAAAG
Organism: Papio anubis; assembly: GCF_008728515.1. Classification (NCBI taxonomy): domain Eukaryota; kingdom Metazoa; phylum Chordata; class Mammalia; order Primates; family Cercopithecidae; genus Papio; species Papio anubis. The sequence continues at coordinate 14,876,854 of NC_044989.1, read as the reverse complement.
AGTTGGTTCTAAAGAATCCTCTAAAGATAATTTTAGGGAGATGAGGATATCAGGGTAAAGTTATGGATTTAAGAATGTTTCATTTTACCACATTTATTTTTCTTACTGATGCTCAGATTGTCCAATCTTTGGCCAGGGAGAATCTCTTCTACTTAGCTCCTGTGTCTTTGATATCACTTGGTAGAGAAAAATTCTCTCTGGTACCAAAATTTTTCAGACTCATTGTGAACATTTTCTTATGCAGATCTGGAATCATCCATTTCCCAAAGATGTCCTGGTTTGTTTTTGTTTTTAGTGAGAAACAATAGATTGGCATTGTTTCTAGGCCTTTTTACTGTATAGAACTAGGACACACACACACACACACACACACACACACGAGTTCATACCAATACCTCCTCCCCTAACTCAAATTTAGAACTACAGGGTGCTTATGTAACCATATTTATATTATATATGCATCTCCTTTTTTCCACATAGAAAATTCTGGTTCTCAAGGCTCCCCTACCCCACCCAGGGATGAATAGAATTGGAATATCACATCATTACTTATTTTTCTATCCTACATTCACACAAAACATTCTTAAAGTAGCAATGCCAACATCACCATCAACATAATTATTAAAAGCAGGGTTTTTAAAATTTCATATGCTCTTCTCATTCTCTCCTTTTTTCATTGTACTATGTCTATGTTGTCAGAGCAAACACCACATTTGCTATGTTCTCTTCTTTATTTCCTCATTTAGTCTCATTATCCGTGCAAACACATTTAATGCTCATGATGAGTCTTTATGTCAGTATCTAGCCAGTCATTTTAGTTACTCAGATCTCATTTGATTAAATTTTAAATATTTAGGGAAGAGCTCAAGAGAATGATATTCTTTTTGTTATTGTATGTGAAAGTAAGTTTGTCTTCAGTCTATACACTTGAAATTTAATTTTGCTGAATATAAAATCTTTGCTTTATATTGTTTTCTTTTTCCCTGGAGAATTTCAAATATGTTACTCCACTTACTTTTGGAACTCAGTATTTATGTCAAAATTTTTGATGATAACATTATTTTCTTACCCTTATAATTAACTTGATGTGTGTTTGTTTTTCCTGGATTACCAAAGCATGCCTGGTTATGGCCATTCTGGGCTGATTTTCTCAAGTAAATGCTGTGCTCTTTCAATGTGCAGTTTTGCGTGTGTGTATATTTAATTTCAAGCACATCTTGAATTGTAATTTTTAGTATTTGTTCTGTTTCCTCATTTATTTGAACTTTTGGTCTTTGATGTCTCCCATTATACCTATGTTGGATCTTCACTGGCTGTTTTCTAAATTTGTTTCTTTATCTATAATTTCTTTCGTTAATTTTTTTTCACAATCCCTTATGTTTAATCTTATTTTTCTCTCAAAGCATTATCTGTTGTGTTTACTCATTCTTATGTTGCCTCTTGTTTTGCCTTCATTTCTAAAAGCAATTTTTAAATGTCTCTTTTTTCTGAGTTCTATTTTCTCATTTCCTGTTTTTTCTAATTCTGAATTATATTCTTTCATCTCTTATATCATTTTTAACATTAGCCCATTTTGTGATAGTAAGTTATACTTTTTATCCATTTTGCAGATGTGGCTTTCTGGTGTGCTTTCATTATCTTTAGGGATGCTCTTTATTTTTTCAATAACTTTGCAGAGCATTTGGTCTTCATCTATTCTAATGATTATTTTTTAATGTGAAATTAGTTTTATTAAACTATAATAATGACAATATTAAACCTATTAATATAATTATATATTGTATTAATATAATTAATATATTAATATTTTATTAATATAATAAGCATATTATATTAATTATTATTATTAAATATAATAATAAAGGAGGCCTGGTTTAGGGGAATTTTTCTAATTTCATGGCTAGAAAGTCCCTCTTCTATTATTTTTATGAGAGGTAGACTTACTACCTTTTAAGCATTCCTTGCTCCTTCCCCAAATTTTATTGGCCTTAGTTTTTTCTTTTTCTTTATTATCCTTATTGTTTTCAATCTGGGTTCTATTCCCAGCAGTTTTTCCTTAGAGGGAGGCTTTTTCTTGGAAAGCAACTTTGGCTCATTAATTCTGAGAATTCACAGGTTGCAGACTGCTTTATATGGAGAGCAATATGTACTCACTTGCTATTAGAGTGTTTAAACCCCTCAGTCACAACAAATTTGCAAGAAATGGGTACCCTGAACTTTTGAGTGAATACTTGTTGATTATTGGACAGTTGTTAGATCCACCAATTGCCCACTGATTCCACCTGCTTCCTCGGCACAGATGCTAATAGTATGCAGGTCTTGAACTGTCCCTGCTTTGTTCTCACCCACTCACAATGTGGGATTCATGGAGTATCTTGTCACCTAGTTTTGTTGTAGAGGTTTTTACATGGGTTCTAATTTTTGCTCTCTTAGTTCTTTGTGCTTTGGGGAGATGATTTGGAGAGATAAAAAGACACACCTTTCTCACAACCATCTTCCCAAAATCTTATACTACATTCCCTGGTTTGTCATTTTAAGACATTACCTAGTAACTTCTCCCATTATGGTAGAAAAGATTTTAGCTTTATTACAGACTGACACCCACTGACCTGCTTTCTCTCCCTTTATTCTTCCAATTTAATTATTTCGCAAAGTCAGTATTTATTATTCTAACTATATTGGGTACCACTGAATCAAATATGTTTGTTTCTTTTCTTATAGATATATCTCCCCCAAAGTAATTCTGGCGTTATTAATTGTTATTGTTTCTTATATTTTTCTCTGGCTCCAAGCATTATGTTTCTTCAAGCCCTTTATTTTAGTTCCTGTTTTTCATGGTAGAGGTTTTCACAATTTCTGTTTATCTCTGAATTTATGCTTATATTTAAGAGTAGACTTAAAAGTGGAATGGGGCTTTCTCTGTGTATTTGTGTTGGGGAGAGGACTTGTCAACAAGGGAATTTGTCACTGACTGGCCTTTCCTTTGGGGTACCTTGAATGTTAGTATAATTAGGTATTTTTTTCTCATGTTGATCACATTCCCCAGAGAAATACCCTCCAATCACCTGCATGAGAGGAATATCCTCTGACAGAGAAAGGGGCTGAGGATTCCACTACTAGGTATGCAGATCCTCACATAATGCCCCTTTTCAGCTTCTCTCCATCATTCTGACAAACAGGCTGTAACCTCTCTGGTTTAATTTCTTTAGAACTAACATGTTCTTTGTTCTTGCTGTTCATCTTTGTACATTATGTATGAACACTACATATGCTACTCTCAATCAGTGTATTAAAAGTTACTAGAACAATTATAAATAGAAGTTGAAATATTTTCTTCCCATGCCCCAATAAATTATCTTGCACATCACTTTCCTGGGATTTGTGCATCTGGTCCACAGAATATATGTCTGTGAAAGGGAAGGCTACTTAGAGTAAGACAGTTGCCTGGGCATCTCACAATTACCTACTGTGTAGATATTCACCTTCCTTCCTTGCCATCAGCCTTTGTCTCATACCTGTCTTCAGTGGACCTGGTGCCTGCATGTCCTGAACTCTCAGGTGACTTCCTTTAGGTATTCATCTTTGTAGCGCTTGGAATGCAGCTTCCCTTGGCCACTCCTCCAGCTTCAGAAATTAATTGACCTCTATTATTTTCATTGGCAGCTTTTACTAGTCTCTTGTCTCCATGTATTCACACTTAAAAATTATTTTACTGTCATTTTAATGACCTTTTGAGGGAGTAAAGAGATTAATACACATGTTCCATTTTCCAGAAATATATTTTGACAATAGACAATAAACATTGAATAATTAACATTAACAGAAAAACACTGAAATTTCGTTGGGACCGAATGCTTGTGCCCCCACCCACAATTCATGTGTTGAAATTCTAACCTCCAAAGTGATGGCATTCAGGACTGGAGTCTTTGAGAGATGACTAGGTCATGAGTGTGCAGCTCTCATGAATGGGATTAGTCACCTTATGAAGAGACCTCAGAGAGCTCTCTCTTGTCTTCTTTCTACCCTGTGAGAAGACAAGGAGAATCAGCAGTCTGCAACCTGGAGGAGGGTGCTCACCACCCCCTGACTGTGCTGGCACCCGATCTGAGCCTTCCAGCCTCCAGAACTGTGAGAAATAAATTGTGTTGTTTAAACCTCCCAGTCTATGGCATTCTGTTATAGCAGTCAGAACTGACTAAGGCACCATTTAAACAATTTAAGTATTGTTTTAAATCTCATGTTCACATAGCACCCCCTAGTTCCAGAGCACTTTCAGATATAATTCTTCATTTGAGTGTCCCATGGGGTAAGGAGCAGGGAGATTGTTATCCTCAGTTACTTGTGGTAAAGCCAAGACTGAGAGTAGTTGCATGAGACAGCAGTGGAACTGAGTTAGAAACAAACATTCATGACTGTGGGTTGGTGCTGCTTTAATGCAGTACACTAACCATGGACTCAACAAATAGTTTTTACTTTTCCAAGAACCGTAATTCTGAAATTCAAACATATTATCTCTTATTGACAGGCACCAAAGACTATAATATACAGCGGGGACCCTAGTTTTTATGAGTAAAGACTTTTAGTCAAATATAGAAATATAAACATGACCCTTCTAATGCATTTTTAACAACCTCTATTTGTGGACATTAGCCAAAGTTTGCATCTTTAGCAGTAACTGATTTGCCATACAGGCCAATTCCTCCCTGAAGAATTCCGCTAAAGATTTGACCTTAACCTTGACTGGTTCCTTTATTTCATTGTTCTGGTGGATTGAGTCTCTCGTATGTGATTTCTGAAGCCTGTGTGAAGTGATATTTAGCAGGTTTTAATTGATTGGATTGCCTCGGTCAGCAACTGGGTTGATCTTATCTGCTACCCTAGCACTACTTGGCTGCCTGGATGATAAGACGTAAAAACCGTTTCTCAGACATTGAGAAAAAAGACTATCTCCCTAATGCTCATTATTAATTGGTTACCTTTTCAGGCTGAGAGACTATAGACAATCAATTATGGATTTCAAAACTGTGAACTTCACACGGGCAGATATAAGCTCCTCTTTTCCATAACTTTTGTGGTAAGTAGTGATATCTTTGTCATCTGGCCTAGGTAAGCCCAGCCAGGTGCCTTGCCTCTGAAACCACCTTTCCTTCTTCTCTGGGGCTGCTTCACTCCAACTTGGTCACAATCTTTCCTGGACCAGATACATTTAGAGATTTAAAGAATATAAGTAACTTGTTACCTCTTTTCTTGGGTTTAACATCAAGTTCTCCTGCTTGACTCAATAAAGGAAAGCAAGATGGTATGCTGGAAAGAGCAAAAGTTTTGGGGTGAGATAGACTTGGGTTTGTATCCCATATCCATCCTTATAGACTATTGATCTTAGATAAGTCATTTACCCTCTATGAGCTGCAATGGACTAAAAAAGCAAGAATAATAATATTTTCCATTGTTGAGTGGTCAACATGATTAAATTAGGTAAATTAAAAGTGCCCAGCACACAGTTTCATATAAAATTAAACATGAACTTACCATATGATCTCGCAGTTCCACTCCTTAGAGAAATGAAAACATATGTTCACATAAAAGCTTATATGCAAATGTTGATACCAGCCTTAATTGCTGATAGCCCCAACTGGAAGGAATCCCAAAGTGCATCAACAGCTGAATGAACACACTGATTTGGTATGTTTATACAATGGAACTCTAATTAGCAATAAAAAGGAATGAACTATTGATACACGCATCAACATGGATGACCCTCAGAAACATTACGCTGAGAGAAAGAAGCCAGACACAAAAGACCAGATACTATATGATTCCATGCGAAATGCTAGGAATGACCAATCTACTCAACAGTGACAGAAGTAGATCAGTAATAACCTGGGGCCAGGAGTGGGGATGGGGTTGATTGTGAAGGGGCACAAAGGGATCTCTGCCTAATAGAAATATTTTTTCTATATCTTGAATTGCAGTGATAGTTATATGAGAATACATGTTGGTCAACATTCACAAAATCATGTACTTAAAATGTGTGCATTTTATTGTATATGAATGATAGCTTAATAAAGTTAATTTTTAAAAGAAGTCTGTCTTGGTGCCTGACACACAGTAGGTGGTCAATGAATATTGCTTCCTTCTGTTGGTTTGTGCCCAAGGAGGACAGTTTGCTTGGTCCCTGCCCTTGAACCCACAGTCTTGGGAGTGGGACAGTAACATATTTTCTCAACGACTCTCTCATATTCATTTTACCTTTTAGTATACTCCAGCCAACTTCCAACTTTCAATATCTGCTACCCTGTCTTAGTCAGCTTGGGCTGCCTAGCAAAAATACCACAGACTGGGCAGCTTACACAACAGCCATTTATTTCCTCACAGTCTGGAAGCTGGAAGCCCATGATCAAGGAACCAGCATGGTTGGGTTCTCAGGAGGACTTTCTTCTTGGCTTTCAGACAGCCACTTTCTCACTGTGTCCTCACATGGCCTTTCCCTGGTGCATGCCTGCGGACAGAGAGAGAATTCTCTCCCTATTTTTATAAGGCCACTGGTCCTGTTGGAGTAAGACCCTACCCTTATAACTTCATTTAAACTTAATTATCTCCTAAGAGCCCTGTCTTCAAATACAGTCACATTGGGGGACACAATTCAGTCCAAAGGATATCCTATGCCTGAATATTTTTCTTTTGGAACCAGAGAAGGCTGCCCTGCCTGCAGGTGGCAGTTTGGTTTTATTGTGGAACAGACCCTGAAATCAGCACTCAAATAACTACTTTTGGAAATTTATGTGCAAATAGCTCAGCTTCCTTGCCCCTCAGGAGGATAATCATGAGGGATGTGTTTTATACCAATTCTCAAAGTTCTCCATTGAAATAAAGCATCCATCACCTATGGGTAACTGAATTAATATCACACTTTTGATCAACTGCATTACCTCCCTCCATCACTAGCCCACCCCTCCTAATGCTACCTCTACCTGCCAGATACACCATTTTCCCTTGAATCCTCGTGTCAAGGTGTGATTCTGGACGAACCTAAACTAAGACAGTGACACATTTGGCACAGGTAACTGTAGTTCAAGGCCGGCTGAAAAAAAAGAAAGTCCAATAAATGTACATACATCAAGCCATGGGAGAAGAGATTAATTGTGAAGGAGACAGTGATTCTGACTAAGGCATCACAGAAGGTTTTTGAAAGTGATGGAGTTTGAACTTCATCCTTGAAGCATATATACAACTTTGACAGGTAACTCTTATGGGACCCAAAGAAAAAGGGACCAGAGAGAGACAGAGAGAGAGAGAGAGAGAGAGAGAGAGAGAGGCAGAGAGAGATACCCAAGACTTCAAGATTTAGTGGGAAGTTAGATGATTAATAGATAAAACACTTGTCACATTACTCTGTGATTTAACGTCTCATCCTCTAAATGTTGTGGGTTCCCAGAGCAGGATTTCTAGTGTCTAGTGTCCTAAGAGAGCCCTTCATTGTGAAGCTTCCTTACCCCAAGGTGCTAATAGGAGAAAAAAAACTGAGCTTTTGAAAAGCTCTCCTCAGGCACAGCTCCAAAATTCAGGACAGAGTCCAAACTCTTGTGTTAATAGCTTTGGCTAAATTCATGTTCAGCACTTGATTTAGAGCTTGCAGTGTTAATATTTTGTACATTGGGCCAATTCTCCGGTGATTTTAATATTTCATTTATCGACTGATTTAACTTTTAATAGTATCCAAAGCCATCTCATTAGATTACAGTGCTGAAAGAGTGCCGCTGTAATAGCTATCCCGTTGTTCAAGTAAATTCAATTTGGACAGATGTAGCTCAAGGCGAAAGGGAATCGTAATCTCTGAAATAGTTTGCCATCCTGTATTCCAAACAAGTCTTAGCTCCTCTGCGTGCATGACTTGGACATGATCTTTAAAGATCTTGAAGGACCAGGGGAGAAATACTATCTGGACATGTTTCATAATCGTTGCCATGCTGCACTGTACCTATGTGCTGTGTCCTTGTCACAGCCATATTTGGGACATTCTTAGAGAATTGTGGTTGTGCCTAATTAATCCCTGAACCTCTAGTACACAAGGTAGAGACTTAGGAAATGTTTTCACTTGAATTGGAAATGCATTTTTGTTCTCAGGCACACGGGGAGCTCTGTCCTTGGTCCTGAACTGCTTCACAATGTTAAACAATGACTTTGATGGAGCCTTAGAAAATGTTCTCTGAACTTCTAAGGGTACTGAGCTAGGAGGGACCATAAAAACACTGGATGACATAATCAACATCAAAAATATTTTTCTTTCTTTTTTTTTTGGAAGTAGTCGTTCTGGTTTTATTCGTAATAATTATCAACTTTTAAAAAAATTATACTTTAAGTTCTAGGATACAAGTGCAGAACGTGCAGGTTTGTTACCTAGGTATACACGTGCCATGGTGGTTTGCCACACCCATCAACCCATCATCTACGTTAGGTATTTCTCCTAATGTTATCCCTCCCCTAGTCCCGCTCCCCCTGACAGGCCCCGGTGTTCGATAGTCCCCTCCCTGTGTTCATGCGTTCTCATTGTTCAGCTCCCACTTATGAGTGAGAACATGCAGTGTTTGGTTTTCTGTTCCTGTGTTAGTTTGCTGAGAATGATGGTTTCTGGCTTCATCTATGTCCCTGCAAAGGACATGACCTCATCTTTTTTTTTATGGCTGCATAGTATTCCATGATGTATATGTGTCACTTTTTTTATCCAGTCTATCATTGATGGGTATTTGGGCTCATTCCAAGTCTTTGCTATCATGGATAGTGCTGCAATAAATATATGTGTGGGGCTAATATCTAGAATCTACAAGGAACTTAAACAAATTTATAAGAAAAACACAACCCCATCAAAAAATAGGTGAAGGCTATGAACAGACACTTCTCAAAAGAAGACGTTTATGTGGCCAACAAACATAAAAAAAGCTCATCATCACTGGCCATTAGAGAAATGCAAATGTAAACCACAGTAAGATACCATCTCTCACCAGTTAGAATGGTGATTATTAAAAAGTCAGGAAACAACAGATGCTGGAGAGGATGTGGAGAAATAGGAATGCTTTTACACTGTTGGTGGGAGTGTAAATTAGTTCAACAATTGTGGCGATTCCTCAAGGATCTAGAACCAGAAATACCATTTGGCCCAGGAATCCCATTACTGGGTATATACTCAAAAATATTTTTCTATGCTGTGGCATCCACAATTTAGTAAAAAAAAGTAGTAGATAAATAATCCTGTAACACTATTTGCTCCTGGAAGGCAAAGACTGTCATTTCTTTCTGTGTCTCTGGAGCCCAGAAGAGTGCTGAGTACAAGTTATATGGACAATAGATAGTTCTTGAATGAAGGCATAGTTACAAAGCCTATTGTATTAGTCGTCTTTCATGCTGCTAATAAAGACATACCCAAGACTAGGTAATTTATAAAGGAAAGAGGTTTAATTGACTCACAGTTCCACATGGCTGGGGAGACTTCACAATCATGACAGAAGGCGAATGAGGAGTAAAGACATATCTTACGTGGGAGCAGGCAAGATATCGTGTGCAGAGGAACTCCCATTTATAAAACCATCAGATCTTATGAGACTTATTCACTACCACAAAAACTTTATGGGGGAAATTGCCCCCATGATTCAATTATCTCTACCTGGTCCCACCCTTGACACATGGGGATTATTACAATTCAAGGTGAGATTTGGGTGGGGACACAGCCAAACCATATCACCTCTATTCTGTCCAAAATCTGATTTTCACAAATAGCCAATAGCAGAGATAGAAAAGACACAATTTAGCATGAAAGAAAAATATTTAAGATCTTCAGTGGTTGGTCAATTCATTAATAATAGACTTACGCAGTCTTCAGAAAAGCGAATATTTCCTTTAGCCATGTGATAGAAGTAAGCTACACAGACCGTGGAAGTGACAGTTCCATTCTGATCAGACCTTATCTGCTCCTCTGCCTTCAGTCCTTGAACATGTGCCAGGCTGTCTGTATTAAACTTTTGAATGAAAACTCTTAGGCACAAAACTGCACCTTCTATGGGGATATAGAAATATTGTTTGATTTCTCATGTTACCTAAAAACGTTTATTGAGAAGCTTCCCTGTGCCAAGCACCTCAGTGATACAGAGGAACATAAGACATAGTCCATCTTCCCAAAAAACTTACAATATAGTAGTGGGGCAAGACAAAAGAACCATTACCAAAATTTAGGGCATTTAGCAAAAACCTAGGACAGTGTAGGACAAAAAGTGAGTCAATGCATACTTTTTGAATGAACAGAATTTAAACTTCTGTAACTTTAATGTATGTCAGAATCACCTCCTAGAGAATTAAGTCTGGGATGCGAGCCTGGAAGTCTGGATTTTGATATGTTCACTAGGTAATAAACATGATGTTGAATGTGACATTCACTTTTAGGTGAGGTATCATTAAAGATTTTCAGAGCTTTTCTCAAAGGGAAAAAAGGAGCTTGACCTGTGGGAAAGTATAGGAAGGACATTCTAGACCCAGGGACAGCAAGACTGAAGGTGCAGAGGGAGACTTAAAAACATGGTTGTATTGGAACAGTCACACGTGAGATTGGTTTGTTTCCTCAAAAACATGGTGATTTTCTTAACTGGCTGGCTAGGCAAACCTTCCCTCCCTCCCTCTCTCCCTCCCTCCCTCCCTCCCTCCTTTCTCCCTTCCTTCCTTCCTTCCTTCCTTCCTTCCTTCCTTCCTTCCGCCTTAATTCCCCGCCATGTAGCCCTCCAAACTCTGTATACCCTGACAAATTTTGGTATAAGTCTCACAGTTACCTGGCTGGAGCAGATGTCAAGGTAGATAAAAGGACTGCACATTGGAGGGTTTCACTGAATTATTCTTTTGCTCTCTCAAGTATTCCAAGTTAGTCTGAGTCTGATATGAAGCACTAATTAGTTTTCTAGGTGAGAGTGTAGGGAGAACTAACCTTGGGTAGTTATAACCCATAGGCAAGCCAACTTATTATCAGGTGTTGGAAAGAGCTTGAGGTAAGAGTAGTAGAAGAACATTTCAAGTCCCTTGGCTTCATAAAGGACTCACAGATTCTCTTTGGCTTAATCAAACCTGTGAGTGCCTATATTTTAGACATCATGGAGTTGCAAAGCTGAATAAAAGGCCTGCCTTATAGGAGCTCATTATTGGGTAGGGGAATTTAGATAAAAGCAGAAGTAACTACATTGTCAGGTAGAAAGTTCCCAGCATAGCCCAGTACCTGGCATTTATTAAGTATTTGCTAAATGAATATATGAATATAACTTGTGCCCCATTCCTTAAACATTGCCTAATTGGGATGAGGCAGGGCTGGCCTGGGTGGAGGGTGTCTGTAGTTCCTGGATGTTCCCTGACAGCAGGATGCTCTTCCCCCCTTGCCGCCTTCTTATAATAGTCCCAGCCATTCAACTCACTACTTGTCCTTCAAACTTCTCCTGCACTTGGTGCTTGTTATTGCCTTTCTAGTTTTGACCTTGAGTCTTCTCTCATGATTTTGAGCTCACCTCAGGTCACCTTGGATGATGACCCTTGTGGCTGGACACAGAGGACACTCCTCTGTCAGAAATGCCCTAACTTAGCAGTTGGGACAAATGTGTGCTACTAACCACGAGGCTGAGGGAAAGTGGAACTAACCTCCAACATAGAGAAAGCATCGTGGAAGGGACATTTGAGCTGGGTCTTGAAGGTGCGAACTCATTTCAAGAGCATGAGAAATGGCCCACATGGCCATGGAGAGTCATCCCCTGAGAGCGCAGAGGATCTGCCCTTATGATCTCCATTCTCAGAAAGTGGGGAAATGCTCAGCATCCCTCAGATTAATCACTGAAGACAGGTTTGTTCTTCTTGAGCCTAATTCTCCTTCCACCCTGTAGAATGCAGGAAAATTAGTTTCTAATAGAATTCTGCCTGTTGTCATGAGGACAATATCTTCCCCTTTCTTCTAAACTCACTCCCATCTGATACTGAATGAACATTGAGATGGATAAAGAAATCCGTTTCTCTATCCATCAGTTAATCATTATGTTGGTGTCACTCTTGCCTAGGTCTCAGTGCAAATGTTACCCCTTCAATAAACTCACACCTGCCCCTGCCCCAACTCAAAGTCAGATGAGATGAAAATTCTTTTTTTAAAACTATGTTTATTTATACTTTATATCTATTACTATATATGGTTATTAATTTACATGCATTTATATATTACTATTTTATAATCTATATTTGTATTTTATGCAAATATAAATGTATATGTAATTTATATATGTATTATCTTGTATAGTATGCACAAAAATAGAAAATTTAACGGTTTGGGATAATAATGACATAGATAATATTTTAAATTGTTTGTATTATAACATTTTTCTTTGCTGCCACTTTTTTTTACTGCTCCTGGAATTATTAAAAATATTTTGAAGTAAGCATTAAGATTGGGTAGGCTTCATTAGTTTTAAAAATTTAATACTTGATGATACAGCAAGATATCATAGTTCTAAGTTCAGCTTTTAAAAATATGTTTGGTTTGAATGGCTGTCAGAGTTGAAAAGGATTTCTCACAAAGAGGTGTCGATCCAAATGGAACAGGGCATTTGTGGCTGTGCTTCCTAAATTATGATTCTCATTTTTCAATGCCATTCACCAATTATGCACAGGCTGTTATTGAAATAGGGCTAGTAAATTTCCATCGTCCTGATGTCAGGCTGTTATTCTTGCAAACTAATTGGAAGAGATTTCATTTTTCCATTTTTAAGCAAATGCACCCAAAATCTATTGAAACTATTTGGAAGATTTTTAAGCTTGCTAGTGAATTCTTTTTAAGTGTGCATGTGTGAGCATCATTATAGTTGACACACCAACTATACAGGCAAAATATCACAGAGTGATGGAAATGCTTTTTAAAAATGCTCTTCAATACATGAATTTCTTTAGCAAAGCAGTTACTTTCTCACTCTTTACCCTGAAGGGTCAGATTTAATGTGTTTATTTTTTAAAAAATATCTACTTGTGGCACAATGCTGAGGACTACTTGTCATTTTAGAAAAGGTCATTCAATTTGACACCCTGTCTCTTTGTAGAAGAAAAATATGCAACCCATCTTCAAGTTCAACAATTCACGTACATTGTGTGTTCCCAAAGAAGTTCATGATCAAATCACTTATCATTATGAAGTCTTGTTAAATTCTACTACTTTCAATTTCCCTTTTCCTGTTATACATAATCACATTAATGGAATTCTGTGGGACTATGTGCACCCCCAGCCTATGTTTCTTTGCCATGACAGCCTGCCTACAACTGACCCTGTGAGTGAATTTCATCTGTGAGCTACCTTTATAACCACACTCTTGGATCTTTTTAAAGTTCCAGTGGTTATGTTTCTACAGTGTTCCTGTAGAACAATTACTATTGCAGAATGTTAACACTGTATCTTCTTCAATAAAACTTTCCTTTCTTCTCTCTCTCTTTTTGTTTTTGTTTGTTTGTTTGTTTGTTTTTTGTTTTTGTTTTTGTTTTTGTTTTTTTGAGACAGAATCTGGCTCTGTCGCCCAGGCTGGAGTGCAGTGGCGCGATCTCGGCTCACTGCAAGCTCCGCCTCCCAGGTCCACACCATTCTCCTGCCTCAGCCTCCCGAGTAGCTGGGACTACAGGCGCCCACCACCACGCCCGGCTAATTTTTTTGTATTTTTAGGACAGACGGGGTTTCACCGAGTTAGGCAGGATGGTCTCGATCTCCTGACCTCGTGATCCGCCTGCCTCGGCCTCCCAAAGTGCTGGGATTACAGGCGTGAGCCACCACACCCGGCTTTCCTTTCATGGCTCACATGAAAGTAGTTCTTTACAAGTATCATTCGGGGTCACTAGATCAGGGCCCCCAGAATGTGCACTGCAGAACGTCATGGACACATGTTACATAGAATATAATGTGAATGATGCTTTCGGAGAATGTAATGTTCAAACTGCAAACTCTCTGAGGCATTGGAATGAAATACTTCAAATCCATAAAATGGGATGTACTGGAAACGTCTGCACTTTAATCCAACTGCCTGGCAAAACACTGATACTACATATGTTCTGATAGTCATTTTCCCCCTAGATTTCTCCACAGAAATTTTTATGTGTCTTTCAAATGTATTTCTGACAAAGAATGCATTTTGATTTATTACAATTTTGCCATATTGTAGCTATGTGTAATTCAGCCATATTACTATGGCAGGAAAAATGTGAGATTATTAAAAAATCCCTTATACTGGATGCTTTGCACTCGTAAAGTCCAATGAATGTCTACTTAGGGTCTATGGACTATCTTTATAATAGTGGCTATAAATTCAAATTTCAAATATCATTGTTATAATCTAAACGGTTTTCTTTTGGCTGACTTTTTATGGGATGAAATTAGAAAGCCATCATGGTAGATGACCTTCATAGCGCATTGTGAGGTGGGTGAAAAGAAATACTCAGAAGTATCAGCTTCTCCATTTCTTGTTTGCTTGTGCCTCCATTAGCACTATCTTCACCTGCATGTTTCTTTTCAGGCATCTCTTAAAACCCTTCGCTCTTTAAAAATAAACACTTGATAATATATTCTGTAATTTACCTGTGTACACACAAGAGGTGGTAGGTGGCAATATTAATCTACAGCACAATGAAGTTAGCAACAACACCTGGACACAGCGGTCAAGTCATCTTGGTGAGGACTATTACTTTCCCAACAGGATCCCACGTGCCCTAGACACGTGGCCATGACATGTGGATTGAGGGAGCATGCCGGGGTCATTGTGAATATTGAGTTAGCACAATGTAAATTCTGTCTTATTTTTTAAGGTAAATAAATATGGGTAGAAGTTTTGTATTTTCCTCTCTTGGCATCATGGGATTGACCATATCCCATCTCAGAAATCCCTGAAATTAAGTAACTTCTTCCTTTGTGTTCCCACTGGTCCCTATACTTAAAAAAATTAGAATTTTCTTTTCATAAAAATTATATAAGTCCATTGTAGGATATTTGGTAGGTAGAGAGAAGTATATAAATATAAAAATAATCTGTACTCATATCCCCTCAGAAATGGTCACCTGAAACCTTTTTTTTGGGATGGAGGGGAGGGAGACAGAGTCTTGCTCTGTCGCCCAGGCTGGAGTGCAGTGGAGCAATCTAGGCTCACTGCAACCTTTGTGTTCAAGCCATTCTCCCACCTCACAGCCTTCTGAGTAGCTGGGAAAACAGGCGTGCACCATCATGCCTGGCTAATTTTTGTATTTTTTGTAGAGATGGTGTTTCACCATGTTGGCCAGGCTAGTCTTGAACTCCTGACTTTGGGAGGCCTGCCTCAGCCTCCCAAAGTTCTGGGATTACAGGCGTGAGCCATGGCCCCTGACCTAAAATCTTGATATATATATGTGTGTGTGTGTATTTTATATATATAATATATATACACACACACACCCCTCCAGACTCTTTTTGGGTATTTAAAAAACATATAGTTAAGATCATACTGTTTATATAATATTTTATCTCAGGTTTTCTCTTAACAAAAAGTTCCTGTACTTTTAGTAACTCTCTGTAAATAGTTTGATAATACTTTGTAGATATTTTACTAGCACAGGAAACAAGCATGGACTTTGGGTTCGGCCTGTCCTGGGTGTGAATCCTGGTTCTCCCACTAACCTGTGGCATGTCACTGGAAAAGTTACCCAGGCTCACTGAACCCCAGATTACTCTTTTGGGAAATAAGAGTAAGACTATTTAGAGATTAAGTCAGATAATATATGTAAAGCACCTAACACATGGTAGGTGTCCATTAAATGGTTATTATATTATATATTAGGAGTCAACAAACTATGACCTACAGGGCAAATCTAGCTTGCTGCTTGCTTTTGTAAACAAAGTTTTATTGAAATATAGCATCACTCATTCATTTACATATTGTCTGTGGCTGCTCTCGTATAAAAAAAACAGAGTTAAATAGTGATGACACAGACCCTGGGATCCACAAAGCCTAAAATATTCATTACTTGGCTACAGTGGACTGAATGTTGGTGTCCCCCTCAAATTCATTTGTCAAACTTCTAGCCCCCAAGATGATGGTGTTAAGAGGTGGGGCCTTTGGGGGTGATTGGGCCATGAGCCTGGAGCCCTTCTGAATGAGATTAGTGTCTTCATAGAAGGGGCCCCAGAAAGCTCGCCTGCTCTCTTTTGTGCCACATGAGGACACAGTGAGAAGACAGCTTTCCATATGCAACCCAGAAAAGGGTCCTTACCAGAACCCCATCATGCTGGCTCCCCGATCTCAGACTTCTAGCATCAAAAACGGTGAGGAACAAATTTCTGTGGTTTATCAGCCTCTCAGCCTATGGTATAAGCCATCCAGCACAAATGAACGAAGACATTGGCCCTTTACAGAAGAAGTTCGCTTGATGTGTAGAACCATCATTCTTCACTACTCATGACTTTATGCTTCTGAGCAGAGCCTCCGCTCAGCCTCCACTGTGGCCTGGGGTTCTGTGCCCTGACTTACCCCTCAGGGGTCTGACCAGTGTCTTGCACACAGAACTTTCTTTGACACCTTGTGCCCCGCCCCCGCAACTGTCCTTCTGACTGAGGGCATTCTCAGGACTGGCAGGAAGTCCCACACAATGAACAAGTCACCCCTCCCCTCAGCAGCCCTCAATCAGTGACTGACAGAAGGTGCTACATAAATACCTCAGCTCCCTCCCCTGCCTCGGGCAGGCTAACTCTACCCTGGTTCCTAGAGTCAACCAGGAGATTCAACTTTGCTCAGCTTGGCAGCTTGCGTCCTTCTCTCTGTCTTGCTTCTACATTCCTGCATTTCCCTTTTGGTTTCTCCTGGGCTCCCCTCCCAAGCGACTTCCTCACACCCACGTCCTTGCTTCAGTCCCTGCATCTGTAAGCTCCTGTTTCCTCCCTTGCATAACGTTTCTCCCTGTCTTGCTCTGTCTGTAACTCTATTGTTTTCCACTGTGCCGGGACATTAGCAGGTCACAATCAATCTATTTTTATTGTGGGTGAAGTGACTGATCTCTTTCAAGAACTAGAACAGAGACTCAGGGAACAAACCCTCAGGTTAAGCCACAGACCCACTGAGGCAGATGCGGCCCCTTCTCTGCACCTTCCGGCTCGGTTGCCTGCTCCTGGGTGTCACTGGTGCTTGGTGGTATGGCACCTCCCTGTCTGGGGGTGGCAGGAGAACAGCCTTTGAACCCATTTGTCTGGGACTGCATAAGGAGAGTTGTTGCATTTGGGAAGTGCTCTGAGGGCCTTAGGAGGAAGGGCTCATCTAATGAAGGACTTTTTTGAGCATCCAGAAACACCAAAGGTCTTGCTGTGTCCTCTCGTTTTTTATTTATTTTGCATAGAGAGCTTTTCTGCAGCTCACAGAATGGCTTCAGTGTGGGTCACTAATGATGGTGTTGTGAGCCCCAGAGAGGCTGGGTCTTGATGTCATTTGTGGCCCTGACTCACAGCAGGAAGAGCAGTTAATTACCTAATTTGTCTCTGTCTCTGTTTGACCAGTTGGTAAATGGGGGAGCAATATTGCATCTTGTTTTAAAGGGCCAGCCAGCTGGTCTTGAAAAATCAAAGTTATGAATGTGGGGCTTTGAAAACCCTTAGGTGAAGGGCAACTGTTCAGGCTTGTGTCTGGGCTGAGGTGGTGGTGGTGTTTTAAACAAAGGCTTCCAGGAAAGCGTGGGTTGATGGAACCCATACATCTAAAGAATAGGACCCAAGACATGGTCTTGATAGGCCTCTTAACATCCTGGCCTTGTGCTTCAAGCCCAGACATGAGAAGTCCCCCAAGAGAGCTTGCGCCTGGGCTGGGGTGGCTCGGGCACCAGGGAAGCTGGGCAGTCACTCACTGCCCTTCCTCCAGGCCATGAGAAGCCCCATGAGTGTCTCCAAGACACTGTCAGATACTGTGCCATTTCCGAACTCTGACGACAGTGGGATGGAGAACACCAGTTGGACTGGAGGAACTAACCTCTGACTAAGGCCAAACTTGCAGGAGGAAGCTTGAGCTCCCGTGTCAGGGCCTGGGGAAAGGTGACCATATGGCCACCAACTTGACAATGGGACATGTTTAATGTGGGAGTAAGAGGGATGTTGGTGTTTATGAGGGAAGGTTCATGGAGGCTAGGTCCATGCCTGCACGTTGTGGGGGAAGGCAGAAAAAGCACCCAGAAAATCACAGTTGAACAGTTGAAAATGCTGTTTTCCTATATGATATGGTTTGGCTGTGTCCCCACCCAAATCTCATCTTGAATTGTACTCCCATAATTCCCACGTGTTGTGGGAAGGACCTGGTGGGAGATAATTGAATCATGGGAGTGATTTCTCCCATCCTGTTCTCGTGGTAGTGAATAAATCTCACGAGATCTGATGGTTTGATAAGGGGAAACTTGTTTGGCTTGATTCTCATTCTCTCTCTTCCCTGCTGCGGTGTAAGGCCGCCTTTCTCCTTCCACCATGATGGTGAGGCCTCCCCAGGCACGCGGAACTGTGAGTCCATTAAACCTTTTTCTTTTGTAAATTACCCAGTCTTGGGTACGTCTTTATCAGCAGCATGAAAACGAACTAAAACACTACATCTATAGCTGTGGGCCTTCAGCGCTGTTATGTGAGGAAAACAAGTTGCAGAGTATTGTGTATGAAATGGCCGTTCTTTAACAAAAACGAGCAGGGCCGCTTTCTCTGCATGTTTTATGGTGGAAAGACACACACCAGGCTGTCTCCATTGAACCTCAGAGGCAGAGACATGGCAAAGGTTGTAGAGAAGATGATATTTTACTCTACATGTTCTTAATTTTTTAAACAAACATGGGGCATACATGTTACTTTTATAATTTTTGAAAAGGAATTTAACAAAAGGGTTACATAATATAAAAAGACAGTTGTGGTTTGCTCTTTCAAATTTGGCCAGCTCCACCCTTGCCTCATCTCCCTATGCCTGGGAGCTTCCGGAACCTGGAATCTCTGCTGAGACCCCATCGGCTTCCTGCTGCATCTTTCTGTTTCTGGTTCAGGTCAGTGCTGGAGAACAGACTGCAAGGGGCCGGCAGGAGCATTTTAGAACCTGGAGCACTGCAGGGTTCAGCCGGCTGAGGGAAGCTGGGCACAGCCTTATAGCACATCAGTCCCCATATTCTCAGCACAAAAAGCTTTCCATCTTTGACTGCCAGGCTGGAACTTAAAGCCAGAGGCTTGACTTAGCTTCCATTACAGATGTCCTGAACCATGCAGGCTCTTAATAAGAAAATGGATTCAGCCCCAGGCTTAATCCCGGAGGTACATTTTTTCCCCCACGATAGCAAGCTTATGGCTCTGCAATATCTGATTTAGATGATTTGAAAATGTATTCTTTGACAAGGCTTAATTAAAGTGGATTGCACCTATACGGGAACATTTTACAATTTCCATAACAAACACTATTATTACCAGGAGCAATGTATTTTTTTTGTTGTTGTTGTTCTATTGATGTCTTTTATGGAGATGTCATAAAAAGAAGATTATGACTTCTCATTATGAGGCAGATGGAGGAGAAGACGCATTTTGATTACTAGAGAGGGAAATACCTTCTTTCCAAACAGTTACCTTAATAGCCAGTGAGGGCTGGACTGGACTGGAATGGGAGGTCTAGGCAAACGGCATTTTTATAGGCCTGACTTTATAGCAGCTTCCTTTTGCATGTGTCAAATGAGATCCATCAAATGCGAAGCCAATTCTTCAGTTTGGCTAGAAATGAAGGTTCCACAGGTTGTATGTCTTTCTGAAACTACTATTAACAATTACTACAATTCACTTTCTGAGTCTCTTAGTAACAAGGAACTAGGCTTACTTTTAAAAATCCATTGTAATGAGATAACACGTTACGTCTGTGAAGTATTATGAGAATCATCCATTAAAAATATTTTGTATTATAGGAGCAGCATATTTTCATTGTAGTAAACTGGAACAACAGATTGTTTTTCTATACTTAAAAAATAGGCCGGGCACAGTGGCTCACGCCTATAATTCCAGCACTTTGGGAGGTCAAGGTGGGTGGATCACCTGATGTCAGGAGTTCGAGACTCAGCCTGACTAACACGGATAAACCCCGTCTCTACCAAAAATACAAAATTAGCTGGGTGTGGTGGCGGGCGCCTGTAATCTCAGCTACTCAGGAGGCTAAGGCAGGAGAATCACTTCAACCCAGGGGATAGAGGTTGCAGTGAGCTGAGGTCACGCCATTGCACTCCAGCCTGGGCAACAAGAGTGAAACTCCATCTCAAAAAAAAAAAAAAAATAGCCAGGCTTTATTTTTCGTATCATGAGCATTTTCTCTATGTCTTTAGTTATTGTTTCAAACACAATTTTAAATGACTTTGTATTATTTTACTTTTGGTTATAACATTATTTAACCGGTGTTGGACATAATTTATTTTTTTCAAGTTTTTCATTTGTGTAAATAACACTAATAAAGTTTCTTATAGAAAATCTTTGTCCACATTGCTGGCAAATTTCCTAGAATCAACTCTGGAAATAGAATTACTGGGTCAAAGTGTGTAAACACATTGCCAATTAGCTTTGCAGAGTCTGTACAATTAATACTTCACATCTGATCACATAAAATATATGTTGAACATGGTTATCAATATTTGTGAGGCAGAAATACAATAGTGCCTTTTTTATTTTTTGTTTTGAAATGGGGTCTTGCTCTGTTGCTCAGAGCAAGGAGTATAGTGGCACGATCTCGGCTCACTGCAACCACCGCCTCCGAGGCTCAAGTGATTCTCCTGCCTCAGTCTAGATTGCAGGCACATGGCACCACACCTGCTAATTTTTGTATTTTTAGTAGAGATGGGGTTCTACCATGTTGGCCAGACTTGTCTCAAACTCCTGAGCTCAAGTGATCTGCCTGCCGTCGCCTCCCAAAGTGCTGGAATTACAGACGTGAGCCACCACACCTGGCCCAATAATGCCTTTTTATTTTAGTTTCACGTCTTTGATTACTAAGCAGTCACTGAGATTGCAGAGGTGCCAGGGCAGGCTCATGGAGGCCCTTGAACAGCTGCTAGTGCCAGGGATGGACACCTTTCAGGGTTTAAGTAACTTTAGCTCCTAGGAACATTTTAGAAAAATTCCATTTGCATTTTGTGCTTTGGATAAAAACACAGTGCTGTGCTTATGGAATTTGTCTTGCTTCTTCCACCATCAGAAGGATCAGTGGTGACCCATCAGCTATGAAAAGGGATTAGACCTCCTATGATTTCAATTTGACTTAAGCAATAATCACGTCATATGCAAATCCCTGAAACCCAAAGTAGACATTTTTTTAAGCTGACTTCATATAGAGTCAATTATCCTGAGCAGATTATGTTTTTAGTTCAGACTAATTATCCGTGAATTGGACATACTGGAGGAAACTCTGGCTGGGTCCACAGATGGGAACATGGAGCCAGGTGAGGGAAGCCTGTTACTGCAGAGCTAGGGAACTTCAAAGACACAACTGAAAAGCCAGAAGGAAAATAAAGACTTGTAATATATTTGCAGAACAAAATGTGGAGTCGGGGGTGGGGGGAGGAGTGCAAAATTCGGAAGCAATTAATTCATTTCTTTCGGAGCTAATTTATGAATCTTTACTCTGAACTCTCCAAGTCCCTTCCTTTGTTTCAGGTCCAATACTCCTTGTGTTTCACATACCTAATTAATTAGCACATGCATTGCCTTACTTTGCCAAGGGTGCATAATTTATCATGCTGGGCTCCTGAAACCGTCTTAGGTAGGTTTTTTGAAATGTATGCAAATTGACTCATCACCAGCTCTGCAGTTCAACAATGGAACCTGGGTGTTCCTATGGGAACCCTTGAAAATGTACCTTCTTTTCCTTACTTAGGATCTTTAAAACCAAGGGGTGGGAGGGCATTTTACTAATAGACAATCGAAGTGGAGAAGTAGTGTGGTGTATTTCAAATTTCTCATCTCCAGTTCGTACTGTGTGTGCTACTGTGACCAGGGCCTCAGTCTCCTCATTTACAGTTGACCCTTAAACAACACAGGAGTTGGCGCACCGACCTTCTGGCAGTCAAAAAATCATGTATAACTTTTGGTTTCCCCACACTTAGCTAATAGCCTATTGTTAACCAGAAGCTTTATTGATAACATAAGCAGTCTATTAACACGTATGTTATATGTTACATGTATTATATACTGTATCCTTACAACAAGTAAGCTGGAGAAAACATAATATTATTTTAAAAAGCCACAAGGAGGCTGGGTACGGTAGCGCACACCTATAATTCCAGCCCTTTGGGAAGCTGAGGCAGGCAGATCATTTGAGGTCAGGAGTTTGAGACCAGCCTGGCCAATATGGTGAAGCCCCGTCTCTCCTAAAAATAAAAAAATTAGCCAGGTGTGGTGGCAGGTGCCTGTAATCCCAGCTACTCTGTAGGCTGAGGCACAAGAATTGCTTGAACACAGGAAGTGGAGGTTGCAGTGAGCCCAGATAGTGCCACTGCACTCCAGCCTGGGCAGCAGAGCAAGACTCCATCTCAAAAAAAAAAAAAAAAGAAAAAAAGAAAAGAAAAAACAACAAAGCAAAGCAAGCAAGCCAGAAAAAACCACAAGGAAGAGAAAATATATTTCCTATTCATTAGATGGAAGTGGATCATCATAAATGTCTTTATCCTCATCATTTTCACATTGAGTAGACTGAGAAGGAGGAAGAAGAGGAGGGGTTGGTCTTACTGTCTTGGGGTGGCAGAGGCAGAAGAAAATCTAGATATCAGTGGACCCATGCAGTTCAAACCGTGTTGTTCGAGGGTCAACTGTATGAAGTGGGAGGAGGTCACTATGCAGCCTGGGCAGCATAGTGAGACCCTATCTCTACAAAAAATTGAAAAATAAAATTCATGAAGCATTACAAAACCATTTGTATTTTGTCATTGGGAGACCTAGGCTTCTACTACTAGTTTGGAGGATTTGTGGGAGAATTGAAGGCATGGTTTAGCTGTGGGGTTTGTCTCCACCTTTCAAGCAGGCCAGGAGGCTGCAGGGACAGGGATATCAACAGAGAGACACCTTTGCTTCGTGCTTGGTGCTTACCGTGTAAATCCAGCGTAGCTCTAGATAGCCCTGTCTGAATTACAGGCCCGTCTATTGGCCTGAATCCTCACATCTTCTCTCCCATCCGAATCGGTTTCCGGGCATGAGAAGAACACTGGGCCAGGAGCTGGCCGCTCTAGATTCTTGCCTTGGATCTATCATGGTTTTACTGCATGGTTCTGCTCATGTCCCTTATCACTTTCCACCTCCGTAAGAATGAAAGAAGTGTCTTCAAGCTCTAACATCCTGTGCTCCTAAGGTTCATCTGACAGTGCTCTAGGAAGCACTGAGGGAAAGTCTACAGAAGAAATTGCTGGGTCCTCTTCCTGCAAACCACTTGCAGTGTGTTGAGGACAGTGTACAGACCCAGCAGGAGTGAATCCATAAGCCATGCCCTCTGGCCCCAAGAAACTTTACATCTAGTGGGAAAGAGAGAAAATATACTTAAGACTCTACATAGAAGAGGAAATAAGTGCCATTTGTCTCCTTTTTCTCCACTTTTAAGGGTCATTCATGTTCAACATCTGAGCCTTTGCAGAGAGACAGAAAGAAATAATTTAAAAAGAAGAGCAGAAAAATATGAAAATTAGATGAAAAATTGTCTCTTGTCAGATTGATTTTTCTAAAACACAGTTCCTATGACATACTCTAAGAATGCTTTGTTCTTGTAAAGTCTCGTATCAAGTTCAAATTCCTTGATAGATTCTCTCTCTTTTGGCTCCAAACAACCAGCATGACTGCCTTTTGCTACTCACCAGTGAGAGAAACCATGACCCTGGGTTCATGTCCCCCCCAAAGAAGCATCCCTTATTCCTGCTCAACCTGCCCACCCAGCCTCTCCTTCTCTACAAATCCAGGAGAACCTCCAGGGCCCACTTACGTGGTGCAGCCCACCCTACGGGTATCTCCTCTGAGCACATTCCCGTCTCTTCTCAATTCCCTTGCACTAGCTCACCCATTGTTCTGGCCCATGCTGCCTGTTCTTAAGGATTTTCACTCTCCATGTGTTTTGTCTCTGCGACTGTAATGCAACCTACTTCACCCCAGAGTTTGTGCTTTGAGTTCCTGCCACGGGGAATTTAGACACAGTAAAAGCTCAGTCAATGTTTGTTAACTAAACAACTGACTGCGTGAGTGAATGAAAGAAAAGCTAAAAGGAATAAATGCTATCCATGTGCATGGGACACCACCTCTCAAATGGCACAGCGTCTCTCCTTGCTTCCATCAATTTCTCACCAACTGACATTTGCTGTATCTTGCCATCAGTGCACACAGGCATGCAGGCCTGGCCAGTGTCCTTCCCAGGCTAAAAAGGATCTCATTTTCAAGGTTGTCTTTTCTTGGTGCTTCAGAGGTTGACCAGCTGACGAGTTCTCTGAGAACATTTACTATTTTTCTTAATCTGCCCTGGAGAAAAGGGCTAGGCTGGTCACTTTATCTTCCTTATCTGTGATACTGCAGCCAAATGTCATTAGTCTGACCAGTTAGGGATGAAGGGCAGACTGAGGAAGGAGAAAGCCTGACCATACACATCGTGCTCAAGGAACCCACAGTTTATCTTCTCTAACTACTTCTCACTATGTGACTGATATTGCCTAGCAGTTACTCGGGTAACTATTTTAATAAATGGATGAGAATAATATGTAATAACTGTATTAGAATTCTTCAGAGAAACAGAAACAATATGGGGTGTGTGTGTGTATGTGTGTGTGTTTGTATAAAAAGATTTATTATAAGGAATTGGCTCACATGATATGGAGGTTGGCTAGTCCTAAGAGCTGCAGGGTGAGACCTAGAAGAGCTGATGGTGTGGTTCTAGTCCAAAGGCTGGCAGGCTTGAGACCAGGAAGAGTTGGTGTTTCAGTTCAAGTCTGAAATCAGGGGAAAAAAATGATGTTCCAGTTTGAAGGCTGTCAGGCAGGAAGAATTCTGTCTTCTCCAGGGCTGTGGGGTGTGTGTGTGTTGGGGAGTATAAGCCTTTTGTTCTGTTCAGGTTTCCAACTGATTGGATGAGGCCCACCCACATTAGGAAGGGCAATGTACTTCACCCTGTCTACTGATTTATGTTAATCTCATCTCAAAACACTCTTACAGAAACATCCAGAATAATATTTGACCAAATATCTAGGCACCCCTTTGTTACAGGATCTTTGGGGTGTCACTTTTCTCGCTGGAAACCTCTGTGCAGCTGTTGCAGTGGGGTGGGCAGCTCCCGGTGCCAGCATGGGCGCCAGCTTTCTGTGAGATTACAGCTGGGCCAGGAATACCGCAAGCAGCTTCCTCAGCTGGCACTGGGGAACATGGTGGCACCAGAAGCTTGGAGATGCCAGGAACCACAGGGCCCCGAGGAGGGAGTGACATCCCTGGCTTGGGAAGCTCACAGGAATGGGAAGTCCCCCAAGGGGCCACAGCTCTTCTCTCTGCCTGCAATGTGGCGAGCAAGGGGCATGTCTCAGCCCCGTGTGTGTTACAGCTCTTTTAGCCTCGCTCTTTGGCGGGTCCTGAGTTCTCATCCTGCGACCAGGAAGAATGAGGTATGCAGACAAGTGGAGGGTAAGCAAGAGGAAAAGGAACTTTACTGAGTGACACAGGGGACCAACAGGGGGTGGCTCCTTCCCACAGCCAGGTGTCCAGAGTGTTCAGCTTCTAGCAGAGAGGAGACCCTGGAGTGGGACGTTCCTCTCAGAGGGGAGACCCTGGAGTGGGACGTTCCTCTCAGAGGGGAGACCCTGGGATAGGCTGCTCCTCTCTGCAGCTGGTCTTCCTGATGTCTGCCCTGCTCTAGCTGAGCCTGGGGCTTTTATGGGTCTTGGAGGGGAGGAAGTACGTGGAGATTGGTCCATGGGCAGCCATGCGGGGGCCCAGAAAAAGCACCACAAGTCCCCATTCTGGTCTGTGGGACTGGAAACCTGGCCCCCAGGCTTCAGGCCCTCCCTAGCCTGAAGGTGAGGCCTCACTGGGGACCCCACCCCCTCCCCCCAGGAGCCTGTCTGCCTCCTGCCTCCATCCATGCTGCCCAGGCTGCTCATGCCATGGGCACCTGCAGGCCAGCACTGAGCTGCCCTAAGCAGCCCCTCAGATTACCCCCTTACACTTCCCCGCACTTCTGGGCACCCAAAGTCCAGGGGCTGAGGTGGCAGGGGGCTGGCATGTCAGCACTGCCCCCAGCATGTGCACCCCTGCTCCACATTTCTCTGAGACCAGAGCTGGTGCCCACAGTGGGGAGAAGCCCGGTAGTGGGAGCAGGCACTTCTGAGCCTACAAAAGCATGAGGGGCCTTCCTAGGCCCCCAGGAGCACACAGAGGCCCGGATCCACTACCCTGACTTGGGTGGCTGCAGCTGCGCTCAGAAGGGCAGGGCTGCTGCCTGCTCCCATTGCCCACTGGCTCCGTGGAGCATGCAGCCCTGGCCACGCCCCCCTCACAGCCTGGAGGAGGGGCTCCAGGTCCTTGCTGGGCCTGGGCCTGCATCCAGGGCAGGGGTGACACCGCCATGAGCTCCCCACATTGCCCCAGCGCTGAGGGGTGGCCCTGGGCTGAGGGGATTGGGCCCCAGGCCTGACTGTAGGGAGTGTCAGGCTCGGCGGTCACTTCCACGCAGGGCAGACCCCAGGACACAGCCCCAGGTGGCCCTGTGCAGAGCCTCCTCCTGAGGCACAGCACCCTTGGTAGGGTGGGCACAGTGGCTGTGCCACTAGTCGGGTCCCCAAAGTGGGTGCCACTCCCACTTGCACCCTGAGTCTCCAAAGTGCAGCCCCAGCTCTGTGTCCCGGACCGGCCCCCGGACTCTGTGTGCAAGTGTGGCACCACCCAGGGCCCAGCTCTGCCTCGGGTCCCTCTGCCCAACTGCGTTGCTCACCCCGCCGTACTGCTTCCCCACCAACGGGTTACCTGGTCCGGCACGGTCACGGCGCCCCCCTGGGCGGAAAGCTGCGGAGGGGAGGTGGGGCGCTGCCTGCCTCCTCCCCGCACCCTCCCTGCAGCGGCCAGCATGATGACAGCGGGCCACTCCAGAGCGCCGCTGCAAGTTGACCTCATCAAGTTGACATGTAAAATTAACTATCACAGTAACCAAAACAAGAGATTTTAACATAATGAATACCTTTCAAGTGGTTAGAGTCTTGAAGGATAATTTGTTTCGCTTCACATTGCCTAAATGTTCTGCAGTTTTATCTACACCGTGAGTGAACCAACTTCTCAGACCTTTGAAAAGGGGGAGGGAGGAGAGATGAGGAGGAGTGGCAAGTGTGAATTCCTCCATAAGGAACCCCCCTGATATGGTGCGTGAGAGTGGGAGCACAGCTTTTCCTGCCTCCAGACCTGGAAGATGGAAGGCTGACTCTACTCGTTTAAGCAGAGCTTTTGGAATCAGTGTTCCACCTTAGGGAGCCACAACTGAAGTACAGTGGGACTCCCAGGTGGGAGATAGAGTCCATCCCAGGCACTCCGAGGTATTTTTAACACTGATTTTGCTGGGAATAAACCACCTGAATGACAGATTAATTGATTAACTAATGATAGCTATGGGTTTTTTTTTTCTTTTTTTTTTTCATTGCTTCTGTGATCATATAAATAAAAGCAACTGGGCCAGGTGCTATGGCTCACGCCTGTAATGTCAGCACTTTGGGAGGCCGAGTCAGGTGGATCACTTTGGTCCAGGAGTTCGAGACCAGCCTGGGCAACATGGCAAAACCCTGTCTCTAGAAAAAAAATACAAAAAACTAGGCAGGCATGGTGGTGTACACCTGTAGTTTCAGCTACTCTGGAGGCTGAGGCGGGAGGATACTTGAGCCCAGGAGGTCAAGACTGCAGTTAACCTTGATCATGCCACTGCACTGCAGCCTGGGCAACAGAGTGAGACCCTGTCTCAAAATATAAAATAAATTGAAAAAGAAATAAAACAATTGTTCAGTGCTTCCCAAGTCCAGTACTGTTTACGATGCTAAACGTTTTATATAGGTTTTTTTATTCGATCTAAGCAGCAAACAAACCTAGTCTGCATTTTTGTCTCCATTTCACAGATGTCAAAACAGAAACTCAGAGATGTTAAGCTACTTGTTCCAGGTTGCAGAATCGGGTAAGTGCAGAGAATGACATGCTCATCTTTTGACCCCAAAGCCCATGGTCTGCTACCTCCACGATTGTCTACACGGCAAGAACAAGCCTCTTGTTATACAGGCTGGTCAGTCATTCCCAAATACCTTTTAATGGAATGCCTCTCCTCCTCTGGATGTATCCATACCAATCTGGAACAACTGTGATTTTGTTGTGATAGTTGAAAAAGATTTGATGATTCTGTATATTATGTTGGTACAAGCAGGCTTTACCTATAACAAACATCTGTTCTTTCTGGATGACAGCATTTTCTGAGACAGAATAAAAATGCAGAAGGGGGCAGACAATTTCATCCCACAACAGTTTTCAGTTTTAGAACGCTTTTGCAAATGGTGCTGAAGGAGGTACCTATTCCATGTGGAAAAGACTGGGACATTTTGTTCCTTCTGAACAAACCTGGGAAGAAAAAGAAAGAAAATCCAACTTTTATTTTAAAAGCTTTAAAAGGCTGCTGCTGTGTACTCAGTTACAGCTTTGGGCACCCACACGGCTACACACTATGGAGATGGAGAGGGTTGTGGGCAGATGACTTAATTCAGGAGCACTGTTGTACACTCAGCTCAGCTCCAGGATAATGGGGTATTGAAGGAAAGCACAGTCCAGCCAGGTACCCGGGGGTAGGAGAAGGGTACTGGGCAAGTTGCTGTCCCTCCACTTAAGATGAGCTCCATGGTGTCCCACACTTTTGCTCCATTCTGCACATAGCTGCTTTCCTCCTAATTAACTTCCAGGCCCACTACAAGGAGACTCATGCAAATGGAAATATTCCCAAGGATGAATAACCCCTCAAAACATGTTGGGGGTGGGGAATTGCCCATTAACTTTCTGTGTAACTTTAGTTATATCCAGTCTCCCATCTTCAACTCTTACACAAACCTGGGTTTGAACCCTGCCTCTACTACATGTCAGCTGACCATGGGCATGTCTTGTGACTCCTCAAAGTCTCAGCTCCCTCTTCTGTAAGCTGGAGACCATGGCTCCCAACACAGATACTCACCAGGAGGAGTCAATGGGAGAATGCATGCCATAAGCTTTGGCAGTTCCTAAGAAAAGATGGTTCTTATGATTTTTATAGCTCTCTAAGTTTGGAGAAGTGAGCTGTTGGTTCCAGGGTGCTGGCTGGGCAGACTGATGCAAACCCTGGCTCCTTAGGGCTCTGGGCATGATTCTGTGGGGCTGTTTGCTCAGGAAATCTGGTAAAGGAGGGAGCAAGAGAGAGAATGTAAGAGCATAACCAAGGAGAAGTGCCGGGAGCCGAACTGGGTCAGGAGCTGGAGTGCAGCATGGAGCTGAAGTAAAGGCCCAGAGAGAGTGAAAGTGACCTTCCAGCTCTGATATTTCTGAGTCTAAATGGTCCATTGTCACGTGACTTAGAACATGAAATTAGCAAGTGATGTTAGAGCCATTAGGGTAGAGACCACATCTTTCCTCTTCACTGCTGCATCCCTCGCTCCTGGCACAATGCTCAGATCATTAGAGTGACTCCATAAACACCTGTTGAATGCATGACTTCATGGATGAATGACATGGGCACTGTGAGAGTAAACTGGGGCATAAGAAAGGAGCTGTGTAACATGGAGTAGTGGGTGTTACAAGGCCCCGGGCATGACAGGGTACTCATGGACAAAACCAGGTAAATTGGTCTGATAATAACACCGCCACCAAAACCACCATCCTTATCTTATTAATAACTACCATTTTTGCACATGTTTTTATCGGGAGGGCAGAGTCTATATTACATTGTCTTGCTTTATTTAATTATTGCGATTTCCCTGGTAGATAGATATCATTATTCTCATTTCACAGATGTGGAAACTGAGCCCAAAAGATTAATCGCCTTTCTGAGGGTGACATAGTGAATGGAAAAGTTGTGATTCTAACCCGGATGTGCCTGACTCCAGCCAATGTTATAATGGCTGCCAAATACGTAGCTTCTCTGTGTGGACCAAAAGGCCAGCCTTCCAGGCAGCAGCCAAAGCGTCAAACAACTGGGACTGCGTGATCTATCTAATCTGAGTCACACCTGGGTTGACCAGTGAACTAAGGGCAGTCATCTAACAGGCTCTGGGTTTAAGAGGGAGAGACCCCTGACCATAATTACACAGGGTAGGGAAGAGGGAGAGGTTCCTGGGACCGTGGGGCTCTCTCTCTAGTGAAAAAAGTCTGGAGAAGGAAGTGGCTGCCTTGTGAGCAGCTCTTTCCAGAACGGTATTCTTGTGCAGTGCCTTTGGATGAAGAAGTCATGGGCGTCGGGACAGCCAGTGGACTGTTGACTGTTGAGGTGGAGGCTTTGGCCGGATACACTGAACTGTTCTTATAAAATCATAGTAAGTAAATGTATAAGTATGGCATATGAGACATCTCTATATTTATATCTAGGTGGAGGATCTCATGAAGAGTGAATAGATTCAATATGACCTGAGCTTAGTTTCTCCTGAGCACACCGTCTTGGGCATACCTCCTTGGTGTCACCTCCTGAAACCCCCAGAAGTAGCTTAGGGAGACTTATAGTGAAGAGTGAGGAATTAACAATGATATGGGTAGGGATAGCACAAAGTCAAAATTCTAAATTAAAGTTAATAGGACTCCATTGCAACCTTCAGGCCGGTGAGACCAGGGATTGTTTGGGTCACAAGGAAAAAGGTTTTTGCTTTGCTTGAGCCAGAGGTAACTGGTTGATTGAGGGGTCTTGGGCACATGTGTGAGAAGACCACCAAGAGACAGAAATAATTCAGGAAAAAGAGTCAGCCACCTCTGCATGGTGGCCCGTTTTTATCTAGAGGATGAAAAGTGGCTATAAATTCCTTGGCAGCTGCCCATCAAGGGCTGGGTTTGTTTCGTAACCACTTGGATCAGGGTGGGCTCTGTGACCAACAGAAGAATGTTTGGAAGGGATGCTATTACAGCTCCTAAGAAATCGAAAACTTGTACTTCCTGAATATTTGAATTTTCTTTCTGAGAGCTCCAACCCCCCATGTGGAAGCGTGACTATCCTGAAACTGTCAAGCTGAAAGGTCACAGGTGGGTTCCTCAGTCCAACAGTTCAGCTGGGCCCAAGCTTCCAGCCACCCCCACTAGGGTGCCAGACATGGAAGTGAAGCTGTCAGGTCTTCCAAACCAACCTATCCACCAGCTGAATTTTGCTGAGTGATTTCAGTTGATGGCTTGTGGAGCAGAAGACTTACCCAGCTGAGCCTTGCCCAAGTTCTTGACTCATAAATTGTGAGATATAATCAAGTGGTTGTTTTTTAAAAAGCCACTGAGTTAGCCGGGAGCGGTGGCTCACACCTGTAATCCCAGCACTTTGGGAGGCCGAGGTGGGCGGATCACAGGGTCAGGAGATCAAGACCATCCTGGCTAACACGGTGAAACCTGTCTCTACTAAAAATATAAAAAATTAGCCTGGCGTAGTGGCGGGTGCCTGTAGTCCCAGCTACTCAGGAGGCTGAGGCAGGAGAGTGGCGTGAACCCAGGAGGCAGAGCTTGCAGTGAGCCGAGATCGCGCCACCGTACTCCAGCCTGGGCGACAGAGCGAGACTCCGTCTCAAAAAAAAAAAAAAAAGCCAGTGAGTTTTGGAGTGATTTGTTATTCAGTAATAGATAACCAGAATGATCATCCTTCAGCCCTCTTTCTTGCCCAAAATGGGGAGACCTTCAAGTGTTGGTCAAAGACAATGTTTCTGGAGAGATGCAGGAGTGTAACTGGCACATGAAAGTAGTTAAGGATGGCTGTGGCTCTGAGGTTGAATCTCTGGAGACTGAGACCTTGTCTTCATCAGTTCAGATTTAATAGCTTATCTCTAGGTGCATGTGAGCTCTTGGGCTTAAAGGGACAATTGACCATCATGATTCTGAAGTTCTGGAGGAGAAAGCACTGTCTTCTTCTAGCCATGAGTCTTCTACTAATGTTGAAGGAGGAATCCCTGTTCTGTTTCTTGGATGGAACGTGGCTGTGGTGTTCATGGTATGATGGGACTTGCTTCTGGGGAAGAGGGTTTGGCTCATGGGATGAGGGTAGGGCTTGTTCTCCTTTGCCTCCTCATATTTTTGAACTTATAAGGTCAGATTGAAGTCTGCTCTTCTTCATTCTATATCAAAGTCAAACAATAGTAAGAAAAGCATGGCTTATTTGTCAATATAATAGTTGTAAAGAGACATGCCAAATAAGTTTGAATTACTGTAAACATCATTTTATTTGTAAGTATTTATTAGTTATGTACTCTGTGCCTGGCCTTTGGAGCTAGAAACTAGCTCTACAGAGACAACTAAGACGCAGTCCTGCCCTTAAAGTGCTTACTGCCTGCTAGAAGGTTAAGATGTGTAAGAGAATTGCAACACAGGGTGGTGAGTGGCACAAGGAGGACCAATCTGGGGCTGCAGAAACCCAGGGGAGGAAAGAGGACATCCTCCAAGAATATCTTGGGAATGGGTTGGACAGATCAGATACAATGGAACCTAGAGCTCTTTCATAAAGAGAAGAGCTTCAGGAATTGAGTGTGTCATAATTCAGGTTCTGCTACTTCAGAAGTAATAGCAGGGGTGATGGCAAGAGGTTTGGGTTAGTAGTGAGCACCTCGAGGTTCTGTGTCCTTGGAAGGAGGAGGAAAGGTGGCCCTGGCAGATCCCAGCAGAGACCTCAGAAAGGAGTGGTGGCTTCTGCTTGGCTCTTAGGGACCCGAAAGTGATAGTGATGATGGTGACATTCTTACTTATGATCTCTTTTAAATTCCCTGACATTTATGAGAAAGGAAATATCATATCCTGCTTTGTAGGTGGGGAAACTGAGGCTGAGAATAGTTAAATGTTTGGATGACATCCACACAACTAGTTAGTGGCTCAGATAGTTTTCTTCTTTCATCCTGATCTGGGATGAAATTTCATATTCCTACTTTTCAGAAGCGCCAAGCTTGGTCAGAGTTAAAGCCTCTGAGATTAATCTGGCACTTTATCATTTTACAGAGTTTGACAGTCAGATTTTCCAGGATTTGGAGATGATTCTGAGGTCACCTAGTCAGTCCAATAACTTAAAACTCCATTGCACTTTTTCCTACTTGAGAGAAGATTAGAAAAGTGATGGTGGAGATGACCTTCACTTCGGTTTTCTAGTTTGCAGAGCTTGATCATCATATCAAATTGCAGTTCATTCTGCTTTTTTCGCCCCTTACGTGATGCACATTTTCTCATGTCTCACTTCACCTCCAGGAGAATTGAAATTTACTGGTATATAAAATTGTATATTCTCTTTGATTCTGATTTTGTTATGTGATCAAGAAGACCAGAAAGAAATACATCCAAATAATACAAGTCATCATCTCTGTGTTATGGACCAACTGCTGATTTTTATGTCTGTTTTTATATTTTCTTCTGTACAGTTGAAATTTTTTACAGTGCCAAGCACATTATGTGGAAGTGTTTCACTACAAACTGGCAGATCTCAGATCTAGATCTTCAAATCCTGTCTCAATCCAGGAGGTTCAGAGGTAGGGTCCTTTTCCTCAGAAGAGAGTGGGTGAAATTGATGGAGATCAAAGTCATCTTTGTGCTTAATCCACACACACCAGGCTGAAAAATCTTTGTGAGTGCCAAATGCAAGTGCTACCTTTCTCACCTTCTCTCTCAGAGATGTTGGAAAACATTAAAGTGACAAAGTCAACAAGTTTCTTTGAACTTTCTAGAAGAAAGGATGGATGCAGGACAAAATGTTTTTTATTTCTAGCAGTGAAAGAGGGAGCTACAGGGGAGACGTCTGTTGTGCCAGCTTTATTGATATGCCCACTATGTTTATAATAGTAATACTGATACCCCATTAAGTCAATTCCCATACCAACCACCATAGGGAAACTGACATCTGACCTTGTTCCTTCCTTGCTTGAAACCTTTCCAGGACTTCCCATTGCCTGCAGGATAAAAATTCAGTTCTGTGTAATGGAACAAAAATCATCTACTGACACCCTCTGCTCTGAGCATTAAACCTCAGCAAGTCCTACCACACCCTGGGGCCTTTGCATATGCTTGGCCCTACATCCAAAATGCCTTTTCTCCTCTATTATACCTTGAAAACGCCCGTGCAACCTTCAAAACCATGATTCAGAGACCTCCTTCTTAGAAGAAGCCTTCTTGGGCCGGGTGCGGTGGCTCATGCCTGTAATCCCAGCATTTTGGGAGGCTGAGGCGGGCGGATCATGAGGTCAGGAGTTTGAGACCTGCCTGATCAATATGGTGAAACACTGTCTCTACTAAAAATACAAAAATTAGCCAGGCATAGTGGTGCGTGCCTGTAATCCCAGCTACTCAGGAGGCTGAGACAGGAGAATCGCTTGAACCCTTGAGGCAGAGGTTGCAGTGAGCTGAGATCATGCCACTGCACACTCCAGCCTGGGCAACAGAGCAAGACTCCATCTCAAAAAAAAAAAAAAAAAAGAAAGAAAAAAAAAAGAAGAAGCCTTTTTGGGTCTCCCTTCCCATCCTGAATGAATCCCACGCTTCATTATTACCTCAGTACTTCACATCTCCCTCTTTTACACCAAACACAATGGGCTGCATTTACTTGCTTGCTTTTCTGTGTTCCCAACTGAACCATAATCTCTTTGATGGAAAACATGATGTCTCATTTGTCACTTTATTCTCAGTGCCCAGAAAATGACTGACACAGAGGATTCATATCAGGGAAATTTGTTGAACTGAACTGTTGAACTGTATATGAGAGGAATATCAGGATCTGATATGGTTTGGCTCTGTGCCTCCACCTCATCTTGAATTGTAATCCCCCACATGTTGAGGGAGGGACCTGGTGGGAGGTAATTGGATTATGGGGGCAGTTTCCCCCATGCTGTTCTTGTGATAGTGAGTGAGTTCTCATAAAATCTGATGGTTTAAAAGTGTGCAGCAGTTCCCCACTAGCTCCCTCTCTTTCCCGCTGCCATGTAAGACATGCCTTGCTTCCTCTTCACCTTCCACCATGATTATAAATTTCCTGAGGCCTCCCCAGCCATATGGAACTGTGAGTCAATTTAACCTCTTTTCTTTAAAAATGACCCAGTCTCAGCTAGTTCTTTAAAGCAGTGTGAAAATGGACTAATGCAGGATCCCAGTGGTGTAAGCCTTGAAACAACATATAGAAGAGAGAAGCATCTTGATGGACAAACATAGAAGTGTCTCTGTGTAATTTATAATTTGGTCATAGCCATAAATATTATTGTTTAGTGTCATTCTTGCTTGTCTGAATTATGATGCAACAATCCTAGCCGCTCCAGTTGAAGGCTCTGAGCTCTTATGAAATATTGCTCCATTCCTCCATGAAACAGACTGAGAAGAAATGAAGTTGCAAGAGAGACATTCAGACAGACAGCTGCATGCACAGTCGTTGGCCTTTAACATCAGTATTGGACAGGCAGTCAGAGATGTTCTGCCAGCCCACTTTATGGTGAGGGGCATTTTGAAGGAAGGTCTCCAGGCACTTGACTGTGGGCTCAGCAATGATGAAGGTAGCTGATAGCTCAATGCCGCAGTGACATGGAAATCGCCTCAGACTTCAGATGGCACTTAGGCTTACTAGACAGCAAAAAATCAGCCTCTGATGTTATTGGAACACAACTTGTGTTTCCATCACCAAGTCCCAGTCCAAGTCAAACTCTGGGAGAGATACCTTCACAAAAATTTTATATAGGTGAATTTTCCCTTATATCCTTTAGATTTCAACCTCCTTCAAATTAGCATGACTAAAACGGCACGTTATCAGCAGAAAGGACACACTGGTTTGTATGGTTTGCCCTTGATTCTGAGAAACACTAGGTCCTATTCTGCTCAACGGACATTTTTGTTGTTGTGGATATGTTAGATATTCCATGACCAGACTTCTGGGTGTTCAATGCCAACCTCAAAACTTTTGTATCAGATAAGACAAAGCAACACTCCCATCTTTTCAACTTCTGCTGTCTGTGTGGAGTGGAGGGGAGCAGCTGCAACAGGCTACAAGGCTCAAGGGCTCGTGCGCCTAATAGAGGTAGTTACTAGAGTAGGGGTTGTTCAAATAGTGGTGCCTATTATGAAAAGGCTATTCAAAGTCACTCTGCCTCAAATAATTGCTTGGAGACTAAAGGTGGAGGTTTGTAATTCTCTATCTTTAAATATCCCTGTATTTTAAAAGTAGTACATGTTCATTTTGTTTGAAAAACTTCAATTAGCACAAATTCATGCAAAGTAAAATGTAAAACATTCTTTGTTCCCAATTTTTACCAACCAACTTCATTCCTAGAGGTAAGGACTAGGTAAGGATACCGTTTTCTGTGTATCCTTCTGGACTTTTTCTGTGTGTATGCGCGTGTGTGTGTGTGTGTGTGTGTATAAATTTTGGGGGGTCATATAAATGGCATCATACTATACATAATTTATCAGGGTCCCAATAGGAAACAAATGGCACGTTGGAATTAGGATAATTTAAAGAGAATTTAGTTAGTTACAAGGGATTATTTACAAAGATATGGGTAATCTACTGGGGACTCACAAAAGATTGAGCAGGAAATTGGGGCCTGTGGCAGCAGAGCTGTGCATAGCCCTAAGTCTGAAGGAATGAGAGGAAGGAATAGTTACTGGAATGAGAAGGAGAATGTTCTGCAGAGAAGAATGTTGCTTTTTGGTTGGGGGCACACAGCCAGCGTGAGACAGCCTTGCAGAGAAGGAGCCAGTGAAATAAACACTAGGATCTCTTTCCTTCACTTTCTCTGATGTGCTTCTGGGGC
This sequence comes from Papio anubis, assembly GCF_008728515.1. Taxonomy (NCBI): domain Eukaryota; kingdom Metazoa; phylum Chordata; class Mammalia; order Primates; family Cercopithecidae; genus Papio; species Papio anubis. The sequence continues at coordinate 14,839,888 of NC_044989.1, read as the reverse complement.
ATCCCAGCAGCTGATTCCAATAGGCGGCCAGAGGGCAGGTTGGCACAGACCTGTCTCTAAGATGCAGGGCAGGGGGCAGGGTACCAGAGTGGAGAATGGATCTGCAGCACATGTGTTGGTCTCAGCTTGCTTTTCACGTTTAACAATACATCATGGTTGTATTGTCATTTAAAAGAATACGCCATAGTATTCAGTTGTACTGTTTATCTCATCACTTACCAAAAATCATTTAGGTTATTTCAGGGTTTTTGCTATTACCAAAAAGGCACTGTGAGCATTTTTGTAGAAATGATTTTGTGTGGTTGTCCAGTTCACCAATAAAATAAATTGCTTAAAGTAGAATTGCTGGTTTGAAGAGTGTGTGCATTTTAATGTAGATAGTTTCTATCAAATTACATTCTACCAGTAGCTTTCTGATATCCCCTCAACCAACACTGGGTATTGTTCATCACGAAATCCTTGCCATTCTGACAAATGAAAAAGGATTTATTGGGATTTTTTCACTCTGAGTTCAGTTGAGCATCTTTACATGGTCATTGAACATTTAATTATATCTGTATGTGGTGCTTGAGATCTATTACTTGGCTTTCTCTTGTGGATTTAAGGTTTTCCATATTTGTAAGAGCTATTCGTCTATTAAGGAAATTATCCTTGTGTCTGTGATATGACTTGTAAACCTTTTCCCACACAGATCTTTATTTGTCTTTGGTTTTGTTTATGTTTTTCCCCTATTATAGTTCTATTATATAGAACTATGTATACTTTCCTCTATTATATAATATATGCTATAGTTCCCCTATATTATAGTTATTCATTTTTATCAAATGTAATTTGTTGCTATTTTTCTTTGTGACTTTTTGTTTATATAGGTTGCTTAAAATTTTTTCCACATTGTGTGATTATAAATACATTTTTTTCTTGATATTTCCTTCCTTCCTTCCTTCCTTCCTTCCTTCCTTCCTTCTTTCTTTCTTCTTTCCTTCCCTTCTTCTTTCCATGTTTTTATCTTCCATCTAGTTTTAATTAATTTGTATACAAGAATAAGGTAGTAATGCAGTTTAGTTTTATCAAATGTCTGGCCTATTGTCACAACACTGTTGATTACCTTATCTTTTTTTGTCATTGGTTTAAAATATTTCCTTTAACACTGCTTAAATTTTCATATGGACTTGAACTTATGTTTGAGTTTTTGGAGCTGTTCTGTTGCTCTGTCTATTCCTGAAGCAACACCAAGTTGTTCCGATAATTGTAACTCTATAACATATTTTAATATCTGGTATTAGTCTTCCCCATTATTCATACGATTTTTCCCCAGTTTTCCCAGTGTTTTATCCACAATAAACTATAAAATCATTGAGGTCTAGTTCTAAACATAACTTCTTGACATTTTGACTAACACTTGCAAAATATTTTAGAGAGATAGGTCCAAGAATATTAACAGCAGCATTGTGTGTAAAGCCTAAATGCCGATTAGCAAGATGATATATCAAAACACACAAAATGAATCAGTGAGAAAGAATGTACTGGTGTTACCTGCATCAAAATGGATGACTCTTAAAAGCATAATATTAGGTAAAAAAGAGTAAGTCACAAAGGAAGACAATGTTATATGTATATGTCTCTATATATGTGCATGTGTATGTATATATCTATGTATAGCATGAGAAAGTATATTTTGCTTAGTAATATAAGTGGTAAAAGAAAAAAAAATGCATAGAAATGATAAGCACAAATTCAAGACTGTGATTACTCATAATAGGATGTGGGGGATACAGTCAAGAAATAGATACAGGTTACAGGTGCCTTCCCCTGTATTGGTATTGTTTTACTTCTTCTTCTTTTTTTTTTTTTTAGAAGGAGTTTACTCTTGTTGCCCAGGCTGGAGTGCAATAGTGTGATCTTGGCTCACTGCGACTTCTGCCTCCCAGGTTCAAGTGATTCTCCTGCCTCAGCTTACCCAGTAGCTGGGATTACAGGCACCCAACACCATGCCCAGCTAATTTTTGTATTTTTAGTAGAGACAGTGTTTCACCATGTTGGCCAGGCTGGTCTCGAACTCCTGATCTCAGGTGACCCACCCACCTTGGCCTCCCAAAGTGTTGGGATTACAGGTGTGAGCCATCACGCCCATCTTTGTTTCCCTTCTTAAGGCTAAGATACAGAAGAATTTTCTGTGTTATTCTTTTTGTTGTTGTTGTTTGTTTGTTTTGAGTCAGGGTTTCATGCTGTTGGCCGGGCTGGAGTGCAGCAGTGTGACCTCAGCTCACTGTGGCCTCCACTTTCCTGGGCTTAAGCAATTCTCCAGCCTCCCAAGTAGCTTGAACTACAGGTGCGAGCCACCAATGCCTGGCTGATTTTTGTATTTTTGTAGAGACGGGGTTTCTACATGTGCCCAGGCTGGTCTCGAATTCCTGAGCTCAACGTGATCCACTTGCCTCAGCCTCTCAAAGTGCTGGGGTTACAGGCATGAGCCTCTGCACCTGGCCTATGTTATTCTTTAAGCTCTTTTGTATGCCTTTGATGTTGATAATTGTTTTTAATTTAAACGTTCTACTGAGTACATAAGATAAATCAACATAAAATGGGAAAATATACTTATTCTCAGATGAGGAATGTCACTATCATAATATTTTCCATTCTCCATGACTCCTAGTATATTTATTATTTCCCTTAACACATTGTATTAAGACTGTTTAAATATTTCTGTGATGATATTTTTATAAAACTATAAACACAAAACCGAGGTTAAAATAGGAAAACACCTGACAATTTAAGGAGCAACTCCCTCTCTATTGGAGAAATTTCAAAGAATTAAATGGATTTGACTAGATAAAATTTTTTAAAAATCTTCAATTCTACAGAAACATCATAAAAAATTCAAAAGACAAATGTGAAATTAGAAAATATTTATAGTAATATGGTAAAGGAGTCATGTACTTAATATGTCAAGATGTTCGCATCAATCAATAAGAAAACATGAAAACTCCAATGAGTAATGAGCAAAAGACCTGAACAGGAACTTCACTGAAGAATAAATACAAATGGCCAATAAACAAACAAAGCAAGCTTAACCTTATTAAAGTCAATTAAAACAGCAAGACGAGTATTTTTCTTGGTAAATAAGCAAAGATTAAAGATAATATAAAAATACTGGCAAAAGCCATGAGGCAGGTACTTGCACAGAATGCTAGAGGGGGTTTCCTCTGCTAAAAGTTTTGGAAAGTGATGAGGAAATATCTCCAGAGCCTTAAAACAGATAATTCTTCAAAGCAGAATACCTGAGCCTAGGAGAGCCATCCTTATGTAAGTATTGGTGAAAAAATTCAGCTCAAATGACACTGTGAATATTCATCCAAATTTGCATGTTTATTTACTCCAGGAAGTCTTCAGGGACAAAGATATAAATTCACACTGACTTTCTTTTTTATCTTGATTTCATGTTTCATGGACATCTTCTTTTTTGTTGCTCCTGAATCCCCAATTCCTCAGTGAAAACCGCGAAGTGTAGATAGGTCGCTCACCTTCAGCCAAGATATTTATATTGCGCTTCATCTGTTGCTTGGGAAAGAAAAACATGAGTCCCTTAACCACCCAGGAGAACTCCATGTCCTTCCTGCATCCTCGTGCTTCTGCCTGAGGTTTCTCCCATCCTTTGCTGCCATATAAAGCAGGGCTTCTCAGCCTCTCGCACGACACATTGGAGCCAGCAATTCCTTTTTTGAGGAGAGTCCACTGTGCTCTGCCCAGGCTGGAGTGGGCATGATCTCGCTCACTGCGGGACTCTTCTGCCCAGGCTCGGCGAGATCTTCTGCCTTAGCTCCCCCCAAGTAGCTGGACTAGAGGCTTCACACCACGCCCGGGCTTAGTTTTTTAGTTTTTGAAGTTTTAGTAGAGACGGAGTTTCACCGTATTGGCCAGGCTGGTCTCGTCCTCCTGACCTCGTGATCCGCCCGCCTTGGCCTCCCAAAGTGCTGGGATTACAGGCGTGAGCCACCGTGCCCGGCCGCTTTGTGGTGGGGCTTTCTTGGACACTGCAGGCCATGTAGCAGCATCCCTGATCTCTACCCATTAAATGACAGTAGATGACAAAATGTCTCTGGACATTCCCTAAAGTATCCTAAGGGAGGGGGAACGTTGTTCCCTGTTGAGAATCACTGGTTTCAAGCGTTAGTCTTACCGAGCGGAGGTCTCTTGTTTCCCTGGGTTGGGACCACAGGCCCTTCTTCTAGGGGAGGAGTGTTGATGTTGCGTTCTAGGAAGAGCCTGTGGGATGGGATTGTATCGAAGTGGCTAGCTTTGGAAAATGCTATCTGCCACACCAGCTTTGTCACTAACCCACTGTGCATTCTTGGGGTGTCCTTTTCCTCTCTGGGTCTCAGTTTCTCCATCAGCAAAATGAAGAATCTGAGCTCTTCAGATTACAGAGATGTGGAGGTGAGAAAAATCAGTGGTTTTTAAGAAGCGTGTCATGGCTTATGTAGGGGCTGCTGTGAGATAAAGGGCTCAGGGAGGAGGACACCCCTCTTTCTTCTTCCAAAGAAACTGTACTTTTATGTTTTCCAGTTTGGTCTTTCAAGTAAGTCTTGTAACAACGTGATCATGTATATGCCTGGCAATATATTCTAATGATGCTAATTCTGTGATGGTTGTGCGGGGTCCTGAGGACAAGTGCACACCCTGGTGTGAGGAGAGATGGAATTTTCCGTGGGAGGGAATAGGCCCCCTAGTGCGAGGGGCATGGAGTTTTTCATGGGAGGGAATGAGTGTTGCTAGGGGAGAGTGTTAGCTGTAGGGCAGGACACTTGCCTTTGGCCTGGCCGAGACCAATGGGTGGGTCTCGGGGCACAGAGGAGCCATGGACTGTTCTGCTCTTGTTGGTGAGTCACTCCTGAGAAATGGAGGCAGATACGGGGCCAACAACACCCCAGTTACTTTTATTTTCACCGCGAATAGCAGCAAGCAGCCAACACAGGGGCAGGAGCTGTGGAGTCCTGCAGCCTCAAGGTGGGTGTATTTGAGTTTTATTCTTGTTACAAGAGGGACCAGGGCGGACCCTGTGTATACAAAAAGAGCTGTGGTCTGTCCTTAAGGCCACATTAGGCGCATCAGCATTAGACATCTGAAGAAACAGCTGTGCCTGTTGGAGGCTGGACTTAAGGGGCCAGAGAGTCTTACTGTAGAGCCACTCCACCTCGTCATTTTGTTTCCCTAGAATGGGAGCATTTTAGAAACAACTAGTACCAACCACTCTGTAAGTAGGATCATGACAGACAGCAGGTCAGGAGACAGTCGAGCTCCACCTTCAGAAATGAATCCATTTTTAAAATAAAGTATACTGCCAGGGGACTCTGCAGTTCTGGCCTTCTCATGGTGGGGGTTCTGACCAAAGATAGCACACCTGAGTGAGGAGTACTTTGCTTCACTGACTCGATAAAATGGGCTCAGGTGTGTCTGGGTCAAGATCCAGGTAACTCCAATTCCCAATCCGTGTCTGCCTTCCTGCCTCTCTATCATCATGCTGATCTACTCACATTTTTAAACACATGTTCACAGACGAAGCCAAACATCGGTCTGTCTTTGCTCGTTGTTTTAAGTAGATGCTGTTATTAATGTTTTATGTAGATGCTGTCCCAGAGAAAAAATATCCTGAAAAAGTTATTAGTTTTTTTTTTTCCTCTTAACATGAGGAAAGATTTTACAGAGATGCGGAGGTGAGAAAATCTCCTGGCTTTTCATCCTTTGAAATGTGAAAAGTAGTTTTAATAGTGTCATTTACCATTTTTGCTGTCTCTTTTTCAGGTTCTTTTTTTTTTTTTTCCCTGAGTGTGACTGAAACGATGATAAGATCCGCAGTTCCCAGGGTGAGCCTGACTTCAGAGCTCAGTGATCTGAAGGACGGAGATCGTTCGGAAAAAGAACTCATTAGCATGACTCAGGAGTCTTGGAAGGTAATCATTTCAAGATGAGGGGTTGAGAACAACACTGGGCTTTTGCCATGACTGAAGGAATCTCTTTGCTGGGCAACATGACAATTTCCAAAGCTGCTTCACCGCTGGGCTCGTCATCAGGAGCTATTTTAGGTAGCCCTGAACATCTGGCTCTAGGGGTTTTGACAAGTCAGACTTAAAGAGGCGAAGTGTGTGTGTTCTCACGTTCTTTTCCCTCTGGGGAGTGGTATGCTTTGAATATCTGTCCCCTCCAAAAGTCACGTTGACATTTAATCCGTAATGTGGTAGCATGGAAAGGTGGGACATTTAAGAGACGATTAGGTCATGAGAGCTCTGGCCTCCTGAATGCATTAATCCTTTTGTGGATTAGTGGGTTGTCATGGGAGTGGGACTGGTGGCTTTATAAGAAGAGAAAGAGAGACCAGAGGGACACGTTAAGTGCCCCCAGCGATGTGAGGCCCTGCGCTGCCTCTGGACTCTGCAGAGTTCCCACCAACCAGGAGGCTCTCACTGGATGCTGCTCTTGACTTTGGATGTCTCAGCCTCCATAACTGTAAAGAATACATTCCTTTTCTTATAAATTACCAAATTTCAGGTATTATGTCATAAGCAACAGAAAACAGATTAGTACAGGTAGATAAAGAGATTGTGTTTAGAATTTTAAAAGCCAGGACAATGCACTGTTTCTCAGGTATAGATTTTGGATGAGGCTGCCAGGGCAAGTCAGCGTGTTGCTTAGAAAAGCAAATCAGTGTCGCTATGACTACCATTGCTACCACCCCTATTAACTGCTGCTGCTACATGGATATAATTTATTAAAACTGCCAATGTAATAGTCATCAGAGTTCAAAAGATGATTAGGACATTGTCTCTGCCCAGGTAAAGAGACCAGCTTCAAGCCTGCATAGTGAGTGGGCGGCAGAGTGGGGTTCGGGGTTCATTGCTTTTGCCTCTCATCCTAGTCTAGACAAAGTCCTCAGCAGAGATTCATACCTAGAACCTTCCAAGAAAACATGTATTGAGCACTTGCCTTCCTCAGTGTCTCCAGAATTTATATCCTCCTTCCTACTTTGGATGCCTTCTTAATTGTGGCTGCCATTGAATTCGGCATCTGTGAATGTATGGATCATGACAGATGTTTCCCCCACATAAACTCATTAACGCTCACGACAGACTAGGGTAGGACTAGGTAAGTAGATGTTTCAAGTTTGAGAAAATACATTAGAGAACTAAAGTCAGGGAATTTAAGGGGCCTGCCTGAGACTATATAGCCAGCAAGTGGCAGAGCTATAAATCAAATCCAGGTTTCACTTAATCCCAGAGTTCCTCAACTTTAGATCATTCTTTGTTCTAAATCTATATTCATAATTAGAACAATTCCAGGAGTAATTGTAGAAATTATCAAAGTGTTTGTTAAACTCTAAAACTTAGAGGCTAAGTCCACTTTCCTTTTTCTTTTTTCTTTTTTCCTTTGACCTTCAAACTCTTTTAGTTATGTATTGTTCTCAATTAATTTCAATTAATTAATTTGGGTCTCAAGAATGTTTTATTTTTCTCCGTTTTATTTACTTACATATTTATATTTTTATTGTGGTAAGAACACTTGACATGAGGTAAACTCCCTTAACAAATTGTGATTGCATAACACAGTATGTTAACTATAGGCACAGTGTTGAACAGCAGATCTCTAAAATTACTCATGTTGTTTAACTTTATACCTAATGAACAACAACTTCACGTTTCCCCCTCCCCCACAGCCCCTAAAAGTCACCATTCTACTCTCTGTTTCTGAGTCTGACCATTTTAGATACCTTATATAAGTGGAATCATGCAGTGTTTGTTCTTCTGCGACTAACATATCACTTAATATAATGTCCTTCAGGCTCATCCATGTTGTTTCACATGGTAGGATTCCTTTCTTTGTCTCTTTCTTTCTTTTCTCTTCTCCTCTCTTCTCTTCTCCTCTCTTCTCCTCTCTTCTCCTCTCCTCTCCTCTTTTTTCTTTTTTTCCTTTTCTTTTCTTGAGACAGGGTTTCACTCTGTCACCCAGGCTGGAGTGCAGTGGCATGATCACAGCTTGCTGCAGCATCGACCTCCCAGGCTCAAGTGATCCTCCCCTCTCAGCCTCCTGAGTAGTTGAGACTAAACGTGTGCACCACTATACCTGGCTAATTTTTTGATTTTTTTTTTTTTTTTTTTTTTGTAGAGATGAGGTCTCACTATTTTGCTCAGGCTGGTCTCGAACTCCTGGACTCAAGTAATCCACCCGCGTTGGCCTCCCAAAGTGTGGGGATTACAGACATAAACCTGCATGTCTGACCAGGATTTCTTTTTTTTAAGGCTGAATAATATTCTGTTGTATGCATTCTTACATTTTCTTTATTGATTTATCTATTGATGGAGACTTAGGTTGATTCCTTATCTTGGCTATTGTGAACATTGCTGCAATGAACTTGGGAGTGCTTCTTCCACATACTGATTTTATTTCCTTTGATGATATACCCATAAGTGGGATTGCTGGATCATATGGTAATTCTATTATTAATTTTTTGAAAAAGCTCTGTATTGTTTTCCCTAGTGGTTGCACCATTTTACATTCCCACCAAAAATGAACAGTGTACAAGTGTTCTCTTTTCTCCACATATTTGCAACACTTACCTTTTGTTTTTTAATAATAGCCATCGTAATAGATGTGAGGTTCTTATTGTGGTTTTGATTTGCATTTCCCTGATGATTAGTGATGTCAATTTAAAAAAAATGTACTTGTGGTTCATATGTATGTCTTCTATGGAGAAATGTCTGTTCAATCATTTATTTATTTTTAAATTGGATTATTTGTTTTCTTGCTCTTGCGTCATATGATTTCCCTGCGTGTTTTGGATATTAACCCCTTAACAAACGTATGGTTTGCGAATATTTTCTCCCATTTCATAGGTTGCCTTTTCACTGTGTGATGGTTTTTCTTGGCTGTGTAGATCCTTTTTGGTTTGATATAGTCCCACTTGCTTGGTTTTGTTTTTGTTGACTATACATTTGGTGTCAAATCCAAGAAATAGTTGCCGAGATCAATGTCATGAAGGTTTTTCCTAGTAAAATAATTTCAGGTCTTAAGTCTAAGTCATTAATCCATTTTGACTTTACTTTTATGTATAGTATAAGATAAGGAACAATTTCATTTTTTTTTTTTTTTGCATGTAGGTATCTAGTTTTCCCAGTACTATTTGTTGAAGAGACTATCCTTTCCTCATTGTGTAGTCTTGGCACCCTTGTCAAAGATCAATTGACTGTACATGTGTGTGTTTATTTCTGGGCTATTTATTCTGTACCATTGGTCTTTATTTCTGTCTGCATGTCAGTAGCATACAATTTTGTTTACTATAACTTTGTAATATATTTTGAAATCAGGAAGTATGAGGCCTTCAACTTTGTTCTTCTTTGATTGCTTTGGCTATTCAGGGACTTTGTGGTTCCATGTGAATTTTAGGATTTTCTATGTCTGTAAAAAATGTCATTGGGATTTTGATAGAGATAGTGTTGAATTTGTAGATTGCTTTATTTAGTACAGGCAGTTTAGCAGTAATAAGTCTTCCAATCCATAAACATGCAACATCTTTTCATTTATTTGTATATTTTAATTTTTTTTTTTTTATCAATGTGTTGTAGTTTTCCTTATACAAGGGGGCTTTTGCCTCCTTGGTTAAGTTTATTTCTAAGTGTTTTATTCTATTTGTTGTTACTATAAATAAGATTGTTTTCCTAATTTCCTTTTTGGATAGTTTGTTGTTAGAAACACAACTGATTTTCTATGATGATATTGTATTCTGCAACTTTAGTGAATTTATTAGTTCTAACAATATTTTGTGTGTGGAGTTTTTATGGTTTTCTACGTATAAGGTCATGTCATCTCCAAACAGATAATCTTACTTCTTCAATAGGCTGCCTTTTATTTCCTTTTCTTGCCTAATCGTTCTGTCTAGGACTTCTAGAACTATGTTGAGTAGAAGTGCTGAGAGAGGACATCTTTGTTTTGTTTCTGGTCTTAGAGAAAAAGGTTTTTGTTTTTCATCAATGAGTATAATGTTAACTCTGGGATTTTCATATATGACTTTTGTTTATTTTTGGTTTGATATAATTGGTATATCTCACTTTATTGAGATATCATTAACATAAAATTTTGTATATTTAAGGTGTACAACTTGATGTTTTAATATATGTATATATTATGAAATAATCAACATATTTGAACTAATTAACATATCTTACATAACTTTTATTTTGCTGAGGTAAATTTCTTCTATACCTATTTGTTGAGAGTTTTTATTATGAAGGGTGTAGAATTTTGTCAAATGCTTTTTTTTGCATCTCTTGAGATGAACATGTAATATTTATACTGTATCCTCCAAATGGGTTCTATTACATTAATTGATTTGCATATGTTGAGCCATCCTTGCATCCCAGGGACAACTCCCACTTGATCTTGATATACAATCCTTTTAATGTGCTGTTGAGTTTGATTTGGTAGTATTTTATTAAGGGTTTTTGCATCTGTGTTCATCAGAGACATTTACCTGTAGGGTTTTTGTTTTGTTTTGTTCTGTTTTATTTTTTGGTAGTGTCTTTGTCTGACTTTGATATCGGGGTAATGCTGACCTTATAAAATGAGTTTAGGAGGTGTTCCCTCTTCTTGATATTTTGGAAGAATTTAAGAAGAATTGATGTTAATTATTCTTTAAATATTTGGTAGAATTCATAAGTGAAACCATATGGTCTTGGACTTTTCTTTGTTGGTCAGTTTTTGATTACTGATTCAATCTTCTTATTTTTATTGGTCTGTCTAGATTTTTCTGTTTCTTTATTTTATTTATTTATTTTTGCATGCCAAACTACTTTGGTCAGTTTATTTCTTTATAATTCAGTCTTGGTAGATTGTATGTTTCTAAGAATTTATGCATTTCACCTAGGTTATCTAATTTGTTGATGTTTAGTTGTTCATAGTAGTCCTGTGATCTCTTTATTTTAGTTGTATCAGTTGTAATATCTCCTCTTCATTTCTGATTTTATTTTTTTGAGTCTTTTCTCTTTTTTTCTTAGTCTAGCTAACAATTTGCCAATTTTGTTTATCTTTTCGAAAACCAACACAGTTTGTTGATTTTTTCTATTGTTTTTCTATTTTCTATTTATTTCTGTTCTAATCTTTATTATATTCTTTCTTCTGTTAACTTTGTAGGAGACTTCAATACCCCATTTTCGACAATGAAGACAGATAATCAGTAAGGAAACATCAAACTTTCACAACATTATAGACCAAATAAATGGGCCTAGCAAGACATATACAGAACATTCTACTACCCTCTTTCTTCTATGTCCCAGCTTCCCCTTCTACTGCTTATGGGAGATAGAACAAATAAAAGATGGTTCCACACTCTATATCTTATATGGTAGTTTCCTAGGGCTGTCATAACAAAACATCACAGACCAAGTGACTTAAGCAACAGAATTTTATTTTCTCACAGTTCTGGAAGGTAAAAGTTGGAGATCAAGGTACCGCTCATGTGGTTTCTCCTGAGGCCTCTCTCCTTGGCTTGCAGATGGCCACCTTCTTGCATATGTTGTAAGAAGTCCTCACATGGCCTTTTCTCTGTGTGTGCACCTTCTTGATGCCTCTTTCTTTCCTTATAATGACACTAGTCCTATTGGATTACAGCCCCACTTTTAAGACTTCATTTAACTTTACCTCCTTAAAGTCCCTATCTATAAATACACTCCCATTTTGAGGTATACTGGGGTTAGGGCTTCAACATTTGATTTTGGGAAAGGGGAAACAATTCGGTCCATAAAACATTATATATTGAAAAATAAGTTGTGAAAAATGTGATGATCAAAAAGACATTCTATCCATCCTCCAGGAGCTTACTGTCTAGATGGAGATACCTAAAGAAAGATGGGGCCATAAGTGATTTTGGAGCTCAGAGGAGGGTCAGACCACCATGAGCTACACTGCTTAAGGAAGGCTTCTGGGGTGAGCCAATGAACAGGGAACCTTGAAAGATGTACACACATCTCTAGAAATTCAAAAGGGAGGTCCTGCCTAAAAATTAAATAGATATGAGAAGTCCATTCTTAACTGCACATAATTGTATAAGCATAAGCCTTTCCTGGGCATCTATTCTCTGCCAGGCACTGAACTGAAGGATGAGAATACAAAGACAAGGATTTGTACTGGAGTTTCTCACACTCCACGAGAAGGATGATTTTAGAGTCAAGGATTGACAATGGATTAGACAGGGAAGTCTGCAGCATAGACAAGCCATTTAAAGTTGCTTGTGGGGAACAGCTGAATCCCCAACAAGCCATACCTAGATACATCTCTCAGGCACAGAGTTGGCTACAGAGGGCATTGCGTAGGCTTATAACCTTGGGCTCATTCCCAGGATTCCTGAATCTCTCTTCCTTGCCTAAGACTAGCATCCCTCTCCCTATCACATTGTTTTGATTGACTGCTTAGTTCCCCTCTGCCATTTAGCTTACATATTGTTCACATTTCAAGTTCCATGTGGCAGGTTCTTGTCTTTTGTATTTTACTATTTGCAATGTTCAGTCTACATGTGTGATGTCCTTTGTAAACCATGAATGTTAATCAGAGTTTAGGTGTCAGCCACAACAAATTTTGAGCTGACAATGTCTAAATCCTAAAAACGTTTGAAACCAGAATGCAAAACCATTGTCCTCACCACTCTCTATAATTTCCATTAATTGCTCTAATATGCTGGTTCCTCTTTTTGATTGCATGCCCTTTAGAAGAAAATCATTGATACATTAATTACAGCTTTCATCTGGAGGTTCGAGAATTTCTAAACATTTATTTGGATTTCATGCCAAACTGGGGGATAATTACGCATAAAAGGATCATGCTGGGTTAGATACTGACATGGGATTTTAAAATATCCTTCCTCTAGTATAAATAGCCCAATTGGCAGCTCAGGCATGCATCTCATCGCTCTGTGCAGCTTGACCGACTACATTTTCTGTTTAGCGATAACACAGGATAATAGATGGTGCTCAGAGAGGTAACCTTCAAGCTCAATGACTGAGACATGCTTTCTGATCTAAAGTTGCAGCAGGTGAGATTGTAAAGCCTGAGTCTTGGAGAAATGCTACAGGGTACTGGAAACCAGGCGGCAGTAACACAGCTTCCTTTTTCAAAAGAGAATCCCAGAAGGACCTATCTTATTAATGTGGGATGACCGCAGTGTTGCTTGGTACTGGGGATGGCCCAACTGAATTCCAGCAGATGGCACCTTGCTGTAGCTGCTGTCCTTTTAACAATCTGGAAGGTGCTTCTTGGGGTCTCGGCTGCACATCTTGGAGGGGCTGAGGATCACTGTCTTGCTTTGTGCTGGACCTCTGGCTTTCTTCCTCTTCCCGGCCCTCCTTACCTGTACATACTCTTGCTGCTTCAATGATATAATGCTTTTCTTTAAGGTTTGCTTATCCTTGCCTGTGAAACCACAGGTGAAGAATTGTAAACTAAGGGTTTTAGCCATGTATTCAAGAAGGGATTTGGTAATCAAATGCTTCCCATGAACACACACTGACATTGTTTCTTTCTGGATTGTCACCATCCACAGAGCTGGAAGGGAGCCAGAGAACAGCCTTCCTGAGTATGCTGATTGGGGTCCTGGGTGAAGCCAGTTGTCTGCAATGTTACTCCCGCTTGATGAATTTCTCTCGGGATCAGGACTGGAATGCAGAAATTGTGGATTAGTACCCCAACCACCATGTATGTGCCCAGTGACCTTGATGACATCAGCTCAAATGGGCTTCATTTCTACCAACACACAGGAGCATTTTAATGCAATCACATACATTTATGCAGATAACAGCTACCATTTAAAACTACCGTTTATCAGATAGTCACTATGTGCCAAGCATTAGATTAGGAAATTTACATATATGATTTAATTTAATCTTCATGATAGCTTTGAAAATTAGTTATTATGCAGCTTGCCCAGAGTCATGAAGCTAGTAAGAAAACCCCAAACCTGGGGTGCAGGTTGAACTCCAGAGCCTTGTTCTTTTCCCCATACCAGGCTGCATCTCAGTCAATACCTTAGATGCAGTTGAGTCCAAATATATGTGTGTGCACACACATAGGTGAGCACGTGCATGTATGGAAAAGACTTACGTTTACACCGAAAGCGTGAGTCTTGTGTCTTTGGTTCCAAATTCCCTGGGACACAGGTTTTATCATCTCATCCTGAGCCCGGAATGATCCTTTCCAGCCTCTCTCAGAAGCAAGTACTTACGGCTTTTCTTTGTTTTTCTTTTCTGTGTAAGTGAAAACATGGTAATTTTTTTTACATGTGTTACAGAATAATTGAGCCCATTTTCATGTCATAAATTATGTGGCTGATTTCTCATACTTTCGAGCCACCTGTGTTGTGTCTGACAGCTATACCAATTTTGTTTACTGGGAAGTCGGGGGAATGAGGCCTGTGCTTCCCTTATTTCTCTTGTGATTAAGGCTATGTCCATCATTATCTCATTTAATCCTCCCAGCAACCTCTGAGGAGAGGATTATGATAATCACTCCAAGTTTACGGCTGAAAACATTGAGGCTCAAAGAGCTTACAATATTAGTTTTAAATCACCCATGAGAAAGTAGCAGATCTGGGATCCTCAGTTTCCCCTTCGTCCTCCTCCCTGACTTGAAGTCCCATCCTCCCTGCACTGACCCAGCAGGGCTGTGTGTGCTCCCTCATCTGCCTCCTGGGACCCCCCCAACCCCCGGGTCCTGAGCAGGAGGCTTGCCCTGTGTGCGCCCAGCTTGTCACCAGTGCCTGCCAGGATCAGGGGAGGAATAAACAGGGGCTCAGCAGGCCCTGTGTTTGTGTTCTGCCTTGTTTCAATAAAATATGATCTTCCTGCAGACAGCCCAATGCAGTCCACGGAGTTCGTTAAATCAAGAGCTCTCTCCATGCTGCTCTCACTAAAAGACACTTTCACTTATGCACAGGTGGTGGTCCCGAGACTCGAGCTGCATGGGGACGCCGGTGGGGAGGAGCTGCTGCCGAGCTGGGAATGTGCTCCTTGGACATGGCAGGGGGGACGGAGATTTGAGACACAGATCCACATCCACGTCTCATTTTATGCTTTTCCAAAGTAACTTACAAATCTTATTCCATTTTGATGCGTATGGGTTCAATGATCCCCCTTTTATAGATGACTGAGCAGAGGCCTAGCAACATGAGGTGACTCACTCAGCGTCACTCAGCATGCTGGTGCAGAGCTGGGATCCAGGTGAGCTTACTCTTGACGAGGCATTTGCTTGCTGTGTTAAATGATGACACTTCTACGTGGAGTGTTTCTTTTTAGTGGCACTGCTATCCTTCCCGACCATCATTAGTTCATGACTACAAATACATGCTTTCCTGTGGTTTGGCCTTTTTGCTGTCGCCTGACTCTAATTGCTGGAAAGGTTTTCTTTATGCTGAGCTGAAATCTCCTCTTTCATTGTAATTCAGGCCTCCAGAGCTTCACAGAATAAGTATTCAGCTCAAGTCTTCTCTTGTCCCAATATCTCTGATTTCTTCAGCCTGTTCTCATGAGAGACAGAATCTAGGCCTCTCTCCATCCTGATTGCCTTTCTCTGGATGCACATGCCATGAAAAATGAAAGTTCAACTGCCCAGATGGGATCTAATCAGGTCAGTGCAGAGGGAGGTCTCTGCCCGCTGTGTTGGGCTCCCAAGGCTCTAGATGAAGTGGTCTCTGAAGGGGCCCTGTCCATCACTCAGGCATGAGCTTATTTCCTGACAGGCCTCACTGTGCCTCCTGGAGGCATCTGCTTATCTTCCCCAGTATGGGCTGGTTCTATGAGAATGGGCATGGTCCAGTCCAAAGTGTCAACAGTGCAAAGGTTAAGAAACCTTGTAATTCATTATCTAAAAAAAAAAAAAAATATATATATATATATATTCCACAAATAATGAGCTGCTTCATCAACAAGGAACATTTACTGCACATCAGTTATGTACAAGGTTTGGTGCCAGGCCCTAAGGCTATGAACAGTAAGGTGTTATTCTCATAAAAACAATTTCCCTACATTTGTGCAGACCATTGGAGTTTACAGATTGTCTCTATACCGATCATCTCACAAGAATCTTCGTCCCTCTGCAGAATATAGAAGTGAAATCTGCATTGATCTCAGTCTGGAGACAGATTCTGCAAGGACCAGGGATCAGAAAAATAGAGGGAATCTCAAAACAGGGGCTGAACAGAGAGTGTTTGAGACATGGAGGTTCAAAGGCCAGTGGGGAAGACAGAACATTGCTCAAACAGATGGGCTAGAAGCGGATACTGAAGCTGGTGTTTGCAGCAAGGCCTCTGGGAAAAGAAATTTTAAAGAGCAAGAAGGTCAGAAGGAAATCTAAGGGATTTGGCCTTGGAGGTCGGCTTTAATCTATCTGTTGGCATGTGGTGTGCAGGTCAACAAATAATCAGCTAAAGAGTGGAACAGATAACAATTCGAGGACATTCACCACATTACAGAGGAGGAAAAGTGGAGATTCCCGGCCAGTTGTGAAAGTTGTAAGCAATAGAACCAAAATTAAATTCTAGCCTCCTGACCCCCTAATCCCAGCCGCTTTCTATTACCCCCTGCCATTTCTGCCTCAAGGACGCTATCTTTCCCCCAGTAACTACAATAACCCAGGTTAGAATAAGCTGGGTGAGTGTTAAGTGCTCTGTATTGTCACGCTGGGCTAGAGAACTGGGAACTTCAACCCTATGTTGTACACATGTTTCAGTCCATTAAAATGTCAGCAGCTGCCTGCTCAATCGTGTGGTAGAAATATACTTTTTGATTCAAAGCAGCAGCCAAAGTTTTATTTGTGGATATTTCTTGTTAGATAATAAATTATAGGGTTTCTTAACCTTTGGACAATTCTTTGTTGTGGGAACTGTCCTGGGCATTGTAGGATATTGAGCAGCATCCTTGGTCTCTACCCACTAGGTGCTGGTAACACTCCTCTCCCCAGTTGTAACTACCAAAAATGTCTCCAGATATTGCCAAATGTCCTCTAGGGGGCAAAATTTCTTCCCGTGCTCTGCATTGAGAACCACTGATCTGTTCATACAAATTTAAACTCAAAAGATACCAAAGGTGTGCAAGTATCTTTTTCGAATAATGACTTCTTTTCCTCCGGGAAGATACCCAGTATTGGGACTGCTGGATCAAATGGTAGCTCTACTTTTAGTTATTTAAGGAATTGCCATACTATTTTCCATAGCGGTGGTATTAATTTACATTCCCACCAGCAGTGTGGAAGTGTTCTCTGATCGCGGTATCCATGCCAACATCTACTGATTTTTGATAATTTGATTATGGCCATTCTTACAGGAGTAACAAGATATTTCACACGCATGTTTATAGCAGCACATTTCACAATAGCAAAATCGTGGAACCAATTCAAATGCCCATCAATCAATGAGTGGATAAAGAAACTCTCGTATCTATGAGATAGAATACTACTCAGCCATAAAAAGGGATAATTAATAGCATTTGCAATGACCTGAATGAGATTGGAGACTATTATTCTAAGTGAAGTTACTCAGGAATGGAAAACCAAACATTGTATGTTCTCCCTGATATGTGGGAGCTAAGCTATGAGGACGCAAAGGCATAAGAATGATCAATGGACTTTGGGGACTTAAGGGAAGAGTGGGAGGGGGGCGAGGGATAAAAGACTACAAATATAGTGCAGTGTATACTGCTCAGGTGATGGGTGCACCAGGATCTCACAGATCTCCGCTAAAGAACTTACTCATGTAACCAAACATCACCTGTTCCCTAATAACTTATGGAAAAATGAATCTTTAAAAATTGCCTAGAGTAAACTTGGAACTTAAAAAGAAAAGATACCAAAGGTCCAAGAGCAGTCTTTCTCTCTTCTGCCAAACCACTCAGCTATCCTGCCACAGTTTTTTTTTTTTTTTCCCCAAATTGCTGTATTTGGTGTTTTGTATTTTTGCAATGAAGCCACACTTGTCATTGCTGGGAACACTGAGGCCTTGCATATGGAAAGGTGAGCCATTTCTGTGAGGCTGCCTGAGGGGCCTGACAGCCACTGAGGCCACTGCTCCAGGCTGGCTTTGCAAATGTCGGCAAACATTAGAAATTAGGGTCAGGCACGGTGGTTTACGCCTGTAATCCCAGCACTGTGGGAGGCTGAGGCTGGCAGATCACCTGAGGTCAGGAGTTCAAGTCCAGCCTGGCCAACATGGTGAAACCGCGTTTCTACTAAAAACATAAAAAATTAGCTGGGCAGCGTGGCAAGCGCCTGTAATCCCAGCTACTCTGAAGGCTGAGGTGGGAGAATCACTGGAACCTGGGAGGTGGAAGTTGCAGTGAGCTGAGATCATGCCACTGCACTCTAGCCCAGGAGACAGAGTGAGACTCCGTCAAAAAAAAAAAAAAAGAAAGAAAGAAAGAAAGGGAAATTAGGACTGGGCCTTTGGTCCCCGCCTTTGAATAATGTAATGTCTAACCTGCTTTGAAGAACACAAGAAAGCAACCTGACATAAAACTTACCCCTCACTCAACCCTGCGCACGCTTCCTTAGAGCCAACGAGTTTCTTCCTGCCTTTGACGCAGCCAGCCTTTGCCAATAGCTTAGCTCTAGTTCAGTGTTTCTCCAGAAGTTCTGTAATGAGTGTCTCATGTGTGCAAAGCATTTTCTCAGCTAAAATGCACATGATTATTTTCTTAATAGACCTACACAGACACAGACACTCCCATTCGACAGATGAGAAAATGGAGTTTCATATGAGTTCACATTTCCTCTTTAACTAAAAACTATTGTAAGTCAGTCTCAAATTTTAGAAAAGTTACAAATGCAGTACAAAAACTTTTCTTGAAGCATTTGACAGTAGGCTGTTGTCCTGATACCCCATCATACCCAAATACTTCAGAGCGTATTTCCTATGGACAAGGCCAATCTTCCACATAATCACAGTATACACGCAAAAACATCCAATTAACATTGATTCTTTCCTATCATCTAATCCTCTATCCCATTTAAGTTTTGCCAAATGTCCAGTAGCAGCCTTTAGAGCAAATAGATGCAGTTCAGAGTCACATGGTGCATCTACCAGTCATGTTTCTTAAATCGTTTCCCACATGGAACAGTTTCTCAGGTTTTGTTTTTTTTTTTTTTTTTTTGATTGCCAGGACACTCTGAAAGACATAATATAATTGAATCCATTTTTATTTTCTTAGTCAATGTTTATTATCTTCAGAGGGACTGAAAACTTAAAATTGTGTAGTTCAAAACTTACAAAATTAAATACAAGTAAAAGGAATGTAAATCATTTTTCAAATAGTGTACAAGTTTGCAGCATTTATATTATGGAGGTATCAAAGCTTAAAACTACAATTGCATTTTGGGATCTGCTGTATATTGAAAACCATAAATTTTCATAATATATATAGCTCCAATCCAACACAAAGAAGTCCAGTCTAGCTCTTTCCCTTTCCATATTTGCGACTCTCTTAAAGGGAGAAACCTGACTCCCATTGCCATGCTGTATTTTCTAACTTGTTCCTTTTCCTATGTGTAAATAACCTCCCATCCTTGCCATAGACCATACACACACCTCCTCACTCCACGCTGGGCTGCTCTGCTACTCCAGGCTCAGGCTCTTACTTCCTGTTATTGGCCGTTCCTTGATATCCTCACCTATCCTGTCTGTGTGGATGCTTTCCTCACCATTCTCTGACTCCTATACCCCTCATATGGACACTGCAACTCTTCCAGCCCTCCCCTCACCCAGCTGGAGAAGATGTCCAGCTTGGTCAGCCTCACCCAATGGCTTTAGGACTGGATTATTCAGGAAGGGAAGAGGAGGGGAGTATGAGCAGGAGAAGGTAGAAGAAGGGCTCGCGATTACTTTTGTTTGCAATCAGGTTGCACCTCACCCACTGTATTGCAAAGTACTCTCTCTGGGAGGTCACTGGTGTTCTTATCTCAGTCTTCCTCTTCCAGATCCTTCAGCAGCAAACACAGTTGATCATGTCTTTTTTTCTTGAAACCTTCTGTTCCCTTGGCTTTTTACTGTTATTTTCCTTTACCCATCCCTAAAATATTGATGCTTGCTTGTGATTTCCCTTTGCTTTCCTTCTCTTTTCATTCTACACCATTGCTTTGAGTTAATGTATCCAGTTCAACATCACAGGGGGAGCTGTGGATGAACGTCTTTCTTCTAGTGCTAGACATAGTAGATGACATATCCCAAAGTCAGACGCTGTATCTCAGTTAAACAGTTACACAACTTTCTTTGCCGCAAGACTTCAAAATGCCTTTTAACATATTAATGGACATTCTGAATCTTCAGGAGGGTGATAATCTCAGTCCCAAATTTATTTGGCCAGAAAACAATGTTTCTGTTTTTTGGACTCTCTATTAACATCTTGCAACAAAACTGGTGTTTGGTGGAGCACAGAGTGGAAAGTGATGCTTGGAAATGATGCTTAAAAGATGCCCTGGAAACATATCCAGGAGGCCCTCATCATGGGCCGCCTTCCAAAGAGGAGAGCATGTGACACATCCGATCAGTTGACCCAATTTGGAGGTTCTTTAGAAGGAGGAGTGCAAGTGTGTTTCTACGTTGGTCTGAAGGATACAGAGATGCTGATGGTGAACATTCTCAACATCTGTCCCCTTCAATTGGGTACAGTGCACATAAACCATAACTTTATGGAATCTGAGTCCAGGTTACAACGCTTGTTCTGCATATACAAGTTATTTATGTGCTCAGAGTCTCAGTTTCCTCAACTGGAAAGCAGACATGAGAAAAATCCTACACAAAATGGCGGCTGTGACAATGAAAGCTGTATAAAGTTGGCAGTTGTGATCACCTTCTCCTTCTTCAGTGCCCTCCCAAGCCACACTAGTAGATAGTGGTGGAACTTTGCTTAAACTCAAGTCTACCGCCTCTTAGGTTTCAGAAACTAGCAGATGTGGCCTCAGCACTGACTCTGTAATACTAGCTGATTAGCCTTTGGTTTCTTACCTAACCTCTCTGCACATAGCTTTCCTCACCTATGAAATGGGTGATAATACCTATCTCAAGTTGCTGAAATGACGGAAAGAGAGTGTGTGAAGAGCTTAGCACAGAGTGGCTGTCCCATGTTGAGAAATTAGCAAATATAGCCTGGAGTGCTTCTAAAACATGCATGCATTGAACTGAAGAGTCCTGTTTGGAGGGGATTGTTGACCTCCATGACAAAGCAATGGTTTTGGAAACATCACTCCTTCACCCCACCATCATGCTTCAAAAATCTAGTGGCTAGACCCCTCTTCCTCTTCTTCTTCTTTTTTTTTTTTTTTTTTTTTTTTAAACAAGGAGGGAAGTAAAGCTGCCTCATTTGTTGCTTCCAGGATTTGAAGTGTGACTCAGAAAGAAGAGATATCTACTCTTTCTGTTCCTTTTCCTTCCTTCCTTCCCTCTCTAACGTGTCTTGAGGTAAGTGTGCAGGCTGCCCTAGGCTTGTTTTGATAACTGGATGTTCAGAGTCACATGGTACATCTACCAGTCATGTTTCTCGAATCTTTTCCCCATGGAACAGCTTTTTTTTTACACTTGGACGTGCCTTAGGCTTCTTTTTGATAACTGGACCCCAAGATCCCCCCGGGTCTGTGGGGGAAAGGACACTAGGCTTCTTTCATCTCCCTTTCTCCAGAGGACTCAGGTCTGGAGACAGTTTTGTCTGAGAAGTTTAACTCAGACTGTGCCAACTTGGGGTTTAGTCTACCTCTCTGAGTTGTTGCTGCTTTCTCGAAATTAGGCGATGGAGTATTTTGAACCAAAGAAGAGCCTTACAGAACTTCCTGTCCACCTCTCTCATTTTGTGGGTGAACCGAGGCTTAGACCTGGTTCAAGGTCACACTTGGAGATAGAGCTAGGGCTAGAATCTGGGGCCCCTAAGTTCCTTCCTGCCTTGCCCTCCGTGCATGTGATATTAATTTCTTTGACTTTCGATTTCATGGTTAGTATTTTCCTTGTTATCTTTGCTATCTCAGATTTTATCAGATCATTTGTTTGTTGTCCAGATAACAGGAACATGGCATACCTCTGAAATAATTTTAAAATCAATGTATCTTCTTCTTTAATATCTAAACATTTTAATCATGCTTATAAAGAGCTGCAAATGACATGATTTCTGGCTTGCTGTAAACTATTGACATTTTATAATAAAAATGCTCCATCTCTTCTTTTAATGCATACAAAGGAATATAACAGTTATTTTATATGCACCATCATCCTTTAAAAAATACAATACATAAAGTATTTTTAACAGTTACAAATTTGTTTTTCCTTGTTCTCCTGTACTTTGAATTTCTACTTCTCTTCCCCTTCAGAATTTTAAATTAATATATTTTTACACTTAAAAATCTTTTTGTTAATCACCCTATCATAGTTTGAGGATTCCTGCCTCAAAAATATGCATATAATTTGAAATGTAAATTTTTAAATTCCCTTATCTATTAAGGCCATTAAGTGTTAACATTGTTTTCTATGTTGAATTGCTATTACAATTATTTTTAACATGCAACTTACCAGAGCAAAATACACATATTGCTAATTTTTATACCTATTAACTAAATATAAAACGTAAATGTCATTGGAAGTGGTGTCTTAGCTGAATTAGGTGTGCTTTATAGTGTCATGAGTCAATGAGGCCTCGGGACACATGTAGTTTCTTGTTGTATGTTGCAGAGGCAAAGCCACATGGAAAGATTTGTGGTGAGTTATGGGCATGTCTTTCTTTTACAGGGTAGGGAAAGGATGGCTGTGAAAGGGGAGGTGGGAGATGACAGCCACCATGTCACCGTGCCAGCCTATACTGTGGCGTGCTCTTGGGTACAAATTGAGGAAAGGGTATTCAGAAATCCATGAGTGAGGAGCTGATTCCATCAACATTCTCTGTGCTTGGGGATTCCTGGAAAAGTCTTCTGGTATTTCCAGAAGCATCACACCTGAGTTTGAAAACCGCTGGAGTCAAGGAAAGTACATGGATATGGTCTTAGTACATAAATGTCCCACTGAAAAGAGAGCTGCTGTTGGGATGCCGCATGACCTGTATCCATTGCGTGCTTTTTCCAATGCATTATGAAGCAGTTTTCCCTTTATTGTAATTTTATATCATGGGATTGCTTAGTTGCTGGGGCTAGTTTAAGTGCCACTGTCTATGTTGAACACTAAAGAGACAAAGATGAGTGAAGTCTGGCCTCTGCCCTCAAGATACTCATAGTCAAGAAGGGAGATGAGATAAGTCCATTGTCACTATAAGAAGTGATCAGGGCTTTACAGGCAGCATAGAAGGAAGAGAGAACACTTGCAAGTGGGGAAAAGAAAGAAAGTTTCCATGGGGAAGAGCTCATTTTAACTGGCTCTTGAAAAAAAAACAGGTAGGGGTTGAACATTCTGAGAGTAGAGAAAGAACATTTATAGCAAGAGGCAAAAAGGCCACAAAAGTCTGGGTTGTTCCTTAATTGGTCCCTGCCATCTGTCAATCACTGACTTGATGGAAGTCCCACGGTGACAGTCAGGATGGCATCAAATGATATGTGATAAAATGCCTGAGACAAATGTAGGTGCTTTAATTGCAATACACATTAAAGCCATTAACCTAATTATGGTGATGGTATACTGTGTCTTGCTCTAAAGAGGAATGGTTTGCAATGTAAAATAATAACAGCTTCCTTCTGGCTGCTTACTTCTTGATTTTAATTCAACAACTCTGGGAGGCAGATTTTATTATTATGTCCATATAAAAGTGGAGACTGAGGCCCTTGGAGGGTTAGGTCTCCTACTCCAAGGTTATAGCTGGTGAATGGCAGAGCTAGAATGTACAAACAGGTGTGTCCACCTTAAAATCCTGTGCTTCTGCCAGTCACCTGCAGCTTGCCTCCTTCTCTTCTCTGGCACCGTCATGAAATACCGGTGTAGCTATAAATTCCACACACATTTCACCTGGCCAGCTCCCCTGCACACAATTCTGTTCAGGTCGCTGATTGAGGTGTACTGGCTCTGCGGCTGTTATTCACAGTGGTTATGACAGGTTGAGGCGGCTGCTTGGAGAACAGACAGCCGAACAAGAGGCCACAGTCTCAGGAACAGGCAGATGTGGGATGTCTTCGTTGTGCAGCCACCAAATAATCGTTGAGTGCATCCCCCACAATTGATTCTCTCATTCACTTATTGAACAAATGTTTATTGAGACCCCGTTAATTTGCAAGACTCTCTGCTAGGTACTGAGAAATGGAGAGAATAGGACCAGTAATATGCTGAACAGTTACTGGGTAGGGGAGAACTCAGACAAGCAGACTCTTGGCACTACTGTGTGGAGGAAAACCAGGGCTGGGCAGTCACCCCCAAGTCCCCTTTCCTTGCATTTCTATCATTCTCCCCATCCTTCCTTCAACCTGGTCTCATTTCGTCCCTACAACTCTGTGGTAGGCATCGTGATTTCTGTTTACAGACACAAGAACTCAGGCTCAGGTTACGGAACTTGCCCAAGCGTGCGGATTAGAGGTGGAAACCCAGATGGAACCCGGGTTCCAGGCACCCAGGGCTGGGGCCTGTCAGCCTGTCATGCTGCCGTCAGCTGTATTTGCACAAACCCTTCCCATCCACGCTGGCCTGTAGCCCAGCTCTAGGGCTCCAGAGGGGAGTATGCTCCCTAAGATGCTGCTGAGACCATCATTGTCTGCTGTGGCATCACAACCCCTGATTGCAATCCCAGTTCTTTTATCGGAGCTGAGTCATCTCTATCCCATTTCACGTGTGTGTCATATTCAAATACTTCGCAGCAGAATTGCTGTGCTTGATGGTGGGATGCTGCCTGAGACCTTGCTGGGTGTGGTTTCATATACATTATAGGCACTCCATTCCCTTCTAAATTAGGAAAATATTTAACTTTGAAGCCCCAAGGGTTTTGGTTAAAGGACTGTGAACCCATAGCAGAGATTGGATCTGGCAACTAAAAAAAAGGAAAGGAAGAAGGAAAGAAAAAGAAAAAAAGAAAAAGAAAAAGAAAAGAAAGAAAAAATTTTTAAAAAGGGTATATACCATGTAGTGGGGCATGGGAGGGGAACTTCTTTTGGTTTTGGGTGTGCTGGGATGGCTTCAGGATGACGTTGCTGGGCTGAAATGGGAGGGAAGTCAGAGACCTCAAGTAGTTGAAGAAACCTAGATTTCTGTTTAACTCACAGATGACACAACTGAGGTTCAGAGAGGAAAGGGAACTTGTCCGAGGCCACATATCTTGTTCAAATTACAGTTGGGCTAAAATCCAGGTCTTAGGGCTCTCAGGTCCCCAAGTCCCCAGCTGCACGGCCAAGGGCAGCCAGCAGATACCTGCGGCTAGCATGTCCTGGCTTGACACGTGCACCTGGACAAAGCTGTGTTCCGGCTTTTGTCTGCCTCTGTCGCTCCCCAGGCTCTTGCCTGGCTTCCTGGTCCTGTCACCAGCTTGTTTACAAGGCCCCCTGGAAGCTCCCCTGGCTCAGCGGCTGAGGGCAGGGTGCGTGGCCGGTCTCGTGGCCCCATGCTGGGACACAGTGGGCACTTGTCTCCGCCGTCTGACAGCAGCCCCCGAAGGAGCACGTGGATCTCTCAGGCCCTCTTTCTGGCTGCTCCCCTGCCCCTCTGGCCTGGGAATTCAGCACCATTTCCAAAAGAAAATGGCCTTGAGGTTCCTGTTTTAGATTCACTAGCCTGTCGCTGACATCCTGGGAGGAGTGTTGTTTAACAGCCTCTCAGGAGCCTCCACTGCCCAGCAAACCCCTCCTCTCCCTGTCAAGAGCTCGGAAGGGCCACATCAGGAGGCCTGGGGCCCCACAGGTGACAAGTCACTGAGCTGTGACCAAGCAGCAGGGACCTCCAGGCTGCTAGGAGGTGGGCACAAGCCCAGAAGGCAAGGCCCCGGAGAGGCAATGACAAATGAGAGGAGGCAGCCCAGCAGGTGGTGGCATGTGGGAGGCCTGGCAGGAGCCAGCAGTGGTGGCCTTGCAGGTGGCCAAAGCCTGGCGCAGGGAGTCTGGGAACCAGGTGCCACCTGAGCTCTTGGCAGGCGGGTGACTGGCTTCAGGGGGCCGGGGGTGCAGGTGGCAGGGTCGCAGCTGCTGGCCTTGAGTCCTGGACCAAACTGGTGTATGAGGCATCACCCCAGGTTTGGAAAAAGCTTTTCAGCAGCAACGAACAGTTCACAATTCCTTAAATATCGCCTCCTCTCTCCACCTGTCTGCAAAGCCTCTTCACCTGGCTGACTCCTGGTCTTGCTTGGAGATTCAGAGTAGGTGGTACTTCCTTTAAGATGGCTTCTTGCCCTGGCCTCTGCTCTGGGCTGGGCTGGGAGCCTCTCCTGGGTGCACCAGTGCTCCCTTCTCTCTGCCACGCCCTGACCACAGTGCCTCACTCCCAGTGATTGGCCTAGACAGCGAGCTTGTTGAGGGAGGGACAGTGTCTTGTTTGACTGAGCCCACATGTGCAGGACAGTACCTGGTCAGTGCAGGACTTGCAGATATGTGTTGAATGAAGAGACAGATGCAGGGCCAGGAATCAGGACTGAAGGAGTTGCTTGCAGGGAGCATAGTCTCAGCAAGAAGGAAGAGCCCAGTCCCAGGTCAGGACAGTGGCTACAGCCTGGCGACCCAGTGGTGGTCTCTGGTTATTGAGCCCAGTCCCCGCCAGTCTGGCCTTGGATGGAGCAAGAGTATGCGCTTGACTTGGGATTGAGGAACAGATGGTTTTCAGTGCAAGGAGAAGAGGGACCCAGTGTCTTCCCAGGCAGAGCCTGATGCCACCCCATTTCCTGGGACTGGAAACAAGGCCACCATTGAGCACTTCTGTCCTTGGAGAGGAGGCCTGGGGGCTGGGCTGATGGAGAAGGGGGCATGGCATTCTTTGAAATGGATAGAAAGAAAAGATGCGGCTGTTTCCCACCTGGGCCTGGGTGTGTCCCCTGCACAAGGGACTTCGCAAGCAGAGAGAGAGCATCTGGCACGGATGGACTGGAAGTGGAACTGCATGCAGGGCCTGCTTTGCTTTTTTGCCTCCCCAGCCTTGCTGTCCCCACTGCAGGGTCATTTTATTCCATGTGCCCACTCATTCCTGTCCCTGCCTCTAGGGCCGCTCTAGCCATCAGTAGTGCTTGGTACTTTATAGCTCCAGGAGGGCAGCAGGGACAATGTCTGTTTTTCTCCCTGCTGTTTCCCCACTGCTGGGCAGGAGTACTCAGCACATAGAAGATTCCACTAGCCACTTGCTGAATGCAAACTTCAAGAATCATGACTCAGTTATTGGCTCCATACTGTGAGCCAGGCACCATCCAAAGCAACCGATGACGTTTTCTCATTTAGACTTCACAAAATGCTTTGAGGTCAGAATCCCCATTTTACAGGTGAGGAACCCAAGGCAGAGAAGTTAGGCACTTGCCAGATGTCACACAGCAAGTAATTAGCAGAGATGGGTCGGTAACCTAGGTCTGCTCTCTTGCAGAGCACGTGTTCTCTCCTATGGTGCACAGGCCTCTTCACCTACACAGGCCCAGTCTTCATCTGCATGGGTCCAGCCTTTACCTGCATGGGTCCAGCCTTTTCCTGCACAGGTCCAGCCTTCACCTTCATGGGCCTAGACTTCATCTACCACTTGGTTTGACTCAGTCAATGGGCCTCTCCGTCAGCACCACTTCTTTGCAGAGGTAAGGCTGAGGCACAGAACATGAGCCATCTGTGCTTCCTTCTCCGTTGTTCACTATATTCAAGCAATAAAGCAATTCATTCTCCTTTACCTTCGTCATGTGTTGCAAATCTCTTCTCAGTCCTATTGCCAGCAGGTTAGGCAAGACCCTCATCACTTAATCTAGGCTCTACTGCATGACTCAGGCTCCCTGCTTCAGTCCATCTTGCTCGAAAGACTCATCCTTAGGAAACATCTCTGCTGCTCAGAAACCTAGTGTCTACTCCCCATCTGCCTGGCCTAGCAGTCGGAAGTCCCACCAGCAGGCCTGTGGTGTCTTGCTGCTCCCCTGATGATGCTGACTGGACCAGTTGTAGGTCTTCCTGGAGCCCTTTTGCTGTGATTCTGTGGCTCTGCCCCTCTTCTCCATGCTGCCTCTCTGAAACCGACCCTTGAAGGCATAGCATGCACCTGGGGAACATTTACTAAGGCCAGGCCCCCATCTTAGTCATTAGTTAAATTCATGTCCGTTTACCAGGTTCCAGACTCTAGTTAGTATTCAGTTGGCTAGAACAATTCTTTTCCTCCTCTGCCTGCAACTGACTCAAATTTCTTCTTCTGCACAACGAATTAAAAGTGAACTAAAATTAAAACCACTCTCAGTATTAAAGTGGCAAAAAAAATAAATAAAATAAAAACAGAGTGACTTCCCCACTTCCTCACAGTAACAGCCACTTCTTGTTATTCCAGAAAGGGAGTTTTCTGTCCTTCTTAAAATTATTCTCATTATAATTGCTTCAGGAACCTGAAGAGTAGTGTTCAAAGTTTGTGTTTGTTGGGTCTAAGTGATAATCCTCCCAAATTCTATAATTGTGTGTGTACAATGATTAAAAACATTTCTTGGAGGTTGATATCTAATGAGAGTTTTTACATTCTTAAAAAAGGTTTAAGATTATATGAATTGGAATAAGACATTCCAGTTAAAATAGATTTGTAGCTCATTCAAATTAAGCCTTAAGAATTAAAATAAAAATTAGCTATGAAAGCATACTGAATCCAGCTTCCACCCCAGGATGTAGAGAGATGGAAGGAGTATTGCTACCACTTTTGCAATGAAAAAGAACTGGGCTTATTTCAAATGCATGACTGCTTTTGAAATCATTGGAGAGCTGAGGTCATGAAGGTAATGACTTGTGAGGAGTCTAAGGAGAGACAGTTCCTATGGGAGAGAAAATGTGAACATACATTCACCTGAGATAGAAACACGAGTAGGAATAGTTCAGCTGGAAGAGCTCACTAACTGGTGAAAGCTGAACGTGGACTGATGGGACACAGGGAAGACTTGGGGCTGCTGAAATTAGGGGGTACACACTTTCCTACAGGCTTTGTCTACAAGCCTTATGAACCCCATATTTTTTGTGAGGGCACTTAAATAAAAGATATGAGTACAGCGCTGGAAAAGGGAAGAGCAGCGACGTGGGAGTGACCAGAAACTGCCCCATCATTCTCTCTCATCTCCACTGCAGAAGGATAACCCTAATAGGCAGGGCTATGGCATTAGTCTGCTGTCCCTGGCAGTGCTGAATACTCCCTGCAGCTGCTGGAGGAAGGGAGGTTGGTGGGGAGATGGGGGTTGGCCACTACTCCTGGGGAATGGGAAGGATCAAGTGCTGATTTCGCTATTACAGACAGAAAGGAGGCAGAAGTTAAAAGGCCATACTCCAAGGACCCAGGGACAAGGTCCAGGCTTGAGGTGAAGCCTTTATCAGAAACACAGAGATGGTACTTACCCACCTTTATCTCCACAACCAACCTAAGATTTCACTAACAAATAATAGGAGAATACTGTTGAGTGAAGGACAGGAGAGTATGAAAATGTGGAAAGGAACCCTCTCTGAGGCATAGAATAAAAGGGAAGACCAAAGCTCAGAATTAAACAGATATTACTTTAGTATACCCTGGACACAAGCTGTCTGTATAGGATTTTGAAGGACTGTTATACACTGAGGATAACTACAGTGACAATAAATCTCAAACCCAGCTCAACACCTGATTAGATTAATGTGAGCCCTCACACTAGGGATCTAGCAAAAGAAAAGCTGTGTCCATTTCTAGACATAAAAACTATTATCTCAGTCTCTACTGTCCTATACATCATGTCTTCCTTTAACAAAAAATCATGAAGATATATGAAAAGGCAATAAAAAGCAACATACTCCCAAGAAACAGAGCAATCATCAGAACTCAACACTGATACGACAAAGATGTAGAAACTGTCGGTCATGGAATTTAAAGTAACTATGATTAATATGTTAAAGACCCAGATGGTTTCACTGGTGAATGCCAAATATTTAAGGAAAAACTAAGATCAATTCTACGTAAATTCTTCTAGAATAGAAAATGAAACACTTCAAAACCCATTTTACAAGGTTAGCATCACCCTCATACCAACACCAAAGTCGTTACAAGAAAATAGAGTTACACATCAACATTCTTCATAAATACAGATGCAATGACTCTCAAGAAAATATTAGTAAATCAAATTCATTAATATATAAAAGGATAATACATCATGATCAAGTGGGGGCTAATCTCAAGAATGCAAGGTTGGCTTAACATTTGACATTTGATCAATGTAATTCACTTAACAGACTAAAGAAGAAAAATGAAGAGAGATATAAAAAGCATTTGGCAAAATTTAACACCAATTCATCATATAAACTTTAGTGCTCAGGAATATAAAGAAACTTCCTTTACCTAATAAAAAGTGTCAGGTGGTTGCAGGATCAAATGCAGATGGTAACAAAAGGATCTAACTGTATTATGTATTTATGACACAACATCAATGAAGAGGGTGAGAAATAAAGTAGCTGACCTAAGAAACTTTGGAAACAGTGTTTGCCCTGTTATTATAAGGTTAAAGACAAAACAACAACTGCTCATTTGTGCTGTAATTGGTAAATTTGAATCTCAACAATTTTAGCAAGTAAATACCTCAAAGTTAGCAAGTATGTAATAAACAGTAGATTGTGAGGGAAATCTTCTTTCTCACTGTCAGAGAAAGAAGATGCCAAGAAGCAAAATGGAAGGAGGTTACAATAAACACTGTGTTGCTAGGTTCGATTTGGATATAACGATTGGATGTATGTTTATTTTGATGTGTGCATATATGTGTATGTGCAGTTAGACAGATACAAAAATACATACAAGTATAGTATGTGTTTACTATTAAAGAAAAATTGGTCTGAAGCTTGTTAAAATGGTCATGGAGACTTTATTTAAGACTATTGGAATAGGAAAAAGAGATTGGGTTCAACTGAGAATACAGCAAAGACAGCTAGGAATTTACAGTCAATAAGCAAAGTGAGGGGGTCAGTGGATGGAAAACCACTATAGGAGACATCAAGGATAGGAGATTCTTGTTAAACTGACCCAGCAGAATTCTTACCAAAGGAAGGTCAAGGACTTATACATCAGAGGGGAGGGATGAGGAACTTGATCAGATATCATGGATAATCAAATATTAAGGGTATGAGTGGAGAGATGACCTAGCAGGATTCTTTCCTAAGACTGGGCTGGGCAGGCCAAAGACAGTACAGGGGCTTCTTCTAGAAGAGGGCTCAGAGAAGCCTGATTAAAGTTTGGTCAAAGAGAAAGTCTGTGTCAGTATACATAGACTACTATACATACATGTATCTCCCAGTTCTGTATGCTGACACAGTCTAGAGGCAGTGACACCCCAGCAGCAATGAGCACAACTAGCACCCAGATCTTGATTTCTAAATACCACTCTACAATAAAAGGAACCAGGGCTCCTTGGAGAAATGGCTGATTCTAGGTCTGGGACAAGCAAAAAATAAGAAACTAATACAATGATATAAAAATGATTGAATAAATACATAAAGGAGAAGGTGCAGATCTTTCTTCTAGTTAATAAATGTAAAAGAAATATTAGCAATTTAAAAATTGTGATTAGGACAACACAATTATAATAGTTGCAGTCAAGATCAATTGACAAATTCTAAAATGAGTGGGTAAAACTTTAAGGAGAAACAGGACATTTGCATAGGTCCCAAATATCTCCTCTCAAATTTACTGAGTATTGTGGTAGTTCTTTTAACATATGTCCACAAATTCTTTGATATTCCTTCCCCCAGGAAACAGAGCTTAATACTTTTCCCCTTGAATGTGGGCTGGACTTAGTGATGTGATTTTAACAAATAGAGTATGGCAAAGGAAAATCAGACACTACCTTGATCAAATGACTAAGGTTAACAACACAAGTAATAAGTCATGTTGATATAATGTGCCCCAGATATGATGTGATAGGGACAGATTACATCATTGTATTCCAAATCTATAACCTCAGTCAAATAATGAGACAGCATTCCAAAGGCTTAAATTGAGGGATATTGGATAAAATTCCCCATCACTACTTTTCAAAGATCTCAAGGTTATGAAACACAAGAGAAAACAGTGAGGCTGTCATGGATGGGGGGAAGCTAAGGAGACAAAATGATTCAATGTAACATGTTATTCTAGATTGGATTCTGGAACAAGAAAAAGGAGATCAGCAGAAAGACTGGAGAAATTCTAAAAAAATCTGTAGTTAATAGTATTGTATTAATATGAATTTTTTAGTTTTAATAAATGTACTAAGGTTTCATAACATTAGAGGAAGCTGGATGAACTATATATGAACAACTCTGGACTCTCATTGTGAATCATGGGCAGATCTAAAACTATTTCCGAATAAAAACTTCAAAAACAGATATTGGAGTCCTATAGGGGATAAAGAGGGGAGATTATGAACAAAGGATACAGGCAACAGGCCAGGGATGTTTCTGGAGCAGAGTGCACGCTTCAGAGTCAGAAGACAAGGGTTCAAGCCCCTTACCTCCACCCTTTACTGTTTTCTTTTCCTGAGCCTGTGACCCCAATGCCTCTGAGCTTCAGTTTGCTCAGAGAATAATAAAATTCACATGCAGAGGGCTATCAGTAAGATTAGACTCAACTGCTGGATTAGATTCAAAGGTTAGATTCAAATGTAAGAGGCCAAGATGATATAGCATGTATAACTGTCTTGTGATTATCTCCCAGGTTGAAGCTGTGTATCTTTTCAACGGCCTTTCGCGCCCTCTCTTAAGGGAGCCTGCTGACTGCAGCGTGCCTCACTCAGGGCTGCAGCTGTTGCCTCTCCCAGAGTGAACACTGACACACAGTAGGTTAGTACCAAAAATTGTTTAATTGATTAATATGCTTTAATACCCATAATAATTATGTTATTTTATTATTTTTACCTTATATGGAAAATGATTGAACAAGGAGAACCCCCATTTTATAGGTAAGGCTGAATAGGTCTTAAAAGACGTTTACAAAGTCCCTTAGTAAGGTGGATGCAGAGCTGAGCCCAGAATTCTCCGGAATTGTCAGTGTTTTCTCCCAGTATACCAGACATACAAGGACCTCTGGGTTTTAGATCTCAGTAACTGAGATTACTGTCCTGACCTCAGGTTCCCTGCAGTGAGATGGGGGCTTAGGAGGCACAGCTCTAGTACAGTTTAGGGCAATCACATCAAGGAGATTTGGGTAGCCCTGGAGGCCCTGGTGACACACTCAGCTGAGTGAACACTTTTATGGGATGGTAAAGAGTAAAGCGCTACTGCTGGGTGAGTGTCCACCTATGCTGGAGCTTTGTACTTGTGAGGTTGCGGTAACAGGTCAGTGGAAGCACTACACCAGTCAAGGAGCCTGTTTTTGTTCCCTTCTTCCTCCCTCACCCAAAATCTTCCTTGGGGATTGTCAGCTCAAGTTGCTGTCTTGAATCCTAAGGACTTCCTTCTCTTTCTCTTCAACAAAACCTACATGAAAGTAAAACACTTATTCATAGCAAAGGAAACAATGAACAAAACGAAAAAGCAACCTACGCAATGGGAGAAAGTATTTGCAAACCACGTATCTGATAAGGGGTTAATATCCAACATATATTAGAAACTCCATGCAACTTAATAGTGGAAAAAAGCCCTAATAATTTGATTTAATATAGGCAAAGATCCTGAATAGACATTTCTCAAAAGAAGACAAACAAACCGCCAATAGGTATATGAAAGGTGCTCACCATCACTAATCAGGGAAACGCACATCAAAACCGCAATGCTACATACTTTCAAATAGCTAGAAGAAGGATATTGAATGTTCTCAACAGTAAGAAATAATAAGTGAGATGAAAGATATGCGATTACCCTGAACTGATCACTATACATCAGTATGTACTCCATAAATATGTACAATAATTATATGTCAATTAAAAAATTTAAGGCAAGTTTAAAAAATCAGTTCCTAAAATAAAAGGCCATGGTGAGTTACAACTTCATACCTGTTGGTATGGCTGCTATCAAAAAGAAAAGCAGTAAGTGTTGGCAAGGAGGGAGAGAAAAAGGAACTCTTGTACACTGTTAGTGGGAATGCAAACTAGTATAGCCATATGGAAATCAATATGGAGGTTCCTCAAAAAATTTAGCATAGAACTGCTTTGTGATATAGCTCCCATTTCCAGGGATATACCTGAAGGAAATGAAATCAGTACCTCATAGAGATATCTGCACTTCTATGTTCATTGCAGCGTTATTCACAAATAGCCAATGTATGAAAACAACCTAAGTGTGTGTTGACAGATGAATGTTTTAAAAAACATGGTGTATATATACAATAGGATTGGATGTGTATACATACACACACACATATATACACATATATATACACACACACACACATCACACTTTTAAATTAAAAGAAAACAAAACAAAGTTGGGAAAGACATTTTTGAGTGGCAAAGTGGGAAGCACTTCTGCATGCTCTCGGATAACAGAATGAAACACTACAAGGCCATTCCAGCTGCACCACGGGCAGCCATGTTACTGGTGGTTTGGAAAATTACTGCCCACGCATATGCAAAGAATGTCTTCTATCTCTGTGTTTCCTCAGCATATTGCTCAT
Organism: Papio anubis; assembly: GCF_008728515.1. NCBI lineage: Eukaryota > Metazoa > Chordata > Mammalia > Primates > Cercopithecidae > Papio > Papio anubis. The sequence continues at coordinate 14,805,201 of NC_044989.1, read as the reverse complement.
ATCTCAGCGTCAGCTCCTCTCCCACTGTTCTGGAATACTTATTCTCTCCACTGTCACCCTGTTGGACTGTGAGCTCAGGATCATGTCACATTATATTTTTAGATCCCAGCACACAGCCTCACATGGCACTGGTGGTCAACAAGGGCTCCCTGGATTGATGTGTCTAATTTGCAGGCTTCAGAAATGTTGAGAAATACGTGACAGAGATTTTGATATTTATTTTGGGAGGAAATCATATTTAGAAATTGATCAGTCTTTGCTAATTGGTCAGCATGGGCCCTTGCCTTTCAAATCTGATTTCAAAACACCATTCCTTAGGGAGTTCCTATTAGCATGTGACATTTCGTTGTTGTGTGCTAGCCTTACCCCAATTACGTTTTGGTACTAGCAAATGCATTTATGTTTTACTTCAAACAGGAGGCTAAATGTTCAAAGCACTGTCTTTTTATGGGAAACATCCTGATGCCTTTTAGTGAAAAATAATGGCCAGATTGGTCAGAGACAGGAAACCTAGGGTAACTCCTCACCTCTTTATAGTTATTTACAGTTTAGAAAATGAGGCCACAACTATCATCTCTTTTAACCCTCACAACCACTCTGTGAGGTGAGCAGAGCACAGATTATAACCCCCATTGTGCAGAGGAGAAAACTGAGTCTTATCTAAGTGACTTGCAGAGATCTGAGTCAGGTCAAAGACTTTGGAATTTCAACTCATAGAGTCTCCCCATGTTCCATGGCCACTCTAGGAAAGAACCCTGACATTCTAGTTGTTTTGTGAAATCTTAATTCTATACTCTGCTGAGCCCCTTGTCAGTATGCTTTGCTGCAGATTGTGTTTATTTTTCTATCTTATGAAAAACCTCATTAGTAGGTTTTGCTGTTCATTCTTCTGTATGTGTGATGTCAATAGGCTTGAGTATAGCTGAAATAATTGGACTGGGGGGTTTCTGAGCTGAGAGTTCATTGTCAAGTCAGCTGTCGCCCTCGATTCTTTATCAGTGTGAGAGAACTCAGCCATGCAAAGACCTTGCCCCCCTACTTACCTGCAAATCATGCAGCATCAGCATATTAGCAGGCAGTCTTACAGAATACAAATTCTGTCATTTAGAGTCTAAGTAATTGGAAGCACAACTGGGGAATTGTCTAAATTGTACATTTAAGCAAAAAAAAAAAAAAGTTTGTAAGTTTTCTCTCAGTTCAGCCTAACCCTTTATTAGTAAAAGTCTGTGTGAAAATTTGTTTTCTCTTCTATGAACTTCATTCATTGATTCCTTCATTTATCCATCCAGTCAATCAGCATTCATTGTTCATCTGCTCTGTACCAGGTACGGGCCCATGTGCTTGGGAATAGAAAGGTTACTAAGAGGATATCTGCCCAAATGCATCAAGTTTGCAGGTAACAGACAGAGCAGGGCTTTCTATAATCCCCGGGAGCCCTGGCAGCCTAGTGTGGGGATGAGTCAGAAGGCATCCTCCAAGGTGAGATGCTGAGCTGAGTGCTGAGGGCAGGCTCACCAGTAGAGGCCCACTAGTTCCTGGCACAGCTAGACTTAGAACCCAGGTTTTCTAATTGCTGGGAAAATTTTAATCCCTTAAGCCTTCAAGGCCTCCTTAGCAAAGAAATCCTGGTGTGAATAAGGGGGAGAGGGCAGGATTAGGCTTTCTGGCACAGCAAGTGAAGGCAAAGGCTCAGGCTTGCCATAGCACTTGGAGGCATGTGATACTGTTTAAAATTGCTGAGGCTTAGTGAATCGCAGCAAGGGGTGAAGAGTCAGGCAGACGCCAGAGCCAGCACAGTCCTGTGTCCTGGCCAAGATGGTTGGACCTAAGGTTGCAGGTCATGGATGGATATGGAAGGGCTTTTAGCAGAAATGCGACGCGCTCAAACCTGACTTTTAGAAATTTCATTTGGTCAGCAGTGCAGAGACAGAGGCAGAGGGAGGGAGAAGATGCTTCCTATAAAAGACAAGATGGGCCAGGACAGAGACAGGGATAATGGAGGTGGCACAATTCACCTTCAGATCCTTGGAAAGTGGAGGCAGCAGGACTAGGAGCCGAGCTAAATGTGTGGAGTCCAAGATGCACAGGGAGGCAGTGTCCCGGTTTTTGCTGCCCACAGTCTGTGTGACCTTGTGCAACCTCCAATTCCTCATCTGTCAGATGAGTCTAGTCACTCCTACTCTGCCTCCTCACAGATTACAGAGATGACCCAGTGACTAAGCAAGGAAGGGTGCTGTGTAAATTGTAAAGTGCTGTTAAGTAGGATTTGCTATTATTATGTAAATCAGGGGTTGGAGAACTATGGCTCATGAACCAAATGTGGCCGCTGCCTATTTTTGTAAAGCAAGTTTTACTGGATGGCAGCCACAGCCAGTTGTTAATGTTACTGTGTATGGCTGCCTTCTTACTACAAGGCAGAGTCAAGTCATTGCATCAGGAACCATGCAAAGTCATTGCATCAGACCAAAGTCTGAAATCTTTACCAGCTGGCCTTTTACTGCAAAAGACTGCTGCTTTCTGGTTTAAGTCATGGGCTATGGTTTTGCCAGATTTAATTATTAATTGGTGTATGAAGATTCCTGAATCTCTCCATTTATGGATTTGAGTCCTGTTAGGCAATCAGCCAGGACTCTTTTGGGTGTCTATCTTCCCTTGGACCTGGCAAGGAATGATTTCCCCTCTAAGAAAGGGGGCTGAGTGTCTTCACAGCCCTGCCATCCTCCTCTCTCATTGAGAACACACAGGGAATATGCTAGTTTCAGTCTGGGTCATCCCTCAGAAGAGATGCAAAGAAGACCTCGCCAATGGGCTTCCTGTGAATTCCTACCTAAGATCTTGGTGCGCCCTTTCTTCTCTATCCTTTGCTGGTAGTTATTTTAGCCTGACTGTTGTTCATTTCACTAATTTTCCAATTTCCTGGAGCGATTTTGTTTCTCTGCTTCCTTCTCCCAGCAATTTTTATTCTTCTGTTTCAATTAACAGCCTGTGTAACAATAAATAGAAACCAGACTAAATTATGCTCATTATTGCCCAATGCTCAGCTCCAAGCCAGCACTTGAGGTTGTCACTTTTGGGGTTCAAACTACCCTTGACATCCCTTTGCATTTCTGGCTCTGAGGATGGCAATTACGCATTTATAGACAGAGAAGAACGGAGGGAAAAGGCCACTGGCCACCCAGGTTTGCCTCCTTCCTTGCCATTGCCTTTCTTACAAAAGAAACCAATTTGGGCTTTGTTTTTACATGAGGCCTCCAGCAATCCTCAGCTCCAGAAATATCAGGAGAATTTAGAAGCTGCATGTGCTATTAAATATTGTCTACGTTGAAAGCAAATAGAGGAACATGTGAAGTGCAAACACGTATCACCTTCATTTCTCACTTCACTTTGACTCGCTAAGATGAAGTCTGCTCCAAAGCCTAGTTGGGAACGTGTGCTCTCAAGCCTGAAAATGGCCCCACCCTCCCAGGCCTTATTTCCATGTAGTAGAGAAAAGGGAAAAAAAGAAAAGAAAAAAATAGAACACCAGAGCCGCCAGAGCCCTTGGAAGCAAGGTGGCCAATGTTTCTCACAGTGCAGATGGTGTAGAGGCCCAGATGCTATGGAAACCAGCACTGGATAGCTGCCAGGTGGGGCGGTGGAAGAGTTCTTCACTTGTTCAGGATCTGTTTGCTTTTTCAACTGGTGTGCAAAGAGTGCTTACTGCTGTCCTGATATAATTCCCAGCACTGGATAGCCTGTCCCACATCTGAGCCACAGGACCATTTGTCTGTCCCTGGCTGATTTTTCCTGCCTGCCCACCCCAGGCATTTGGCCTGGTTTGTTTCCCTTTCATTTGCCACTCTCTCCCTTGGGGACTCCTCCACATGCTACAGAATGGGATCCTGCCACTTCATCCTTCTGGCACTCCCACCCTGCAGCTGTTTCTGTTGTAATGGTTTTTCTGGAAGAAGACACAAATGTAGAGAACAGATGTGGGAGAACAAAATGCTCCGGAATCTCAGAATTTGCAGTCGTTGGCCCTGGTCTGTGGCTACTGACTCCCTTGGGAGAGACACCTCAGATGTTCTCATGGATACTGGCTCACTTCTTCTATTCCTGAGGTGGTCCTTAAGCCTCCCCTGCAGGACTCATCTCTCCCTGCCTCCAGAAATGTAGACCAAAAGTCCCGATGGTGAGATGTGCTTTCTCCTCAGGGGACGCAAGGTAGCTTCGTCTGGCTTGAACGAAAAGTGATGTGAATATTGGATTAGGGAGTAACCTTGTGCAAAGGGGAGCTCCTACTGAAGGATTGTGGTTAGGGGCTGGTGAGATCAAAGTGGAGCTTGGTGAATTTAATCTGCCAGTGATGTGTAGGTTAGGTTTGAGGGTATGAAACTGGAGGGGAAAGTTTAATTAGGCAGTAGTTCCATGCAAACAAACTGATGAAAGAGGAAAAAGGTAAACTGAATTTACTGCACAGGAAGGCAGAGACAACCTCAACCATCGGGGATTAGGCAATGTGCGATGGGGCCTTTGGATGAACTGTCACGGAACGACTTAGGGACAAGTGTGAGCACTGGGATTTATGGGTAGCAAAGTCTGAAGGAGAGCAGCCCCTAGGAAGGCCACCTCCCGGACCAAGGGCAAGGGTGGGGCTTCGAAAGACAAAAACCCCAGAGTCTGACACAGAGGCATGAGCAGTGGTGGGTTTCAACAAAGCCCTTAGCTTGCCCGTTTGTAACTGGCAGGTTGCCATGAGCTTGGTGCAGGCCAACTGCTGAGCCTCGCATCTGTTTGCTGGGTCTAGACAGTATAAGTTCACCCTTGGTTGTTATTTGCTGTTTTTGACCAATTTTCTGAGGAGCTTTTCCTTTGATTTTTTTCTTCCGGAGCCCTGAATGTTTGCTGTCTTAGGGAACACAAGGTGGTCGTGCCTGGGCAGGTCCATACGCATGTGCTTAAGACTCAGCCAAAACTTCTTTGATCAGAACAAATAAACCAACAATTTTGTGGTAATCAGAGATTCCTACCTGTTTGTGAATTCAGGCTCTATGGGACCCTGGGAAAGTCATTGTAACCTCTTGGAGCCTCAATTTTCCCACCTGTAATAAGCCTTACCTTGTTGGGCTGTGGCGAGGTTAAATGAGTATGTGTCTGACACACAATAGGAACACAATGACTATGACTGTGCAATGGAGAAAAACAGTCCAGGCTCTTGAGGCCTCCTTTGGCGCCTAGGATCCTTCTCTTTGCAGGAACTTCAAGCTCCAGGGGACCTTCTGAAGGCCTTGAGCAAGGTTCGGCTGCAGGGGCAGCCTTCCCGATTCCATCCTCACAGAGTGCTCCTCTCTCTCTGCTGAGCTGTCATTCTCTCTGGAGACAGGGAAGATGGATCACCATCTTGAAGATGCATCACTCGCATAACCACCCGCCTGACCTATTACAAGATTAAGCTGTCACTTAATTTGTTCCCCATTTAGTGCAGAGACATCCCCACCCCCTCACCTTTAGCAGAGCTTGGAGGAGGTGCTAGGAAGGAAGACAACAGTCAGGAGATGATCAGCCTCCCAGGCTGTCCTGTCTGAGATCTTCTGGCCCTCAGGGGCTACAGGAAGGAATTGGATTTGATCAGTGACTGGGGTGTCCGAGCTGAGACAGAGCCAGGCCATAGCCTCAGGGAGAGAATCGCTGGGTTTGGAGGCTGTGAGCAGAGCTCAGCTCTTTGTACTTCAGAGGATTTGTTTTAAAGTCGTGGCTTTATGGAAACCCCTCACCTTCTGTTACCTCCCCCCGAAATGCTCATCTAAAAGCTCCTGGCTTGTGCACAGAATATTGAGCTGTGGTGCACACTCCTCTCTTGGCTCCTGGGATAGGATTTGACATAATCAGCCTTTGAATTTCCAGGAGCCCTTAATCTTCTTTGACCCACACAGAGTCACAGATGAGCCTGTGAAAAATCATATGTAACAATTTCCTTAAATTCTTCCCTGACTTTTTTCTTTGAGGATTTTGAATCATAGGGTGTTTCTGAGCTGAAGGCGCCTTAGAAGTTGTTAGCACAGGAAGCTGGGGGCTGGCTTCCAGACATCCCAGTTTTCCACTTGTTCATTCAGTGTGCAACCGCAGCAGCACCAATAGCTTTGTACTTGGCTTTCACTTATGACATCTTGTTTAATCCTCAGTGCAGCCTCAGGAAATGGGCGTCATTGTTTCCATTTTACAGATTAGGAAACTAAGTTTCAATGGCAGATAAGCCACTTGCCCAAAGACAGGGGGCTAGTCAGAGTCAGAGTGTGTATTCAAATTTATGTCCATTACGTCTATGTTCACAGGCGGAGAGTCACCATTACAAATAGTATTCATAGGGTTTTGATGGAACTAGGACCATGTCAGGAGCCAGACCAGAGATGAATTTACAACTAGGCCAACAAAGATGATGCCTCAGGGTCTAAATTCCCGTGATTACATCTTTTGGTAAAATGTACAGAAGATATTGTATCTGTAATTGGTTAAAGTAATTGTCTCTTTCTGTTCTGACTTCTTTCCCATCCCTTCCCCTCCGGCCGGGGGGCATGGAGTGGCTGCGGGCCAAATTCGATTTGGGAACATGTTCCCATGAATTCAGTGGGAGATATTCACATGGTCACAGTCACTTTTGGAAATAGTTAGGTTACTGCTGTTTGTCCTAGGGGAGGAAGGGCTTCCAGAAATCCTCTTACTGTTCACTGTGCAGACCCACCTGGCATCACACACAGAAGTGTAAGGTCAGAGGTTGTAAAACAATATGACATGTCTGAGGGCACCAGGCAGCAGATGTCTGTGGCTGGTGCAGGAGAAACAAAGTGTGAAAAGTACACAGCCAGAGCTAGTCTGCGGGAGCTCCTCATCATGAGATGTGCAGACCGAAGTGAGATGTTTAGTTCTTATCTAATAATCAAATGGAAGTTCTTTCTTGTTAAGAATATAGTCAGTTGGCCAGGCATGGAGGCTCATGCCTGTAATTCCAGCATTTTGGGAGGCTGAGGTGGGCGGATCACAAGGTCAGGAGTTCAAGACCAGCCTGGCCAACATGGTGAAACCCCATGGTGGAACTAAAAATACAAAAAATTAGCTGGGCATTGTGGTGCGTGCCGTAGTCCCAGCTACTCAGGAGGCTGAGGCAGGAGAATTGCTTGAACCCAGCAGGTGGGAGTTGCAGTGAGCCAAGATTGTACCACTGCACTCTAGCTTGGGCAACAGAACAAGACTCTGTCTCAAAAAAAAAAAAAAAAAAAAAAGAAAAAAAAAGAGAAAAGAATATAGTCAGTAACATATATATACACACATATACACATATATATAATTATAAAACCACATTTTTTTGGTTGTTTGGTGGGAGTCACGTGAAATGGAATTTCTGAAAATACTTGTATTTTGTGAAGTGTATCCAATTTGAGGCTGGGATCAGGCCACAGTCAGACGGAGGGGGCCATTGGTACCACAGAACCACAATTAGCAAGTATGTCTGTGTGCAAAGTCACGCTTTATGCATCCCAAATACTGTGACTGAAACCTGAGTTTTAATCCATCATGCTAGAAGAAAGACTGAATTAATGTTTTACTGTTTCTATGTAAATAAGTGTAGCAAATCATTGAAATCATATGAAAAGAGGATCACAGAGTGTGCAGACACAAACTGTAGAAAGGAAGATTGTAAAGGTGTTATCAGGCAGATAATTAGAAATAAAAAGGCTTGTTTTCTAGATTTCATGGTACTGTATTGGTCTGCTTTTGACATTTTGTTATTTACAAACATTTTATTTCTAATTCCAAATAATTATTCATTTAACGTAATTTTAATTTTGTTATTTCGTATTCTTTTTCTAATCATGGGTCCCTGGAATTGTAAAAGTTTCAGGTTTCAATAAAATACACCCACCGCTGAGCAGAGAGCAATTCTGTAAACTGTGGCGTGCTCTGAGCATGTCGCAGTGGTAGTGCCCCTGTCTTGCAGGTGGGGACAGGGCGAGGATGTGTTGGGGAGGTTCCTGGAAACTCCCATGGAAGTGAGAAGTCGAGGTGTCTCCTAGTGGCCTGCCCCACTTTGGCCTTGCATTCCCAGGCCAACCTTTTAGAATGCAGGGTCCTGAGTGAAAGATCACAGCAGGGCCCCAGAAACTTTAGGCGTCATAAAGGAAGGAGCAGGATCACTATGCTTGCCACAGAGAAGACAAAGTACAAAGTTCTGCTGTGGGTCATCAGATTAGCCTTTACCGTGTGAATCTAAGCTCTAAAAAACACTGTTTCTGTCCCACGCCTCCACCCATTGCCTGCCCATATCCAAAGTCCCAGTCAAGTCCTGCCTTTTCTAGTACCTTTCTGGCCTGCCTAGGCTGCCGGGTATCCTCTAGGGAGTCTAATTTCCATCCTGCCCAGGCCCCTCCTTGGATACTTTGTGTCCTCTACATCTGCCAGTTGTGTGCTCTTGGGCAGCCAATAACCTCTCTGAGAGGCAGGGTCTGCAACTGCAAGCTGGGGGTGAGTCATGTTTAAGCAACTTGCCCTGTCTACTGGAGGAGCTGTGTGAGTACCAGATGTGCACTGGGGGAGAAAGCATTTACCGAGCTGTAAGTTACAAGCTCCAGTAGTAAAGTCACTCTGCTGATTCTCTGTACTTATGTCAGATCCCCCAAGTTATAGTTGGAATGAGGGTACAGCATTCATGATCTTGAGGCCTTCTATAGCTCCTTGTACAAAGAACATGCTCAATCAGAAGTTGGGAGTGCTAAGGTGGAAAGTGACTGTTTCTGGAGTCAGACCTGGGCTGGAATTTTATATTGTTGTATTACCGATGCGATCATGAAGACTTTACTTAACCTTTCAGGGCTTTTGTCTTTCTACTGTAAAATGGGAAGGAAAAAGAAATACTTAAAAGACCAGTTGAAGGAATTAATGAGGTCATGCATATAAAATGTCTAGTACACCTTCTAGCACAGCACCTTGCAACTGTATTTGGTAGACATTATAAAAATACTTACTAGTATTTGTTTTATACCAGTGACTCTGCTAGGCACTAGGGATGCAAGCATGAATAGGATTCAAGGTCACTAATAATGAGGAAAATGCAAATGAAGATGAGATACCATTTTAAAAATACAACATATTAGAAAAATCTAAATTATTGATACTATCAAGTATTAGAAGGGGTACGAAAGGGCAATTCTTCTTTCTGTTGGTGCGAGAATAAATTGGATTTTAAAAGGGCAATTTCACAATTTTCACTTACATTTAAAATATGCACATACTTTATTTTATTTTAAGTTCTGGGGTACCTGTGCAGTATGTGCAGGTTTGTTACATAGGTAAACGTGTGCCATGGTGATTTGCTGCACCTAATACTCAGCATGTATTAGCTATTTTTCTTGATGCATTCCCACCCCTGACAGGCCCCATTGTGTGATGTTCTCCTCCCTATGTCCATGTGTTCTCATTATTCCTCTCCCACTTATGAGTGAGAACATATGGTGTTTGATTTTCTGTTCCTGTTAGTTTGCTGAGGATGATGGCTTCCAACTCCATCCATGTCCCTGCAAAGGACATGATCTTGTTCCTTTTTATGGCTGCATAGTATTCCATGGTATATATGTACTACATTTTCTTTATCCAGTCTCTCATTGATGGGCATTTGGATTGGGTCCATGTCTTTACTATTGTGAATAGTGCTGCAATCAACATATGCGTGCATGTATCTTTATAACAGAATGACATATTCTTTTGGGTATATGCCCAGTAATGGGATTGCTGGGTCAAATGGCATTTCTGGTTCTAAGCCTCTGAGGAATCGCCACACCGTCTTCCACAATGGTTGAACTAACTTACGTTCCCACCAACAGTAAGAAGAAAAATGTAAAAGCATTTCTATCTCTCTGCAGCCTCGCCAGCATCTGTTGTTTCTTGACTTTTTAATAATCACCATTCTGACTGGTGTGAGATGGTATCTCATTGTGGTTTTGATTTATATGCACACACTTTTAATCCAACAATCCCACTTCTCAGTATTTACTCTAGTGAAACATTTACAAAGGTTTTTACTGCAGCATTGTTTGTAAGAGTGAAAACTGGAAAAAAAAACCCACACTCCCTTAAATACTCATCAGCAGAGGATTGCAATCTATGGTGCAACATACTATGAAATACCGTATATCAATTTTAAAAAAGAGAATGAATGAAGTCAATACATACTGACATGGAAATATCTTGGTGTAATGTTATTAAGTGAAAAAGTAAAGTATAGAACAATGTATCATTTATGCTAACAACCCTCTCCTCTACCCCCCAACAAAGTGTTTGTATGTGTCTATGACACCTACAGGGAGAAAACTGGATTGAAACAGCCAAAAACTACTGATAGCACTTTTCCCTGAGGAAGGGCTGGTGTTACAGAGGTGGTTGAAAAGGTCCTATAGTATTCTGCTTAATCAATACTGTCTCAACTATTAAAAAGTATATGCATTCATGCTTTACATGAATTAAAAAGAAAAAAAATACTAGGGAGTAGTCCACCGGCACTTAAGAATTCATATTCTGATTATTGAGATGAGCAGGGTATAGGTTCAAATCTGGAAGTTATTTTTAAGTGTACAGGACATCCTCCATAGTTGGATATTTTTCTTTGATTTTTGTCAAGGCTTGTCTTAGTCCAGGCTTCTACAACAAAGCACCACAGGCTGGTTTGCTTATAAACAACAGAAATTTATTTTTCACAGTTCTGAAAGCTGGAAGTCCAAGATCAGGGTGCCAGCATGTTTCAGTTTTGGTGAGGGCCCTCTTCCAGTTGCAGAGTGTTGACATCTTTTTGTATCCTCACATGGCAGGAAGCTTTCTGCTCGCTTGCTTGCTTTCCTTCCTTCCTTTCCTTTTCCTTCCTTCCTTCCTTCCTTCCTTCCTTCCTTCCTTCTTCTTCCATTCCTTCCTTTCTTCCTTCCTTTTCTTCCTTCCTTTCTTCCTTCCTTTTCTTCCTTCCTTTCTTCCTTCCTTTCTTTCTTCCTTTCTTCCCTTCTTCCCTTCTTCCCTTCTTCCCTCCTTCCTTCCTTCCTTCCTTCCTTCCTTCCTTCCTTCCTTCCTTTCTTTCTTTCTTTCTTTCTTTCTTTCTTTCTTTCTTTCTTTCTTTTCTTTCTTTCTTTTCTTTCTTTCTTTCTTTCTTTCTTTCTTTCTTTCTTTCTTTCTTTCTTTCTTTCTTTCTTTCTTTCTGTCTGTCTGTCCATCTTTCCTCTTCCATCCTCCTTCCTTCCTTCCTCCTTTCTTTTCTTTTCTTTCTTTTCTTTTCTTTTTCTTTTCTTTCTTTCTTTTCTTTCTTTCTTTCTTTCTTTCTTTCTTTCTTTCTGTCTGTCTTGTCTGTCTGTCTTTTCTTTCTTTCATCTCTTTCTTTCTCTTTCTTTTCTTTTCTTCTTCATCATATCATCATCCTCCTCATTATCCTCATCCTCATCCTCCCCCCTCCTCCTCCTCTTCCTCTTCCTCCTCTTCTTCTTCTTCCTTTTTTGACAAGGTTTTGCACTGTTGTCCAGGGTGGACAACAGTGGTGGTGTGTGGTGTGATCTCAGTTTACTGCAACATCTGCCCCCCAGGTTCAAACCATCCTCCCACCTCAGCCTCCCGAGTAGCTGGAACTATAGGAGCAAGCCACCATGCCTGACTAATTTTTGTTATTTTTTGGAAGATGGAGTTTTGCCATGTTGCCCATTCTGGTCCTGGGCTCAAGCAATCTTCCCAACTCCCAAAGTGCTAGGATTACAGATGTGAGCTACTGTGCCTGGCCTCCTGTTCTTATAAGGGACTTAATCACATTCATGAGGAATACACCCTTATGAACTAGTTAGCTCTCAAAGACCCCACCCCCAAATACCATCACACTGGGAATTAGAGTTCAACATATGCATTTTTTTGGGAAATGACAATGAGTTTGTAATATTCCACCCCTGGCCCCCAAATTTATGTCCTTCTCACATCCAAAATATAATTATTCCATCCCAACAATGCTAAAAGTCTTAACTTATTCTGGCATCAATTCTAAGTCTAAACTTTGAAATCTTATTTAAATATCATCCAAGTAAGTTATGGGTGAGACTCAAGGTGTGGTTAACCTGGAGACAAAATTTCTCTCTGGCTGTGAATGTGTGAAACAAAACAAGTAATTTGCTTCCAAAATACAGTGGTAGAACAGGCATAGGATAGTTATTCCCAGTTCAAAAGGGAGAAATAGGAAAAAGAAAGGAGTAAAGGGTCCCAAGTAAGTCTGAAACCTAACAAGGCAAGCAGCATTAAACCTTACATCTTCAGAATAATCTTTGGCCTGATGCTCTGCCCTCTATGCTCACTGGAGTGGCCGTTCCACTTTCCAGACCCACTGGGGTGGTGGCCCTTTCCCCAGAGCTCTGCCAGGCGGGGATCCTGCCCCCAGGGTTCTGCTAGATGGTAGTCAAGTTCTTAAGACTTTGGGTAGCTCATGGCTTTGGGCAGAGGTTGGCTGGTCTGTGGAAAGCTAGGTGACCTCCTTCCCCTTTGAAATCAAATAGATAGCCATGATGATCTCTGAATTGCCTTTAGGGTCATTTTTCCCTTGTCCTGAAAAATAGAGCATGTTTTCAGCCAAATAGCTCTGTTGTCGCATCTGTGCTGCCCCATATGATAACCTTCCTTCATTCCTTCCCAGATCCTTGTGCTTCAGTTCAAACTGGCAATTTTCCTGCTGGGGAGCTGGTTAAGTCCATGATTCACACCCATACGAATCTTCTTATTAAATGATTTCTTCACCATATCCTTGATGCTCTCTTTGAACATGTTTTCTCATTTTTTGCAATATAGATAGGCTGAGAATTTTCTAAATATTTAAGTTCTAGTTCCTTGTTGCTTAATAACTCTGTCTTCAGGTTATTTCCCTCTCCTTGTATTTTACTACAAGCTATCAGGAGGAATTAAGTTACTCCTTCAACACCTAGTTTAGAAACCTACTCAACTAACTATCTAATTTCATCACTCACAAGTTCTACTTTTCACAAGGCACTGGAACATAAATGCAATTTGGCAGTTATTTGCCATGTTACAACAATAATTTCCTGTTCTCTATTGTTGAGTTATATAATCCTCATTTCCATTGGAGACCTCATCAGAATGGCCTTTAAACGTTTCTTCATAACAGTCTCAGCTTCTTCTAGCACGCACCTCAAAACTCTTCCAGTCTCAATAGATTACCTCATTTCAAAGTCACTTACACATTTTTAGGCACCGTTACAGTGGCACCCCACTTCTTGGTACCAATTTCTGTCTCAGTTACAAACATCTAGTCCATAGCAAGGCTGGAGTTCAGGAGAAGCGTAATGACTGAGCACACAGTATTAGTTTAACCCCTGGGGATTTCAGAGTGTGGTCAGGAAACAACTCAACTCCATTCCTCTGCAGCCGGTTCAGATCTGCACTGTGGCACTAGCCAGCCCTGCCCTCTCTTCCTTCTCTGGCTGGTTACTCAAGACTTGTGCTGGCACCTCTGGCCACCCAGAGGTACATTTCTACACTTTTACATTCTTCCAGCTGAGGTCTCTTGGGCTTTCAGGAGGCCCTCCCTGACAGGATCTAGGACAATCTCTAGCCAGTTCTCTCTCACAGGGCCCCATCTGACCCCACATCATTTGCCACGAGGATTTCAGCATACACATGCTGGTCTGGTGCAGCAGCCTGGCTTCATATAACAGTGTTGCCTGCGCAGCTAGTCAGCCACAGGCCTTTCAGATTGAACAGACATGAAAAAGTTGGGTTTTCCCAGCTCTGGGAATGTGGGAAAAAGCTGTCTCCGTGGTCCTGAAGTCCCTCTTACTAGGCTGGAGTTGAGGGAGGAGGTGAGATTGCATTCCAACTGCCTCCCCATATCCTTTCTTCAGCTTTTTCTCTCTCTTGTCTTTTATCCAACCTCAGCTATAGACCAGAGGTGGGTAGTTTGCTAGGGGTCCTCTGCCTCACTGTGGACCATGGGATTAGTTGGCATTCATTGTCTCGAGACCTCAACCAAACAAAATTTGAAAGAGCTCTGTGTAACTGCCACAAAGAATGTAGTGAAGTTTGACCAGGACTTGGATCAAGACTGTGGACATGCTGAGATTATGGTTCTGAAGTCCTTTACTTTAAAAACGAGACTACTGAGGTCTAGATATGCTAAACCACTTGTCCAAGCTCACACAGTTATTTAGTGATAGAGCTGGCACTTAACATGAGACTGTTGGTTGCTGATAACCCTTGTAGCTCCCAACTCTATGTCAATTATCGTAAATTGCTTTATGACCATGAGATGCTTTATATTTGACAGCCAATGATTGGCATATTGCTATAAGATCTATACATTCTATGAAAACATTTAGATTATACTTTCTCTTTTTATATTTATAATCGAATGATGGAGTGGGGCATAGCACCAGATCTGCAATTCATAACTAGGCTTCTGAGGCAGTGCTGGGGACAGAGGAGAACATCCTGAGGTTCCTAGGGCCCTGGCATCGCACATGGAGAGTCCAGTTGGCCACACACAATCTCTTGCAGTAGTTCTCAATGAGAGGACATCAGCAATGTCTGGAGACATTTTTGGTTGTCATAACTAGTGATATTGGTATCTAGTGGGCAGAGGCCAGGGATGCTGCTCAATATCCTACCATGCACAAGATAGTCCCCACAACAAAGAATGTCTGACTTCAATGTCAATAGTGCTGAGAAACCCAGCTGTAGAGCATGAACTGCCAAAAGCTGTATTAATGATTGCACATCAGCAATTCAGAGGTGGAGCAATTTGGGGCATGGACTAGAGCAAGATCTACAAGCCTCACACACACAGCACTGCCACTCTCCCCTTCCCTGCCATCCTGGCAGAGAGAGAGGTGCCCACACTTGCTCTATCCTTCCTCCTTTGCATTGGCATCGGGAGTGGAGTCTACCATCAAGGCCAGGTTGGGTAAAGAAACTCTTGTGCCTGGGAAACTCATCAGTATGAACAGCATGTTACATTGTTGAATTTACCCTGCTCAGACCTGTACCAGTCATTCTCCTGCTAACAAAGCTCCAATAATTTAACCGTACATTGCTGTGATCTACAGAATCAAGCTTCAACCCACCTCTACCTTTCCCTTCCTTGCACTCTCCTCTGACTAGCACATACTCCAGCACCCTGAGCTTCTATCTGTTCCAGAATGTGTCCTGCTTTTTCATTGCTAGGACCTCCTGTGTATTTTTTGTGTGGGAAAAATTGTGCTTAAAAATATCACCTTCCCCACTTTCCCAGAAGATGATTTTCTGAAGACAACAGACAGCTGCTTAAATTAATTAAGAGCAGAAACAATACGATGAAGAGTTTCCTCCCTGGTGAGCTGTGGAGGCTGTGATACTGAATTTTTTTTTCATGCTAAAAAGTTTGCCTTTCAGAAAACAAAATTACTAACATTTTTTGAAAAATGAATCCTTTTGGCTCTTTCTTGAAATCTCAACTCTTATTTGAGAAAACACTGCAAATATTAGATTTGAGAGTCTGTGTTGAAAGCACCTAGAATCTCCTTCTCCCCGTCCCCTGCCTCCTGACCTTCCCTGTATTTAACAGGTAACATTGGGAAGGGCACCAGACAATGCCTCCCAGGCAGTCAGCGGCAAAGTTGGAATGGAAGACAGGCCTGCACTCTGCCACCTCCTCTCTGTCCTTAGCTCTGTGACTTTGATGGGGTCATTTGCCCTCTCTGGGCTTCCTCATCTGGTACGTCACCTGATTATACCTTACTAGAACACACGAGAACATGAAAACCTATCGGAATGTTTTGATCAGTCACCATCAGCCCTGCTCATATACTTCTCACTGTGATATACGCAGGCGTGTTCTTCTGAGGCCCCGTAATGGGTTTCTTCTGATTCCTTTATCTCTCCCAAGAGTTTGCTGAAATTACTTTAGTTTGACTTCTGTATTTTACCTCATTTTTTCCCCCTTTCTGATCTCAAGGTTCCTCTTTTCTTTTTTTGTTACTAACAAGCTTCATCTATAAAGTCAGTGTAACGGTGGTGAACCAGCCTGAAGGCAGCGAGTCTGTACCAGCTCATTTCAGGATAAGATTTATAATGCAATTATGGTTCTGAGAATAGTCTCACCTTTGAGAGAAGGTGCTTTGATTAGAATTTGTAGCTGGATCCTCCTAGTGGGACCTTCTTCCTGATGTCAGTCTTACCTTCTATTTTTTAGAGAGTTCTCTATGAGCTTTAAAAGCTATATTTTAAAATCAACAATTTTTTTTATTATGAATCCTTTTGGAACTGAGTAAAAATCGACAAGCATTCATTTCTTCATTGAGCAAATGTGCCCTGAACACACACTGTACATCAGGTTCTGGGGCTACAGCTATGAACCAGACTAAGTTGTATCTTTTAGAAGCCTACAAACTAATAAGGGAATAAACTCATTCACTCTATGTTCCAGGTGTGATTCCAGGTGTTGAGAATTTCGTGCTGAATGAGATCGATGAGTTCCTTGCTGTTACGCCAGTCACATTCTAGACTGGGGAGAGAGAGAGAATTAACAAGTGGGGAAGCACATAAAAAAGAAAACATTATGTAGTGATAATGCTTTGAAAAAATAAAACTGAATAATGTGATAGAGGCTGGGACCTTCTTTAAAACTGAGGTTGGGGACTTACTGGTCCTTAGTCTGATACTGCAATGTCAGGAAGGCAGGAGAATGTCAACATCTGGAGGCAGGGTGTTCCAGGAGAGGAAAATCTCAAAGATTCAAAGTAGCTGGAGCTTTTTGGGTTTGAGGACAGAGACACTGTAGCTTAGAGAGCAAGATGACATCAGAGGAACACAGCTTGCTCAATTATGCAGGGCCTTATAGGCCAGGGGATGGAATTTGGATTTTATTCCAGTACAATGAAATAAAATTATTCAAAAGTTTTAAGCAGGGAAATGACACAATCTGATTTATGTTTAAAAAAGATAATAATGCCCTAGCTTTATCAGATTTTGCAATTAAAGTTGTTTTTGCTTCAAAAATGAATTGGGCACTTTCTAAACACATTAGATAATAGTTCTCCAATTTTGTTATGTGTCAGAATCACCTGGAACGCTAATAAAGAATACAGAGACCCAAACTTGTTGAAGTAAAGCAGACGCTAGCCCTTCGGGTTTTTCCACTAACTTACCTAGATGATTCTTACTCATACCAGTGTTCAAAAACCGCTGGGTTAGAAAGCAATGCAATTATCTGTTGTTTAAAAGTCAGTTAAAATGCAGCTATAAGCACATCAGTTCCTAGTGACTTTTTCAATGGTAGACCTTTAATTATCTTTCAGGTTTTTTCTGTGGCAATTTATCTATTTAAGAAAACTATAAAACAACTGCCTATATGAATATAAATGCAAAAATTTCTAAATATTAGTCAATAAGTCCCAGCAATGTATCAAAAGAATAAAGTGTGATGATGAGGCAGAGTTGCTTTCCAGGAAACGAAGTTTCAACATCAATGAAACATGTAGATATATCTATTATATTAACCAACTGAAGGAGAAAACCTGCATGGCCATAGTAACAAATGCTAAGGCATGTGATAAAATTCAGCACCAGTCCCTATGCCAACTCAAAAAAACAGGGATCAAATAAAACTACATAAATATGATAAAGACTAAATACAGCAATGACAGGAATATGAACAACTAAAAATCAGTGGTAAATGTTTTTCTGAATGGAAAAATATTAATTAAAATTAGGATCTGTAGAGGAAGCCTCCTATTCCCTTCATTATTTAATATGGTTAGGAAGTTTTTAGTGAATGCAAGAACACAGCAAAATAAAATAACTGCCGAAAACATTTGGAAAGAAGAAATAAAACTATATTTTTTAGCTTATAATAGATTTTACACTAAAAAAAACCCAAGAGAGTCTAGTAAAACTACTATAATTATTAAGAGAATATGGTGAAGTGGCTAGATATAGGAGCTATCTACAAAAATTAATGACTTTTCTCTAATTTGATATGGAAAAAATTTATTTACAATATTGAAGTCTAAAGTATACACAGTGACAGATAACAACAAGAAAAATAAAAATATAAAGTACTTAAGAGTAAATAAAATAATAAAGGCACAAAGAAAACTCTGTACACAAAAAAACTATCACAATCTTATTTAAAGACATAAAATCAGCCTGAGCCAAAAATATGCATTGTTCTTGGATGTGTGGAACAAGAATCTCCACAAGTGAAAGAACTTTTGTTACACACTTATCTATCACTCTAAATTAATATTAAAAGTTAATGCCATGCCAAATAGAATCCCCCTTTTTCTGAGGAGAGGGAATTTAGACAATGATCCTAAAGTTTATATGAAATAATAAAAGCCTGAGAGAAAATATCCATGAGAAGTATGATAATGAGCAGGGAGTAGAGACCAGGTATTATTATACCCTAAAGTCACTGTAATCAAGTGAATATGGAATTAGTTTATGAATGGACAAATAAGTTAGTAAGACACAAAATAGAAAACTCATAAATATGTCCTAATACATGTGAGACTAATATTTAAGAAACGAAGCTGGCACAACCAGCTATTCATCTGAAAGAAAATAAAAGTAGACACACATCTTAAGCCATATTTTATTCTACATCATATATAAAATATATTTCAGATAAATTAAAGAGTTAAATACAGCAAAATCTAGAAAACTACATGTACAATATGGGAGTTAGGAATATCTTCTTAACTGAAACTGCAAACCCAAAAGCTATATAAGAATATGAGCATATGACAAAACATTAACAAAATGAATCCAGAAGCACATCAAAAAGCTAACCCAACACGATCAAGTAGGTTTTCTCCCTGGGATGCAAGGTTGGTTCAATGTACACAAATCAACAAATGTGATTCATCACGTAAACGGAACTAAAGACAAAAACCACATGATTATCCCAATAGATGCAGTAAAGGCTTTTGATAAAATTCAACATCCCTTCATGTTAAAAACTCTCAATAAACTAGGCATCAAAGGAACATACTTCAAAATAATAGGAGCCCTCTATGAGAAATGCACAGCCAACATCATACTGAAAACTGTCACAAGACAGGGATGTCCACTCTTAACACTCCTATTCAACGTGGTATTACAAGTCCTGGCCAGAGCAATCAGGCAAGAGAAGGAAACAAAATGCACCCAGATAGAAAGAGAGGAAGCCAAACCATCTCTGTTTGCAGATGACATGATTCTATATCTAGAAAATCCCATAGTATTTGCTCAAAAACTACTTGAGCTGATAAGCAACTTTATTGAAGTTTCAGGATACAAAATCAATGTGCAAAAATAAAAAGCAATCCTATACACGGCCAGCGCCCAAGCAGAGAGCCGAATCAGAAATGCAATCTCATTCAGAATTGTCACAAAATGAGTAAAATAACCTGGGAATGCAGATAATCAGGGAGGTGAAAGATCTTTACCAGGAGAATTACAAACCACTGCTCAAAAAAATCAGAGATGACACAAACGAATGGAAAAACATTCCATGCTCATGGATAGGAAGAATCAATACAGTTAAAATGGTCATACTACTTAAAGCAATTTACAGATTCAATGCTATTCCTATCAAACTACCAATGGCATTCTTCACAGAACTAGAAAAAGCTATTTTAACATTCATATGGAACAAAGAAAAGTCCAAATAGCCAAAGCAATCCTAAGCAAAATAAACAAAGCTGAAAGAATCACATTGCCTGACTTCAAACTGTACTTCAAGGCGATGGTAACCCAAACAGAATGGTAATGGTACAAAAACAGACACATAGACCAATGGAACAGAATAGAGAGCCCAGAAATAAAGCCACATACCTACAACCATCTGATCTTTGATAAAGCTGATAAACACAAGCAATGGGGAAAGGACTCATTCAATAAATGGTGTTGGGATAACTGGCTAGCTATATGCAGAAGATTGAAACTGGACCTCTTTATTACACCATATACAAAAATCAACTCAAGATGGATAAAATATACCAAATGTAAAACCTAAAACTATAAAATCTTGGAAGATAACCTAGGAAATACCATTTTGGACACTGGAAGTAGCAAAGATTTTATGATGAAAACACAAAAAGCAATTGCAACAGAAGCAAGCATTGACAAATGGAACCTAATTAAACTAAAGTGCTTCTGCACAGAAAAGGAAGCTATGAACAGGGTAAACAGGCAATCTACATAATGGGCAAAAATATTTGCAAGCTGTACATCTGATACAGGTCCAATATCCAGAATCTACGAGGAACTTAAATGAACGTTCAAGCAAAAAGCATTGCCCATCACAAAGTAGGCAAAGGATATATGAACAGACACTTTTAAAAAGAAGACATACATGCAGCCAAAAAGCATTTTAAAAATGCTTAGTATCACTAATCACTGGAGAAATGCAAATCAAACACAATGAGATACCATCTCACACCAGTCGGAAAATGGCTATTTTCAAAAAGTCAAAAAACAGATGTTAGTGAGGTTACAGAGAAAAGGGAACACTTATACACAGTTGGAGGGAGTGTGAATTACTTCAGCTTTTGTGGAAAGCAATGTGGTGATTCCTCAAAGAACTAAAAACAGAACTACCATTCAACCCAGCAATCCCATTACTGGGTATATACCCAAAGGAATATAAATTATTCTACCATAAAGACACACTCATGCCTAAGTTCCTTGCAGCAGTATTCACAAAGACGTGGAATGAACCTAAATGCCCATCAACAGTAGACTGGATAAAGAAAATGTGGTACATATAAACCATGGAATACTATGCAGCCATAAAAAAGAACAAGATCTTTTTTTTTTTTTTTTTTGCAAGAACATGGATGGAGCTGGAGGCCATTATCCTTAGCAAACTAATGGAGAAACAGAAAACCATATACTGCATGTTCTCACTTATAAGTAGGAGCTAAATAATGAGGACACATGGATAGAAAGAGGGGAACGACAGGCACTGAGGCTTACTGGAGAAAGGAGGGTGGGAGGAGGGAGAGGATCAGAAAAAAAAACAAAACCCTTGGGTACTATGATTACCCGAGTGATGAAATAATCTGTATGCCAAACCCCTGAGTTACAAGTTTACTTACATAACAAATCTGCACATGTATCCTTGAACCTTGAACCTAAAATAAAAGTTAAAATCTTAAAATAAAATAAAATAATTTTCCAGAAAAGAAAGTGAGGATATATTTGAATATGTAAAAATAAAAATTTTGTGCACATAAAAATCCCACAAATAAGTTAAATACCAAAGATAATGCGTTGACAATATTAGTGATAAAAATGAACACAGTGTGAATATTTTTAATATTCAAAGATCTCTTAACAAGTTGACAAGAAGTCAAACAACCATTAAGAAAATGAGGCGGGGGCGGAGCAAGATGGCCGAATAGGAGCAGCTCCAGTCTCCAACTCCCAGCGCGAGCGACACAGAAGACCGGTGATTTCTGCATTTTCAACTGAGGTACTGGGTTCATCTCACTGGGGAGTGCCGGACGATCGGTGCTGGTCAGCTGCTGCAGCCCGACCAGCGAGAGCTGAAGCAGGGCGAGGCATCGCCTCACCTGGGAAGCGCAAGGGGGAAGGGAATCCCTTTTCCTAGCCAGGGGAACTGAGACACACAACACCTGGAAAATCGGGTAACTCCCACCCCAATATTGCGCTTTAAGCAAACAGGCACACCAGGAGATCATATCCCACACCTGGCCGGGAGGGTCCCACGCCCACGGAGCCTCCCTCATTGCTAGCACAGCAGTCTGTGATCTACCGGCAGGGCAGCAGCGAGGCTGGGGGAGGGGCGCCCGCCATTGCTGAGGCTTAAGTAGGTAAACAAAGCTGCCGGGAAGCTCCAACTGGGTGGAGCTCACAGCAGCTCAAGGAAACCTGCCTGTCTCTGTAGACTCCACCTCTGGGGACAGGGCACAGCTACACAACAACAACAACAACAACAACAAAAAAGCAGCAGAAACCTCTGCAGACGCAAACGACTCTGTCTGACAGCTTTGAAGAGAGCAGTGGATCTCCCAACACGGAGGTTGAGATCTGAGAAGGGACAGACTGCCTGCTCAAGTGGGTCCCTGACCCCTGAGTAGCCTAACTGGGAGACATCCCCCACTAGGGGCAGTCTGACACCCCACACCTCACAGGGTGGAGTACACCCCTGAGAGGAAGCTTCCAAAGCAAGAATCAGACAGGTACACTCGCTGTTCAGAAATATTCTATCTTCTGCAGCCTCTGCTGCTGATACCCAGGCAAACAGGGTCTGGAGTGGACCTCAAGCAATCTCCAACAGACCTACAGCTGAGGGTCCTGACTGTTAGAAGGAAAACTATCAAACAGGAAGGACACCTACACCAAAACCCCATCAGTACATCACCATCATCAAAGACCAGAGGCAGATAAAACCACAAAGATGGGGAAAAAGCAGGGCAGAAAAGCTGGAAATTCAAAAAATAAGAGCACATCTCCCCCGGCAAAGGAGCGCAGCTCATCGCCAGCAACGGATCAAAGCTGGACGGAGAATGACTTTGACGAGATGAGAGAAGAAGGCTTCAGTCCATCAAATTTCTCAGAGCTAAAGGAGGAATTACGTACCCAGCGCAAAGAAACTAAAAATCTTGAAAAAAAAGTGGAAGAATTGACGGCTAGAGTAATTAATGCAGAGAAGGTCATAAACGAAATGAAAGAGATGAAAACCATGACACGAGAAATACGTGACAAATGCACAAGCTTCAGTAACCGACTCGATCAACTGGAAGAAAGAGTATCAGCGATTGAGGATCAAATGAATGAAATGAAGCGAGAAGAGAAACCAAAAGAAAAAAGAAGAAAAAGAAATGAACAAAGCCTGCAAGATGTATGGGATTATGTAAAAAGACCAAATCTCCGTCTGATTGGGGTGCCTGAAAGTGAGGGGGAAAATGGAACCAAGTTGGAAAACACTCTTCAGGATATCATCCAGGAGAACTTCCCCAACCTAGTAGGGCAGGCCAACATTCAAATCCAGGAAATACAGAGAACGCCACAAAGATACTCCTCGAGAAGAGCAACTCCAAGACACATAATTGCCAGATTCACCAAAGTTGAAATGAAGGAAAAAATCTTAAGGGCAGCCAGAGAGAAAGGTCGGGTTACCCACAAAGGGAAGCCCATCAGACTCACAGCAGATCTCTCGGCAGAAACTCTCCAAGCCAGAAGAGAGTGGGGGCCAATATTCAACATTCTTAAAGAAAAGAATTTTAAACCCAGAATTTCATATCCAGCCAAACTAAGTTTCATAAGTGAAGGAGAAATAAAATCCTTTACAGATAAGCAAATGCTTAGAGATTTTGTCACCACTAGGCCTGCCTTACAAGAGACCCTGAAGGAAGCACTCAACATGGAAAGGAACAACCGGTACCAGCCATTGCAAAAACATGCCAAAATGTAAAGACCATCGAGGCTAGGAAGAAACTGCATCAACTAACGAGCAAAATAACCAGTTAATATCATAATGGCAGGATCAAGTTCACACATAACAATCTTAACCTTAAATGTAAATGGACTAAATGCTCCAATGAAAAGACACAGACTGGCAAACTGGATAAAGAGTCAAGACCCATCAGTCTGCTGTATTCAGGAGACCCATCTCACACGCAGAGACATACATAGGCTCAAAATAAAGGGATGGAGGAAGATTTACCAAGCAAATGGAGAACAAAAAAAAGCAGGGGTTGCAATCCTAGTCTCTGATAAAACAGACTTTAAACCATCAAAGATCAAAAGAGACAAAGAAGGCCATTACATAATGGTCAAGGGATCAATTCAACAGGAAGAGCTAACTATCCTAAATATATATGCACCCAATACAGGAGCACCCAGATTCATAAAGCAAGTCCTTAGAGACTTACAAAGAGACTTAGACTCCCATACAATAATAATGGGAGACTTCAACACTCCACTGTCAACATTAGACAGATCAACGAGACAGAAAGTTAACAAGGATGTCCAGGAATTGAACTCATCTCTGCAGCAAGCAGACCTAATAGACATCTATAGAACTCTCCACCCCAAATCAACAGAATATACATTCTTCTCAGCACCACATCGTACTTACTCCAAAATTGACCATATAATTGGAAGTAAAGCACTCCTCAGCAAATGTACAAGAACAGAAATTATAACAAACTGTCTCTCAGACCACAGTGCAATCAAACTAGAACTCAGGACTAAGAAACTCAATCAAAACCGCTCAACTACATGGAAACTGAACAACCTGCTCCTGAATGACTACTGGGTACATAACGAAATGAAGGCAGAAATAAAGATGTTCTTTGAAACCAATGAGAACAAAGATACAACATACCAGAATCTCTGGGACACATTTAAAGCAGTGTGTAGAGGGAAATTTATAGCACTAAATGCCCACAAGAGAAAGCAGGAAAGATTAAAAATTGACACTCTAACATCGCAATTAAAAGAACTAGAGAAGCAAGAGCAAACACATTCCAAAGCTAGCAGAAGGCAAGAAATAACTAAGATCAGAGCAGAACTGAAGGAGATAGAGACACAAAAAACCCTCCAAAAAATCAATGAATCCAGGAGTTGGTTTTTTGAAAAGATCAACAAAATTGACAGACCACTAGCAAGACTAATAAAGAAGAAAAGAGAGAAGAATCAAATCGACGCAATTAAAAATGATAAAGGGGATATCACCACCGACCCCACAGAAATA